>NW_026712114.1:36748830-37217130 GCF_030504385.1 Musca domestica
GATTTTATCGTCATTGTTCACCGGAATTGTTTCAAATTACGTATTTAGAATACGTAATGGGATCTACAGTCTGTGACAGAAAATTGTCTGTGCAGGTCCAGGTTTTCGTATAGGCCCCATATATCAGTACCTCCCTATATTCGGTATTTTGACGAGTTTAGGTACAATACCCACCGAAATTATTTGAGATGTCGTATTTGAACTTCGTAATGGACAGAACATTTTACCGTTCACCGTTTATTTCAAGCTTTCGAATTTGAATATGGTAATGGCTTATGACAAACAATGCCTATGTAGGTCCACGTCGTATAGACCCCAATAAAACATCTATATTCGGTATTTTTTAAATTTAAACAGAATTTGTTAAGGATTTTATTTTTTGAAAATGGTGGAGGGTATTAAAAGTTCGGCCCGGCCGAACTTACTGCTTTTTAACTTGTTATAGTTTCAGAATGTATCGAAAGTAGGCTGGAAGCAAATATTTAAATATCTAGCTCTGCTCGATAATCTCACACTAATGCACAATATTTATTACCTTTTGGTAATTTTCGAACATTTAATACGAATGTTCAATACTTTTCTGTGTGTTTCATTTTATCATTATTAGGGATGAAGCCAATTAGCAAATTTCCACAGTTGTGCACTTACAACTTTTAGGTACTATTTGGTACAATTTAACATACAAAATTTTAAAATTCAAGCTTTAACCGTCATCACTATATTACTTTTATAAACAATTTAGATAAATGTTACGATTAATACATTTTCAATGATATCTTTTCACCCCACTGTGCATTTCGGCACACCGACAAACATCATTTTTCTTATCAACATCATCAACATCATCCGTAACATTGTCATTTTGGTTTTCTAGACTTTCTCGGCAACTTTGAGACACTCAAACAAAACTTAAGTTTTCCCACACAAATTGATATGACCGGATCAACAATGGCGCTGGTACGCCTGCAGGAGACATATAGATTAGATGTCGAACAAGTGGCCAGTGGTATCCTCAATGGAAATAAATATGGGTATGTTAGACATCTACATACATGACACATACACATACATATGTGGCTTACATGTGTTTTTAATTTTTAATAATTTATTAAACAAAAAATAGTTCTGGCATGACGTGGCAAGATTGTTATGCGATTGGTGAATATTTATATGCTATGAAAGATTATAATCATACGATACCGTGGTTTAAGCAAACAACAAAAATACTACAAGCCGACGCATATCTCAGCGAAATGGATGGTTTTCTGGACTTTATGGAAAATTTGGTGGAATATTATCGTACCATGGGTAAGAAATTTGGTCTTTTTTTTTTTGAAAACGTAGAAACGTTTTCAAAATAATATTAAAATTAATAAAATTTATTTTTTTCCATCAGGTGAATATGAATCAGCATTGGACCTATTAGATTATATCTTGGAAAGGAATCCTCAGCGTGAACATATTCGGGAAAAACGAGTTGAATTGGAGCATAAAATGAAAACAGCTGCTGATGAGGTGCCTTTGGAAAAACCTGTTATTGAGAGTGAATATTATGTAAGTATAATATTGCAGATGTCGGTATTGGCAATTCGACAGAATTTATATCGTTACAAGTTAAAAAGCAGTATGTTCGGCCGGGCCGAACTTTGAATACCCTCCACCATTTGGAACGAATTAGAAAATTTTCAAAAAATAAAATCCATTAAATATATCTAATATCGGAAGGTGCCGATATATGGGGGGATATACGATATTGTGGACCTATATAGATAATTCTCTTCCGAGGTAAATACCGCATATCGGAGGGTACCGTTGTATGGGGGCTATACGACTCCTTGTGTGGATTATCAGACAATTTCGTTGAAAAATGTGGTTAAAATCATCAAAATACCGTTTATCGGAGGGTACCGTTATATGGGGGCTATACGATATCGTGGACCTATATAGAAAATTCTCCTCCGAGGTATAAAGTACCCACAAGGTACTCCTTGTGTGGATTTTTAGACAACTCCGGTGAAAAATGTGGGTAAAATCATAAAAATACCGAATATCGGGGGGTACCATTATATGGGGGCTATACGATATAGTGGACCTATATAGATAATACTCTTCCAAGGGATAAAGTACCCACAAGGAACTCCTTGTGTGGATTATCAGATATTTCCGTTGAAAAATGTGGCTAAAATCATTAAAATTCCGAATATCGGAGGGTACCGTTATATGGGGGCTATACGATATCGTAGACCTATATAGAAAATTCTCCTCCGAGGTATAAAGTACCCACAAGGTACTCCTTGTGTGGATTTTTCGGACAATTCCGTTGAAAAGATTTGCTAAAATACTCAAAATACCGTATATCGGATGGTACCGTTATATGCGGGGGTATACGATATCGTGGACCTATATTGATAATTCTCTTCCAAGGGGTAATCTACCCACAAGGAACTCCTTGTGTGGATTATCAAACAATTCCGTTGAAAAATTTGGCTAAAATCATCAAAATGCCGAATATCGGAGGGTACCGTTATATGGGGGCTATACGATATCGTGAACCTATATAGAAAATTCTCTTCCGAGGTATAAAGTACCCACAAGGTACTCCTCGTGTGGATTTTCAGACAATTCCGATATGTGGCTAAAATCATCAAAATACCGAATATCGGAGGGTACCGTTATATGCGGGGGTATACGATATCGTGGACCTATATAGATAATTCTCTTCCAAGGTATAAAGTACCCCCTAGGGACTCCTTTTGTGGAATTTCAGACAATTCCATTGATAAATGTGGCTAACATCATCAAAATACCGAATATCGGGGGGTACCGTTATATGGGGGCTATACCATATCGTGGACCGATATAGCCCATGTTCAAACTTGACCAGCCTGCAGACAAAAGAGCGATCTGTGCAAAATTTTAGCTTCCTATCTCAATCCGTTTAGACTGTTGTGTGATAACAACAGACGGACAAACTGACGGACAGGGCTAAATCGTCTTTGAATTTTACGCTAAATGATTATTTCATTGAGTTACAAACGGAATGACGAACTTAATATACCCTCCATATTATGTATGGTGGAGAGTGTAAAAACTAATAAGGAGGATAAAGACAAATGCGGGTTAGTATTTTACAAGTAACAATTGTACACTTTTTGATTGGAAAACAAGTTAAAAAGTATCAATCGGTTCTGCCGATAGACGTATACCCTCAGCCAATGTTCATCTAACACAGATAAAAATATTGGTATGGGCGAAATTACAAGAAAATCAAACATTATTTCATACATCTCAGGTCTCTAGTTAAGAGAGATATATTTATATATAGGAAGATGCAAAGAATCGCTGACTTTTTTCGCAAGTTATGACGGATATGACCCTTTGTGGGTGAGGTACCAGAAGGGGTTCGCAAAAATATATCATTTACACAACAGATCTTGTATTAGCAAAACTGTGTGAAATTTGAAGAGAGTTTAAAGTTTATTTCGTTTCTTTGAGCGTTTTGTTGTTCAAAATTTGAACCAAATATGGGGCAGGTAGCGAAGGAAATGGCCCGATCTCTACCATCTTTATAATACATCTTGTTTTCATTGAAATATTGAGATGTACCAAGTCTGGAATGTAATCGGATGTTAATTTAGCTTCTAATGAGTTTCATGGATATTAAAAATGTTGAGCCTTTGTGGGGGAGGTACCAGAAGGAGTAGACCGATATGTCGCATCTTCAAAACAGATGTTTTGTTAGTAGAAATAATGGGATGTGTGAAATACATATAAAGAGAACCTGATGCTTATTTCGTATTTTATAAATGTTTTAGTTATTCAAAACTATAACCCTTTGTGTCAGATCCCTACCGTTTTTATAACAGGTCCTGCGTTGATAGAAATATTCAGATATGCCAAGTCTAAATGGAATCGGATGTTAATTTCGCATCTTATGAGCTTAATGGGTATTAAAAAATTTCGACCTTTTGTAGGTGAGGTAGCAAAAGGAGTGGACCGATATATTCCATCTTAACACCAGATCTTGGGTTTATAAAAATATTAGGAGGTGTAAAATTTGAAGACAATCTGACTCTTAAATCACCCTTTGTTGACCCTTTGTGGGAGAGACATCATGAAGTGGACCGATATTATCCATTTTTTGCGCCTGACTTGGAACTGACGTAAATATTAGGATTTGTAAAGTTTCCCTTCTGTGCAAAAAATATATTTTTCGAAAATTTTGACTTTTTGTGGGGGAGGTACCAGAAGGAGTGGAACGATATTGCTTATCTCCGAACTCGATCTAAGTTTGACAAAAATATTACGATGTACTAAGTTTGAATTAAATCGGATACTCCATTCGATAGTTATCGTGTACAGCAACCAGCCAGACAAGCGGACGGTCGGATAGCTATATCTACTCCAAATGTCCCGAAACGGATTTGGTCCAAAGAGACCTAGGGTCTAATATCGCCATTTCGATTAGGCACGTTTGAAATTTTGACCCTTTGTGGGGGAGACACATCATGAAGTGGACCGATATTATCCATTTTTTGCGCCTGACTTAGAACTGACGTCAATATTAGGATTTGTAAAGTTTCCCTTCTGTGCAAAAAAAATATATTTTTCGAAAATTTCGACTTTTTGTGGGGGAGGTACCAGAAGGATATTGCCCATCTCCGAACTCGATCTAAATTTGACAAAAATATTACGATGTACCAAGTTTGTATTAAATCGGATACTCCCTTCGATAGTTATCGTGCGCAGCAGCCAGCCAGACAAGCGGACGGACGGACATAGCTAGATCTACTCCAAATGTTCTGAAACGGATTTGGTCCAAAGAGACCTAGGGTCTAAGATCGCCATTTCGATTAGGCACGTTTTGGCCGTATCAAATGATACATGCCCTCTCTAGCCATATGGCTGAGGGTATAACCATAGACAAATGAAAATATAGACAATGAAATGCTCTCACCGTTTATCTTCGAAAAAAATCGAATCAGCAGATGTCGTTCATATCGTTTCAGGGGTTTGAGTGGGAAGTCACTCAATTCCAAAACGTTAAAAATAACAAAAACTGTAAAATATTTGTCAGTTGAAAATTATTTCATAATAAAAGAAATGTGAAAAGTACGTGATGACATCGAAAAATATAGGAATATTCCAGTGAAATTCTTGAAAAACGATAAAATGTGTTTTCGAAGTCGAGTGGCTTGAACGCGTAAATCATCATGTTGACTATGCAAAACATGATGAGAGCCACCTGGAAAAAAAAACTAACTTTTCGTTGTCTATATTTTCATTTGTCTATGGTATAACTAGCCATAATAAGGGATAATAAACAGGAATTCTAAATACTGTCTTGAAGTACTCAAGTCAAATAGTCAAAAACGTTTTAGTATGCTCGTATTCCAAAAAATTTCAACTGTGTTAGTTCGTATCATTTCATTTCAGCTTTATAGGTTAGTATGTTAAGTTTCCTTTTGTACCTTTATCCCAATACAAAACACCATAGGTAAAGAAATCCACCAATATCATGATAACAACTTCGCTCTATACACTAATTGTGTTTTACGTTTTTACGGCGTCCTGTATGGTCCTCTTTTTGATTCTAAAATATGGAATTATAATCTTAATATACCCTTAGTGGCTGACTTTCTGGACTTTATTATATATTTTAAACTGGTGTTTATACAAATATTAGTAATAAAGTTACACTGCCAACAATTTGAAAACTAACATCGAACGTATGTTTAGACATGTAAAAATATTTTCCATTTTCCCAAAGTAGCGGGCTATTGCTTAAAGGAAGAAAATATTTTAAATATATAATCCATATTTGAAATAATTCGTTTCATTTCAGAAAACCAGAGAATTTAAACAATTCGAAAGTATCTGTCGTGGTGATTATGAGGACGACTTTAGGCCTGAGCAAAAAGCGCTCTTTTGTAAATATTTTACCAACAATCATCCATATCGTCTTCTGCAACCATACAAGGTGGAACAGCTTTCACTGGATCCATATATTATTCAGGTTTATGATGTGCTCACAGATGAAGAAATCAAGACCGTTAAAAGTATTGCTAAGCCCCATATGGAGAGATCAAAAGTTTTCAATTTAGAGACCGATGAACATGAAGATTCTGAAACACGGACCAGCCATACGGCATGGATGAAATACTATGCAGATGAAGTATTTGGACGAATGTTGCAACATGTCCAGGATATATCTGGATTGGATTATACCAATGCCGAGGATATGCAAATTGTCAACTATGGATTGGGTGGTCATTATGGACCGCATTTTGATTTTTTCACCGTAAATATATATTGGAATGAAGAGGTCATGGAAACCATGAAATAAAATCTTGATTATCTTTTTTAAAGGAATCTTCTTGGTTTACTCCCGAAGATGGTAATCGCATCACAACTGCCATGTTTTATGTATGTAAAATTTGCCATTTTTCAATTTTTTTGATAACAATCGAGTTCCCCTTTACTTCCAGCTATCTGATGTTGAAGAAGGCGGTGGCACTGGTTTTACTTTCCTCAAACTGTTGGTGAAACCGCGCAAGGGTTCTTTGCTCTTTTGGTATAACTTACATGCCTCCGGCGACGAGGATTATCGCTCTAATCATGGTGCTTGTCCAGTTTTAAAGGGTTCCAAATGGAGTAAGTTCGAATTTCATGATACAAGTTTAAAGAATGTAAAAATTATAATATTTTATTATTTTTTTCAGTTGCCAACATTTGGGTCAGAGAACGTGATCAGTTCTTAACCAAACCATGTGATCTCACAACCAACCATGAAGTATCCTTAATTTATAAAGAATTATTTTAGATTTAATACCTTAATTTATTTAAAAAATTGCAACCAATTTGTTTTAATTTTTCGCAAACGTACTTGGAAACAACTAAGCAAAGACTGTAGTCGGGCGGGTCGGCAATTTGAAACCCTACAACACTACAATTTGCGGTAAAGTTTCTGCAGATCTGAATCCGCTTTGACTAAAATGAAGATTCCCCAAAGAAACATCCCCATATCTACTACGTAATAAAAGCAAATCTCTTTTGGAACCTATATTTTCCAAAAACAAACAATCTCTAAAAAAGCATCGGTATTTTACGAAGCAGATGTTCCTACTACGTCAAATACTTAATTAGCTGTTTCGGAAAGAATAGAAATTTCAAATTCATGTATTTGTGATTTCACCTATTTTGGTTTTTTTTTTTTTTTACACAAAACAAATTCCATATATTTGTCCCTAGTTGAAAACTGCAAGGCGACTGCAAAATCTAGCCAATTTTTTATATTCTCCACCATTTTATGGAGGGTATAGGGTGAGATACAAAGTATATACAGGGTGAGATGAAAAAATTGCAACCAACTTTAGACTGCTGTCGTTTGTAAGCGACTTGTCCGACAGCTGTTAAAATTATTCCAGTGACAGCTCATTATATTGTTTACAAGCGTACAAAACCATTTTGGTGAGAATTTTCCAGAAAAACCCAGTAAAGAAAGTCTTAAAGTCGGTCGGGGCCGACTTTATGATACCCTACACCACTTTCCTAATTTAGTAGAGCTGCGCAAAACAATTTAAAGTTTTTATGGGGGAATTCAATCATACACGCTATGATTATAATTATAATTTAAAGTTCAAAAGGCTAAATATGCCGAAGCATTTTTATCTTTTAAATTCGGACTTGTATTACCCATTTAATTTGAAATCGGATAAACATATATATGGGAGCTATATCCAAATCGGAACCGACCTCGATAAAATTTGGCAAAGATATTTCTGAGCTGTATTTGATATATTTCCTTGAATATCGTTGTTACGGAGTGCATATTACGGCTGTGGGTAACAAATATGACAAATCGGATGAACAGTATATATGGGAGCTATTGCTATAACTGAACCGATCTTCACCAAATTTAACACACAAGCTTCTAGACTCAATTCGGTTGTAATTGCCAAATTTCATCCAATTAGGCAAATAATTATTATGTAAATAAAATTAAATCGGACGAAGTTATATATGGGAGATATATCCAAATCTGAACCGACCTCGATAAAATTTAGCAAATGTATTTCTGAGATGTATTTGATATATTTCCCTAAATATTGTTGTTACAGAGTGCATATTACGGCTGCGGAGGACAAAAATAACAAATCGGATGAACAATATATATGGGAGCTATAGCTATATCTGAACCGATCTCGATCAAATTTGGCGTACTAGACATAGGTCCAATCTGATCGTACGTGGAAAATTCCATACTATTCGGACTGATATTACACGTTTGGTGCACAATAAAAGGCAAATCGGACGAAGATATATATGGGAGCTATATCTAAATTTTGACCGATTATCTCCAATTTCAATAGGGTTCGTCCTTGGGCCAAACAAATGATCTGTGCAAAATTTCATCTGGATAGGGCGATAAATGCGATCTGTACTTTGTTTACAAAAATGCAAGGACAGACGGACAGACAGACGGACGGACGGAAGGACATGCATAAATCGACTCCGAATGTGATTCTATGCAGATCATCAAGAGGAACTATGGGTCTATCTCGTTTCCTTTTGCCTGTTACAAACAAATGCACAAAGACATAATACCCTGACCACCTTGTGGTGTAGGGTATAAAAAGTAATTCGTGATGAAATTTATGCGTGATAGTGTGGTTTCTTTATATTTGGCTGGAAAGCCACAAGTGGCTACCGTTAGAGTACTTCAGCATTCAAATGTGAATTAATCTTTTGTGTCTCGTACCATCGCTCTTTACCGATGGTCGCTTTCCGCTCATATTCATCGACCATGGCATCAGAATAAATGCCGAATACTATCCCAAAAATATTCTGAAGGGTGTATTAAAGCCGTGGGCACGCAAACATTTTGGCCGCAGACCTTGGACATTCCAAAAGGACTCAGGACCATCGCACTCCCAAGAATGACAATGGCTCTAAGTAGAGCGGGAGCACTACATGGATTAGGAAAAACAAATCAAGATAACTCTTTTTCTCGGTTTCACTCGAATAAGGCTTTGTTGGTTTAAGAGTGTGAGTAAAATTCATTCGAAAACCAACAGATTCTACTCTTGTCGAGCACTCTTTTAGTTTTTGTCAAACTGTTGTTGTTGTTGTATTCCCATATATGTGTCATGAACAATGCATGTGACAATGTTGCTGCTTTTATACAAAATCTACCGGTCCCTTGATTCTAATGTTTTCTCTTCTTTGATTTTGTGCACGATCACCCCTTTTCCAACAATTCAAAGCAACATCAAAACAGATTGACTGTTGCACACATACGCAGACACACATCAGCATAACAGAACCTTTTTTTTTCACCGATTCTGCTCCCACTCTAATTTTTCAAACAAGAGTGATTCAGGAGCGCTCCCACAGAAAACAAAAGAGAAACAAGTAATCTCTGTATAGAACTCCCTCTCTTCGTGCAATCTCGCTCACTAGCAAGATTCACTTCCGAGTGAATACGAGCTAATCTGTGCTCTGAGTATGTCAGTTCTTACCCTCGCAGACTGTCCGTATTTACATCGGTTCAAATGGAATCACTTTATACTGAATTTAGAGCTGGTTCCAAAATATGAAGTTCTGAACCAACATTATAATTAAACAAAATCAAATAAAAAATAGTTTTTTAGCTAAAATTAAAATTTTATATTTTGGTCTATTTTATTTGTTTTTATATTTATTTACATAGAATTTACACATTTTTACCAAATTATTTCAAAGCATCGTTTGTTAAACCGCATGGTCTTGCGACGTCCTGATATCCGGAATGTGTCCATATATTAGCAACTGTAAATAAAATGTATTAACATAACTAAAAACTTACTCTATAAAGTGCATAACTTACTGCGCTTGGTACCCTTAACAACTGGACATCCAGCATGCAAAGTTCGAATATCAGGCTGAACTGATCTATGCAGATTGGGCCACATTACCATTGAGCCCTTGATGGGCTTCAAATATACATTTAGTTCTGGAAATATGGTATAACCACCTTGAATGACATCGGAGAGCTACGCAGGGGAGACAAAAACGAAACAGAATATTAAAAATAAATATATATTCCTAATTAACCAATTAAAAATTCCAAATACGGAGGCGAAGTCCCATTATCAATGGGGTTTAATCTACTGATCTAAGAAAATTCCACAGGAGAAAAAAATCTGAAAGTGTCCCAATATTAGGGGGCGAAACCAATGCGTAGACTTATATAATATTAAATTACAGTGAGAGATGAAAAAACTACAACAATCTTCAGACTGCTGTCATTTCTAAGCCACTCGTCCGGCAGCTGTTAAAATTATTCCAGTGACAGCTCATTATATTGTTTACAAGCGTACAAAAGCATTTTGGTGAGAATTTTCTAGGAAAAAATTATTCGTGATGGAATTCAATCGTGATAGTGTGAGTTCTTTATATTTGGCTGGAATACCACAAGTGGCTATCGTTAGAGCACTCCAGCATTTAAATGTGAATAAATCGTTTGTTTCTCGTACCATGGCTCGTTACCGTGATACTGGTAGCGTAGCGCGACGTCATGGAAGTGGACGGAGGAAAACAGCAACATCAGCAGAGCTCTACATATCGCAATATTCCATTCGGCAAATTTTGAAAAACGAGCTCGGGGTAAAGCCATTGAAATTCCAAAACAGTGCAAGAACTTACACCGCAACAGAAAGAAAATAGACTCAAAATAGCTAAAGAGTTGCTTCGCTTGGCCGAAAGTGGTGAACTACCGAATTTGGTTTTCTCCGATGAGAAAACATTCGTTCTCCAGCAGTTTTTAAACAAACAAAATGATCGTGTTTACTTGCCAAAGAGATCAGCTGAAAATTTGCACCTTGGGTTGGCCACCAGAACTCAAGCGCTGGCCATGGTGATGGTGCGGGTCGCCATAACAGCCGATGGTCACTCTCCGCTCGTATTAATCGATCGATCAAAATAAATGCCGAATATTACCACGAAAATATTCTGGAGGGTGTATTAAAGCCTTGGACACGCAAACATTTCGGCCGCAGATCTTGGAAATTCCAACAGGACTCAGCACCCATCCTCATATAATAATTACAAAATAAGGTTCCACGCTTCATTTCCAGCGCATAATGGCCACCAAAATCTGCGGATACAAATCCGTTGGACTATTGTATCTGGAGTATTTTGGAAAGCAAGGTTAGCACTATAAAATACCAAAGTGTCGATCAACTCAAGCAAGCGCTTCACCGGGAATGAGCCAAAATACCGCAGAGCAACATTCGGGCAGCGTGTGACGGTTTAATTGGCCGTTTGAAGGCCATAATTCGTGCCAAAGGCGACCAATTCGAACAAATTTAATGTAAATGTACTTTCATTCAATAAAATTTATATAAAAACAATTAGTGCAGTTTTTTTATCTCACCCTGTATTGTAGTGTTGTTGGACATCACACAGTTGGCCCAGCTCGACTATAGCCTTTGCCTATTTGTTTAACAATTAATCTGGTATTTTCACAATTAACACATGACGCGAATAGACTTTTACGTTAAGGAGTGGACCAATATTTTTGGTTTTAGGATCTGAACAAAATCTGATATTGATATTACCGTGATCCACGTTTACCCCAAAATTCACAATACCAGTTCTATTGCTATAATTTATACCAAACTTGGTACAATTAAGTACTTTTCCAACATTAAAAAGTACCTTTTTTCCAAAATCAGTCCATTGTCTAAATCTTTTACATGTTTACCAAGCCGTTCCATCATTATACCTCTATTCCTACACTCTGTACCAAATTTAGCACTATTTAGCTCTTTTCGTACACGTTATAGTACGAAACTCTAAAAACAACCACTGTGCTCTTTATACCAAAATTAATTTAATTTCTATTCTAATACTCTTCAGCGACCATTTCACCCCATCCGTACCGTCCATCCGAATTTCAGAATTCTAGCTCTACCCGTTTGCCCTACCCTAGATTTTAGAACAATTTTTAGTACCTTTTATTACTTTTAGAGCATTTACAGTTCAAATTTCCCAAAACTGATCCTTATCTCACTCGTACCCACTTACATGACCCGAATGTAAAATTTCAAGATTCTATCTTACAAAATTCCAATATCCGACTTACATAGAACATATTGGTTGAAATTCTATCTCCGACAAGTCCAGCCAGAGTACGGCTTACCTACAAAGAATGCAATGAATTTAAAAATAAAAGAACCCAAAACAATGCACTTACATTCATATAATCATAGTGAGGTACATAGAGACCACCGATACCGTAATTGGCCACTTGCATCTTCTCAACATTTGTCATGTTGAAACCGGTTATGAGATGGACCATACGATACATATATGCTGCAGTGGGGGTATCTTCCGGACTCACCCAAGCCTGTTGACTGACACGTTTCTCGGTGACCTCATTTTCGTTAGGACCCCTTATAACTTCCGAGCGATAGAATTTTTTCGAAGCAAAATTGAATAAATTCGTAATTTGTTCATCACTCAGGAGATTATGATAGACTCTTATGTACGGGTCCATTAGCATCGGTTCAATTTGTAAAGGATTTAGAATGAAGAAGGGATGTGAGGATGAATCCAAGTGGCAGCTTAGTTGCGTTCTATTCAGAGATTTTCCCTGGCACAGCCTTGCGTAATTCCGATGGCGATCACTTTCTTTGAAGGGTATGTATTTTTGTTTTTCATCCATTAATCGGTTTAACATTTTCATTGTTAATTTTGAGGAATGTTGTGAGTCTTTTTCCGAAATACCATTCAAGTGCTGTTGTGCCTTTTGTTTGTCACCCAACGTATGATGTACTCGGGCAAAATGTTCCTTAATTTGTGTGGCAAAGTAGTCTTTAATCTCTTTGGCATCTTGACTGTTTTGTAATTTTCTGTCGGTTTGTTTAAGCCATTTTAAAGCCAAATCCATGCGGTTTTCATCAATCAATGTGGTAGCTATTTCGAGGCATTCCCTCCAAGTTAGAGGGTGGCTGAAAGAAAGGAACAAAAATAAATCATTGGTAGTGTACAAAACAGTAAACGTAGGCAAATTCTATGGTAACAACTATATGGTCACATAGAAGTAGCCTTGAAAATTGTTTCTACTACTTTAATATATATAAAATATATATAAATAAATCTATGTGATGGCACCAATGTTGCCCAAAATCCATTTTGAGTGAAAGTGGCGCCCAAGTGAAAAAAAAAATCCTTATAAAATGAATAAATTATGTCTCATGAATTCCAATTCGTGTGCCTATTCAGGCTATTTCCATACAAATTAAACGCTGGCATTTGCAAATAACACATAACTTATATTTTATAAACTTTGTGTTGTACTGTAATTCATATTAACGTCCTGCCAATTCACAATTCTCTTAAATTATACCCTACAATGCTGTCTTATTCCTTCTACTTTTAAAATAAACTCAAGCCAAAATGGTATTTCAAATTATCTTTATTGTATCATACTTTCAAACAATTTGCTCCACCTCTTCTTTTCTCTTTATCCTCCATCTATTTTCGAATGTTACCAACGAAAAATTTTTGTTATACATTTTCCGCTTCATTGATAAATTGTTAAATTTAATTTAAAATTAGTCTCCTCCCACCGCCCAACTTTTCAACTCACCCATATCCCTTGCCATTGGCCATATCATCTGCATCGATATCGTAGATATCCTGCAACCTGGCCAAACCGAGTACAGCTCCCTTCAGTTCATTTTCATCCGGTAATGATGAGTTTTTCCTTAATTGGGTCAACGAGTCCATAAGTTCTAAAAATGGAAGAGAGATGGGAGAAACAAAGTTATGTGTGAATGGGTAACATGTTTCTATTGCAGATACATACATACACATATGTATATAAGGGTTGAATGGTAAAATAACGACTGAAGAGAATTGTGTGTTTGTAGATACCACGAAAACGATGTTAGAGAGTACGTTGATATCGTTTTCTAGGATTGGAATAGGTTTTTTTTTCAAATCATTTAATGGGCGAAATTTGTCTCATCGGAAAACTGTTTATGGACCAAATGCGTGGTCCGTTCCTCTGTCTTGCTAGTGCACTTGATAACTGTAGATGGGTGTATCCAATTCAGCCAAACTTGGTACATCGTAATATTATTATCAACTATAAATCGACTTCGGAGATGAAAAATATCTGTCCACTCCTTCCGGTACATCCCCACAAAAGATCAAAATTTTCAAAGATAATAATTTACCTCGTGATAATAGAAAGTTCCGCTTAATTGTTTTCTATTTTTGCAAATTCTAATGATACAAATATCAGGACTAGGTGCGAAAAAGGACAATATTGGCCTACTTCTTCTGGTACCTTCCCCACAAACGGGGAAATTTTCGAATTCACGACATCTGACTTGTTTTTGAGCAAGCATTTTCCAAAATCAACGATTTTTGCATTTTCCTTTCTTTGTGATTTTTAAAAAGAAAATGCTTTATCGGGCAGGAATATGTATATGGAAGCTATATCCAAATCTGAACCGATCTAGTAAGAAGAAGAAGTCGGCTGAAAATGTGCACCTTCGGTTGGCCACCAGAACTCAAGCGCCGGACATGGTGATGGCGTTGGCCGCCAGAACAGCCGATGGTCACTCTCTGCTCGTATTAATCGACCGTAGCATCAGAATAACGTAGCCGAAAACTATCGCGAAAATATTCTGGAGGATGTATCAAAGCCTTGGGCACGCAAACATTTTGGCCGCAGACCTTGGATATTCCAACAGGAATCAGCACCATCCCAATCAGCACGCGCCACCCAAGAATGGTTACAAAATGATGTTCCTCGCTTCATTTCCAGCGCACAATGGTCACAAAAATCTCCGGATACCAATCCGTTGGATTATTGTGCCTGGAGTATTTTGGAAAACAAGGTTGGCACTAAAAAATACCAAAGTGTCGATCACCTCAAGCAAGCGCTTCGCCGGGAATGGGCCAAAATACCGCAGAGCAACGTTCGGGCAGCGTGTGACGGTTTCTAAAGGTAATGATACATAAAGCGCTTATCTAACTGGCTTAAGTCCTTGAAAAATTCTGTTACAATTGTAAAAAAACCGAATATAGCCGTTGTATATGGGGTCAATACGACGTGGACCTACTTAGGCATTGTTCGTCATAAGCCATTACCATATTCAAATTCGGCACTTGAAATAAACGGTGAATAATGTAGCTAAAATCATCAAAATATCGTATATAGGGGGGTACCGTTATATCGGAGCTGTGCGAAGGCCTGGACCAGCATAGAAAATTTTCTGTAATAGGGTGTAGCATCCATTACGAACTTTAAATACGACATCTCAAACAATTTCGGTGGGTATTGTACCTAAACTTATCAACATTCCGAATATAGGAAGGTACCGATATATGCAGCCTATATGAAGACCTGGACCTGCACAAACATTTATTTGTTCCCATTACGAACTCTAAATACGTAATTTGAAACAATTCCGGTTAATAATATCGCTAAAATCATCAAAATACCGAATATAGGGAAGTATTGTTATATGGGGGCTATAGGAAGACGTGTTCCTGCACATAAAATGCTATAGTATCCGTTACGAACTTCAAATACCGAATTTGAAACAATTCCGTTTAATAATGTCACTAAAATTTTCAACATACCGAATATCGGAAGGTACCGTTATATGGGGGCTATATGAAAACGTAAGCCTGCACAGAATATGTTCTGTCGTAGGCTATAGTATCCATTACGAACTTCAAATACCAAATTTGAAACAATTCCGGTTAATAATGTCGCTAAAATCTTCAAAATACCGAATATAGGGAGGTAGCGTTATATGGGGGCTAAAAACGTGAACCTACATGGCCCATTTACGAATTTAACCTAGCATACTGGAAAAATAAACATCTGTGCAAAATGTTAGCCTTCTATCTCAGTTCGTTCGAAAGATAGCGTGATTAAAACAGACAGACGAACATCGCTAAATCGACTTAGAATTTTACGCTGCTCAAGAATATATATACTTTGTTGGGTCTAACATGAGTGCATTTAAAGAACTAATATTAACTGGTGGATCGATTCTACAATCTTAAGGTGGACTTTTACTGACGACATAGCGGGCACATGCTGGTTCAATACAATAATTCAAATAAGAAATTGAAATAAATTAAAGAAGAATAACTGGAATTTCAAATAAAATTTTACTAATTAAAATCTTAAAATTACAGATTGCTCATATTTTTATCGCAATAGAATTTTCATAAGCTTTAAGTATTTATTAAAAACATACGTACTACATGCGACAAAATGTTAAGCCGATAAATATGTATTTAAGTCCGCATGTAACTAACCCAATATATAATTTTATCCGCTAGATACTAACATTTATGTACACATACATTTGTGTGAATGACATGACTACAGGTATTGTTTTCAAGTATTCATTATAACAGTTGAATGTTTTGATTAGTTTCATAACATTGGTACCACATACACGCATATGTACATATACATACATATTTAAAACAACATATAAAATGTATTGTAGCAATGCCATGTACACCCAGTGTGTATAATATTTCCTGTATATATAGATATTAATGGAATGTCCCATATTATTATTGGGGATGGTTTGTGTATACATCAAAAATATTTTTGCTATGTGAACAATTTTTGGATACGTTTCATTACCAATAGCAAAATTATTATTATTATTATTATTATTATATTATTATTATTATTATTATTATTATTATTATTATTATTATTATTATTATTATTATTATTATTATTATTATTATTATTATTATTATTATTATTATATTATTATTATTATTATTATTATTATTATTATTATTATTATTATTATTATTATTATTATTATTATTATTATTATTATTATTTATTATTATTATTATTATTATTATTATTATTATTATTATTATTATTATTATTATTATTATTATTATTATTATTATTTTATTTTTATTATTATTGTTATTATTATTATTATTATTATTTTTATTGTTATTATTATTATTATTATTATTATTATTATTATTATTATTATTATTATTATTATTATTATTATTATTATTATTATTATTATTGTTATTATTATTATTATTATTATTATTATTATTATTATTATTATTATTATTATTATTATTATTATTATTATTATTATTATTATTATTTTTTTTTTTTTTTTTTTTTTTTTTTTTTTGAAAAATAGTCTCACTCTTCCTAAATTAAAAAAAAATGTATCTTACTTCGTAATATGTTATTGAAGTTTACTAATAATTTTCAAAAAATACACGGAATACGACCATTGTCATACATACCCTGTGATATATCCTCGAATTTCAACAAATCATTGACATCCATCCAGTCTCTGACCACACGTTCAATTAGTGTAAAAGCATTGATGGGATTTCCTAAATAATCTTCCACATCCTTCTCAGCTTTTTCATGTTGAAATTTAATACGTTCCATAAATCTAAGTTTGTTTGGAAACAACAGCCATCCAGCCAGCCAGCCAACCAACCAAGCCAATGAAATCCAGTTGAAAAAGTAATAACATCCAGCGCCAAGGATAAAAATAGAATTCGAGAATGAAAACAAAAATAGAGAGAGAGAGAGAGAGAAGGAAAAGAGTAGTAATTTATGAAAGGTTAGAAGAACACAAAACAGTTGGTTAGTTGAAAACAACAGGTTTCTAAAACGAAAATTAATTACAGTAGAACTGAAGGGAACATGCGATAAAAAAGTGAAAGATAATTAAAATGATGTTTCATGATCTTATTAAGGATATGTTTTAGCAAATCGGGAATTGTCTTGAGATAACTTTTTAAAGTTTTTTGTAATCCAGCAGAATGTGAAAGTACATCGCAAAGTAACCAAAATACATCGCAAGCAACCAAAATATTGGGGTAAAGTTCGCGCCTATTCCACACTTGTTGACATTTTGGGATTAAGATTGCTTGGAATTCGTTCATTTTAGGTGTATAGTGTTCTCGGCAATATTACAGATAACAATAGGAGGATTATTTTGCTTAGAAATTTTAATCCGCAACCGAGTGAACAAAAGGGTATTTTTGGTCCTTTTTTTCATTTGAAATGATTAAAAATTACCTTTAAACGTTGTCGTTCCACAATTTTTCTTTTTCATAAGACTTTACTATAGGTCCCAGAAGACATCAAAAATATAAATTTAATCTAAACGTAACAAGATATTCATATGCAGGGTGGGATGAAAAAAACTGCAACCAACTTCAGACTTCTTGATCGAAACCTGCGTCGCAGTGGCCGAAAAATGGCTCGTGAGCTGAACATATCGCAATATTCCATTCGGCAAATAATGAAAAATGAACTCGGGGTAAGGCCATTGAAATTCCAAAAAGTGCAAGAACTTACACCGGAACTGAAAGAAAATAGTCTCAAAAGACTTAAAAAGAGATGCTTTGCTTGGCCGAAAGTGGTAAACTGCCGAATTCGGTTTTCTCCGATGTAAAAACATTCGTTGTCCAGCAGTTTGTAAAGAAACAAAATTATCATCATTATTTGCCAAAGAGGTCAGCTAAAAATGTGCACCTTCGGTTGGCCACAAGAACTCAAGCGCCGGCCATAGTGATGATGTGGACCGCCATAACAGCCGATGGTCGCTCTACGCTCGTATTAATCGACCGCATCAAAATAAATGCTAATATTATCGCGAAAATATTCTGGAGGGTGTATTCAAGCCTTGGGCACGCAGACATTTTGGCCGCAGACCTTGAACATTCCAAAAGGATTCAGCACCATCGCAATCAGCACGCGCCACCCAAGTATGGTAACATGGCACAATGGTCACCAAAATCTCCGGATACCAATCCGTTGGACTATGGTGTCTAGAGTATTTTGGAAAGCAAGGTTGGCACTAAAAAATACCAAAGAGTCGATCACCTCAAGCAATGGGCCAAAATGCCGCAGAGCAACATTTGGGCAGCGTTTGAAGGCCATAATTCATGCCAAAGGTGTCCAATTCGAACAAATCTAAAGTTGTTATAAAATTTGTACAATTTCCAATTTTTGTTGCTTTCATTCAATAAAATTTTAAAAAAATGTAATAATTATGACGTTTGACTTTGTTGCAGTTTTTTATCTCACCCTGTATTTGTAAAGTAAAGAATGGTACTAATGTTGGAATTGGGTGAAGCTATAGAGCTGGAATTCTCACGTTTGATATTGAAGTCTCCCTTGGTATAGGGAATTGAGAGTCGATTTGGTTGTGGAAATTTGTAATATAATTGTACGATCAGTACTAAATAAAACCTGCAATTTGATATAGATGTCACAGTTGGTGTTTGTTGTTAAGGTATGGAGGTTGTTTGGGAAATGTGTTCCGTAATTATTCAAAAATTACTAAAAGTTACTAAATTTTGTATTGAGAGAATGTAAATTTCAAATTGAGATCTCTGTTCATATCTGGAGGTATTTGTGGAAATGTGTACTATAATTGTACGAAAAGTACTAAATATACTAAAAGTACTAATATACTATACTTACTTTTAAAAAATATTATTATTAAAAATTGTTTTGGCCATGCGTAGTAAATGTTAGTAAATTTGGGATAAGGGATAGAGGTAAAATTTGATATTGTTGGTTTCTAGAGTTTAAATTTGGAGACGTCGAAATAGTTTTGGACAGAAAAATTGGATGTGGGTCCATTGTGCAATGGTTTCACTAATATTCTCCTTGGTAAATTTCAAAACAAGCAAAAACATTAAGTTCGGCCGGACCGAACTTTTAATACCCTCCACTTTAGGATATAGGAAACATTTTTATATAAAAGTATCTGTATTAAAGCGTGCTCCACTTTAAACTACAAATACCAGTAAGACATTTTGCATAATAGAGTTAAACTTATCAAAAAATCATAAAGTGGGTGAGGCCGTTATATGGAACCATACCAAAACGGGAACATCTACAGACAATTTTATACTTCAAGGATTGTCAACTACCAAGTCTAATAAAATACCAAATCTGAAACAATTTCATGGGTAAATGTGACTAAGATTATCAAAATACCGAATATCGGTGGGTATCGGTTTATGTGCGCTGTATGCGAAAACGTGGACCTAAATATTCAATGTTTCGCCACCGGAGCTAGAACCCGTTATGACCCACAAATACAGATTTTTAGACAAATTTTTGGGAAATTGTGGCAAAAATCATCAAAATTCCTATTATCGGGAGGAAATCTTGTTTGGGGGTATATCTGAACGTAGGCCTATGCATATAAAGTTTCGCCACCGGAGCTAGAACCCATCATGGCCAACAAATTCCAATTTTTAGACAAAATTCGTGGGAAAATGTGGCAAAAATCATCAAATAACCGAATATCGAAAACTACTGTTAAATGGGGACTATACCGATATGTCTGATATATCTCATTTTCAATATCAACCATCCTAGGCACAATACAAATTGTTCTGCTATATTTTGACGCTCTACGTCAAATAATGTGGGCTGTATCGTGATTTCAACAGACAGGCGGACATCGTATAATCGACTTAGAATTTTATGCTGATTATGAATATATATACCTTATGGGTGGATGAATATATAGGGACAACGTTAATATACCCATCTTTCCAAGGTGGAGGGTATAATTAAAGATTTCGAAGTCTTTTAGGCATGAAAGATAAACATTTCCTATTATTGTTTACTAAAAAGGAAACTCTTAAATAATATATCACCTGGACAGTGTGCCAATGTAAAATTTAAACAAGTTAAAAAGCAGTAAGTTCGGCCGGGCCGAACTTTTAATACCCTCCACCATTTGCAAAGAATTTGGAAATTTTCAAAAAATAATATCCTTAAAAAATTCTGTTAAAATTTTAAAAATACCGAATATAGCCGTTATATTGGGGTCTATGGACCTGGACATAGGCATTGTTTGTCATAAGCCATTACCATAGTCAAATTCTAAACTTAAAATAAACGGTGAATAATGTAGCTAAAATCATCAAAATATCGTATATAAGGAGGTGCCCTTAAAATTTCGGTAGGTATTGTACCTAAAATCGTCAAAATACCGAATATAGGGAGTTACTGATATATGGGGCCTATAAGAAGACCTGGACCCGCACAAACAATTTTCTGTCACAGACTGTAATTCCCATAACGAACTTCAACCACCAATTTTGGAACAATTCCGATGAATAATGTCGCTAAAATCATCAAAATACCGAATATCGGGAGGTACCGTTACATGGGGGCTATACGAAGACGTGGACCTGCACAGAAAATTTTCTGTCTTAGGGTGTAGTATTCATTTTGAACTTCAAATACCAAATTTTAAATTACTTCCGGGAAAAAGGTCGCTAAAATCATCAAAATACCGAATATCGGGAGGTACCGTTATATGGGGGCTATACGAAGACATGGACTTACACAGACAGTTTTCTATCTTAGAGTGTAGTATCCATTTGGAACTTCGAATACCAAATTTGAAACAATTCCGGTGAATAATGTCGCTAAAATCATCAAAATACCGAATATAGGGAGGTACCGTTATATGGGGGCTATATGAAAACGTGGACATACGTGGCCTATTTACGAACTTAACCTGCCTAGTGGAAAAATAAACGTGTGTGCAAAATTTTAGCCATCTATCATTCGAAAGATTGCGTGATTACAACAGACAGACAGACGAACATCGCTAAATCGACTTAGAATTTTACGCTGATCAAGTATATATAGACTTTGTTGGGTGTGACATGAGTATTTCGAGGAGTTACAAACGGAATGACAAAGTTAATATACCCTCCATAGTATGGTGGAGGGTATAAAAAGTTCGTTCCCGAACTCCTAAGTCGGTTTTCGACTTTGTGTTACAATTACTCATAATCGAAGCTTTAGTCTATTATAACCACTGTGTACATAAATATCCCACTGATATTACAAGTGTAGCGACATAAATTTAACTTCTGTCCAGTTTTTTAGGTCACTTTTTTTAATTGGTGTGGAAAATGTTTTTAAATTTCTCCCATCTTTTCGATATTCTTGTCGGTGATGTCCATTCAACTGTTTATCCATTTGTCAGTCACATCATTTCACTTTTTTTGTTCATCTCTTTTCAACAGTGTTTTATTGTATTAGGCTTTTAAGAAACATTTAACCTTATTTCACTTCCCCCTCACCATTCCGTTTTTTTTATCCATTCTCATTGATAATAACAGCAATAAAAGCTCCACCACCACCACTTACTTACCTTCGTATAATGGATATGTAATCCTCCAGTCCTTCCGAATACTTCCGGAAACTTAACAGCAGCGATGACTCAATACTATCCAAACGTTTTAAACTATCGATAGATGAATAGAATTCTCCATGTACGGGCAGATGTGAGGCAAACAATAGTACCAGGAACAAAGATAGAGCCACATACGATACGACACAAGGACCATGTATCCTTTTGGCTGTCATCGTGCTGAGATACCAACACTGAGGAGTGCCAATAATAATTCTAAACTAGATTATGTCTCCTGTGTGTTGTTGTTTCGTTTGAACGATGTGTTGCTGTTGGTTAAAAGGTCGTTGGATTTGCCACTGATGCTGCTATTTGAGCCGGCAGCTACTGAATGTCTTTTGCTTGAATAGTTAGCTCCCAGTGACACCGAAGATGATGTCGTCGATGGCGATGACGGTGGAGATGATGATGATGATGGTACTGATGTGGCTGTGAAGTCAGAAGCGAGTGTGTGTTAAATGTGTGCTGTTATTTGGGTAACTGAAATTCGAAAAATTAGTCTTATCCAATAGCACTAGCGTTGAACGTGAATTGCCAGAAGAGAGTGAAGCCAATTAAAGAAAAGAAACTATTTGAACACTTCCTTTTAGGTGGCAAGTGTGCCATGTTTACTTTAGAGTAAACGAAATTCAAGCTGTTCAAATAACACCACCACCAATTCTAAAGTTGTATGCAATTGTATTCTTTTGACACGAGTTTGTCTTGAATTTTGTGTTGTGTTTAATTTGATGGAAAAATAGATACGTTTAATAAAAATCTTTTATTTGACATTTCCAGATGATTGAAAATGTTCAATTTTTTGTATGACATTTTTAAAAATGGAAATTGACATTTTGATATATGCAATATATGATCAAGATCAGAATAATTATTATAATATTTATAATAAGCATATGTTATAAAGGAGATACATTAAAGTGTTTTTTTTTTTTTTTGCTGGCTAAACATTTTGTATTGTTTGTTATAGCCTACAACACTGTGTGTTGGTAGTATTATAAGTTTGATTGGGCCAAAAATTATGTAACAACTCCAAATATTGATCTTTGGATTGGATCTTCCTATCTCGCCGAGCTGAGTCGATCTAGCTATGTATGTCCATCGGTCCGTCTGTCCATGTTAATTTTTAATCACGTTACAGGTCGCAATTGTGGCCCGATCCCAATGAAATTTTAAATGGTGGTGGGGTTAGGGTCAAAATTGAAGATTATTGTTTTATGAGTTGATCGAAAAATATTTAGCGGTTGAAATGAACCAAAAACAGAAATATTTCCAGATTTTGTCCTTGCACTACAGGCCACAATTATAGTCCAAACGAAGCGAAATTTAGCATGGGGCTAGATTTTAGGGCACAAGCATACAGATTTGGATGGTCATCCAATATAGGTCATAACTTTTATTTAAAAAAAAATCGAAAATTCCACTAACCCGCAAATATTTTTAATCCCGGCAAAATCAAATATACATTACACGGTCATTCGTGACTATTGCAACAAAGTCAAACGCCATATTTTTACACTTTTTTTTAAATTCTATTGAATGAAAGCAAAAAATGTCGGAAATAGCATCAAATTTTGAAATAAGTTTAGATTTGTTCGAATTGGTCACCTTTGACATGAATTATGACCTTCAAACAGGCAATGAAACCGTCACACTCTGCTCGAATGTTGTTCTACGGTATTTTGGCCCATTCCTGGCGAAGCGCTTGCTTGAGGTGATCGACACTTGGTATTTTTTATTGTCAACCTTGCTTTCCACAATAGTCCAACGGATAGATATCCGGAGATTTTGGTGGAAATTGTGCTCTGAAAATGAATCGAAGAACCTCATTTTGTAACCATTCTTGGGTGGAGAGTGCTGAGTGAGTCTGCGGCCAAAATGTTTGCATGCCCAAGGCTTTAGTACATCCAGAATATTTTCGCGATAATATACGGCATTTATTCTGATGCCACGGTCGATTAATACGAGCGGAGAGCGACCGTCGGCTGTTATGGTGGCCCACGCCATCACCATGGCCGGTGCTTGACTTCTGGCGGCCAACCGAAGGTGCACATTTTCAGTTGACCTCTTTGGCAAGTAAACACGATCATTTTGTTTGTTTACAAACTGCTGGGCAACGAATGTTTTCTCATTGGAGAAAACCAAATTCGGCAGTTCACCACTTTCCGCCAAACGAAGCAACTCTTTAGCTCTTTTTAGTATATTTTCTTTCTGTTGCGATGTAAGTTCTTGCACTTTTTGGAATTTCAATGGTTTTACCCTGAGCTCATTTTTCAATATTTGCGAGCCATTTTTCGGCCACTGCGATGCGGGTTTCGATCAAGTCGCTTCTTTACTTTCCGAACCATTACTGCTGATGTTGCTTTTTTCTTCCGTCCACTTCCTCGACATCGGGCAACGCTACCAATGTCACGGTAACGAGCGATGGTACGAGACACAAAAGATTTATTCGCATTTAAATGCTGGAGTGCTCTATCGTTAGCCACTTGTGGTTTTCAGCCAAATATAAAGAAATCACACTATCACGCATGAATTCCATCACGAATAATATAAAAAGCTGTCACTGGAATGATTTTAACAGCTGTCGGACTAATGGCTTAGAAATGACAGCAGTCTGAACTTTATTGCAGTTTTTTCATCTCACCCTGTATATTATTGCACTGAAGGAGAAAGGATAATCCGATTTTGATCCAACTTTTCACATTCTAATATATACATTAGTACTAGGTCAGATGCTAAAATCGGCAAAATAAAGTGCATCCCCCACAAAGGGTCAAAAATTTGAACAATTATAACTCTTATAAAATGTGATGGTGAGTCCGATTGCCTTCGAATTACATACATCACAATATTTTTTTAAACTAAGTCCACTACTTTTGGTACCTCCCCCACAAAGGGTTTTAAGTAAACATGAAGCTCATAAAACGCGAAGTTAACATCCGATTGGATTCCGACTTGATACATCTCAATATTTCCATTATCACGAGAAAGAAAGCGAAAAAGGCATCCAAATCTCTTCAAATTTCACACATACAAACATGTTCTCTAACACAAAATCTGTTGTGAAGTTAATATATATCTGCGAGCTCCTTCTGGTACCTCAACCACAAAGGGTTACAATTTTCAATACTTTTATCTGTCATAACTTGCGAAACAAGTCGGCGATATAGCGATATATTTAATCTTCAGTTAGACACTTATTTCAAACCATATGGAAGGTATTATGTTTGGCATGCGGCACCCCGAATTAGAAACGTTATGTGTTGACCGGCCGAATATTCACAGATACTCACGAATATGCAATTAAAATAGTATTGTATACTTTTAGGCGCTACCGACTCAATCTGAATCTATACAGTGAAGAACATAATGATACTAACAGAAAATTCAAAAGCTGATAAAAAAGTAAACTTGAATTTGAATGTGTAATTTTTGGCCGTGCTTACTATATTCAAGACTTGAAAAAATTAACCTTTTTTGGACCTTGTTCATATTTCTTTCTTGGGCCTTGTTATATTAAAATATTTATGTACGATTGTTCAGGTGAAGTTTATATTACATTCTATATATAATTATTGTATAAGATTGTTGAATATGGTAAAAATATTAGAAGTTTCAACTCAAGAACAACAACATATACTTTTGTTATTATAACAAAAGAAAACATATTTTTGGTAATTTTTATACCCTCACTTGATACGGCCAAAACGTGCTCATGGAAATAACGGTTTTAAACCCTAGTTCCCTTTGGAACAAATCCGTTTCATTACATTTCGAGTTGATGGCATGTTAACTTCCCCCACAAAAAGTCAACAATTTCACAGAAAATAGTTGTTCGTATAAAACAAGAAAATATCATATTTTTATTATTACCATGGACAATATCGGGCCACTCCATCACGTACCTCCTACACAAAGGCTCAACATTTTGAAAAGCTTTTATAAAAAGAAAAGTAATCATCAGATTTTCTTTAAATTTCACACAACCCCATATCTCTACTAGCACAAGATCTGGTGTAAGGATGGTACATATCGAATTTCTCCTTGTGGTACCGCCCCCACAAAGGGGTCAAATATTGAATAACTATGAAGCTCATAAAACGTGAAATAAGAATCTGATTATTGGCAAATCCTAATATTTCTATCAAACCAAGGCCAGGAGTGAAGATGGAATATGTTTGACCACTCCTTCTGGTACCTTCCCCACAAAGGGTCGAAATTTTGAATAGTTATATATGTCATAAAATTTGAAATAAGCATCAGATACTCTTCAAATTTTACACATTCCAACATTATAATATTTATAACAGACTTATATCAGATACGCAATAGCTGAGGGTATACATCTGTCGGACTAACATTTTTTAACTTATTTTTCAGCGATTTTTATATCCTACAACATTATGTGTTGGGTCAAAAATATTGTAACATCTAGAAATATTGGTCCTAGAACAAGGATGACGTATACGGATCTTAATATCTGGTCGATCTAGTTTTGTAATCACGCTAAAGGTAGAATTTATGGCCCGATCATATGAAACTTTGCATGAAGGTGAGGTTATGTTCAGAATAGAAACCTTTTTTGACATGATCGCTAAATATACAGGGTGGGATGAAAAACACTGCAACAAAGTCAAACTCCATAATTTTTACATTTTTTTTTTTAATTTTATTGAATGAAAGCAAAAAATGTCGGAAATAGCATCAAAATTTAGAATATGTTTGAATTTGTTCGAATTGGTCAGCTGTGACACGAATTATGGCCTTAAAACGGCCAATTAAACCGTCACACGCTGCCTGAATGTTGCTCTGCGGTATTTTAGCCCATCCCATTGTGCCCATTTTTTAGTGCCAACCTTGCTTTCCAAAATACTCCAGACACAATAGTCCAACGAATTGATATCCGGAGATTTTGGTGGCCATTGTGCGCTGGAAATGAAGCGAGGAACCTCATTTTGTAACCATTCTTAGGCGCGTGCTGAGTCCTGTTGGAATGTCCAAGGTCTGTGGCCAAAATGTTTGCGAGTCCAAGGCTTTAATACACCTTCCAGAATATTTTCGCGATAAAATTCGGCATTTATTCTGATGCTACGGTCGATTAATACGAGCGGAGAGCGACCATCGGCTGTTATGGCAGCCCACACCATCGCCATGGTCGGCGCTTGAGCTCTGGTGGCCAACCGAAGATGTACATTTTCAGCTGACCTCTTTGGCAAGTAAACAGGATCCTTTTCGGCAGTTCACCACTTTCGGCCAAGCTAAGTAGCTTGCACTTTTTGGAATTTCAATGGCATTACCCCTAGCTCATTTATATTTGCCGAATGGAATATTGCGATATGTTCAGCTCACGAGCCATTTTTCGACTACTGCGACACGGGTTTCGATCAAGTCGCTTTTTATACCTTCCACCATACTATGTAGGGTATATTAATTTTGTCATTACGTTTGTAACTCCTCGAAATCCTAAAATTCTAAGACGATTTAGCCATGTCCGTCTGTCTGTTGTAATCACGCTATCTTTCGAACGAATTGAGATAGAAGGCTAAAATTTTGCACACATGTTTATTTTGCCAGTAGGCAGGTTAAGTTCGAAAATGGGCAATGTAGATCCACGTTTTCATATAGCCCCCATATAACGCTACCTCCCGATATTCGGTATTTTGATGATTTTAGCGACATTATTCACCGGAATTGTTTCAAATTTGGCATTTCAAGTTCGAGACAGAAAATTGTCTGTGCAGGCCCACGTCTTCGTATAGCCCCCATATAGCTGTACCTCCCTATATTCGGTATTTTGACGAATTTAGGTACAATACTCACCGAAAATGTTTGAGATGTCGTATTTGAAGTTGGTAATGGAAGCTACAGCCTGTGACTGAAAATTGTCTATGCAGGTCCAGGTCTTCGTATAGCTCCGATATAACGGTACCTCTCTATGTACGGTAATTTGATGATTTTAGCTACATTATTCGCCGTTTATTTCGAGTTTCGAATTTGAATATGGTAATGGCTTGTGGCAAACAATGCCTATGTAGGTGCACATCATACAGACCCTAATATAACGGCTATATTCGGCATTTTTAAGAAGTTAACAGAATTTTTGGCAAATGTTATCTTTTACGAAAATTTCCAAATTCGTTCTAAATGGTGGAGGGTATTCAAAGTTCGGCCCGGCCGAACTTACTGTTTTTTTACTTATTACTTTTCGAACCATTTCTGCTGATGTTGTTGTTTTTTTCCGTCCACTTCCTTGACATCGGGCTACACTACCAGTATCACGGTAACGAGTGATGGTACTAGACACATAAGATTTATTCACATGTAAATGTTGTAGTGCTCTAACGATAGCCACTTGTGGTTTTCCAGTCAAATATAATGAAATCACACCATCACACCTGAGTTCCATCACGAATACGTTTTTTGGAAAATTCTCACCAAAATGCTTCCGTACACTGGTAAACAATATAATGAGCTGTCACTGAAATAATTTTTTAGACCCACGATATCATATATGGATCTTCCTGCTTGTTCTAGCTAAGTCGATCTAGTTTTGTGTGTCCTATCCTGGTTAATTTGTAATCACGCTAAAGGTAGCATTTATGGCCCGATCCCATCGAAATTTTGCGTGGAGGAGAGGTTAGGTTTAGAATATAAGCCTTATAACCTAATGTATACAAAAATAGTAATGTTTTATGTTTTAATAATAGAAAAACCCCATTTGTAATTTTTAAAATGCGTATATGAAAATTACCGTAATAAATCAAACTACACATTATTTATCACTTGAAAAGCAAGAAGATTTACTTTAAGTGGTCATTGTACGTTTTCTGAAGTACACCGTGATTATTTTCCCATCGATATTCCCAGTTAATACCCTTATCCAATAGCAGCGTAACTTTATCGTACAATTGCACTTCTGTTGTTAAAAATGCGGTCTTTGTTGGTTACACGTCTATGGCTACTATAAAAACGAAAATATTTTCTCATTCTGCAACAGTTCTTACCGAACACAATTCAAAGTCACAAAATCATTGGAAAAGTAAATTGCAATTTGAAAAAATGCGTTTCTTAGTTACTTGCGTACTTTTGGCATTGGTCCTTTGCACCGCTGTGGAGTGCCATGAAAACATTTTTAAGCGCCTGGGCGAAGATATTGTAAGGATTCGTTTTTTTAGATAGAAAATGAAAAATAAGATAATTGAAAACAATTTAATTAAATTATTATTTAAACATAGAAACATGCAGCCGAAAAATTTGCCCATGATGTGAAACATGGTTTCCACGACTTTGGAGATGATGTGGTAAGTCGTTTTTTGAGAGATTCTGCAAAGTTCATTTTGGGATCGTACATTTTATTTAGAAACATGTTGCCGATGAATTCGGCCACGATGTAAAGGATGCCGCCGATGACACCGGTGATGCTTTAAAGAAATTTGGCCGTGATGTTGATAAAGTTGTAAAAGATTTCCGCCATGATGTTGAAATTGCCTGGATCAAGGCCAAACCATATCTTAAGGAGGCTATTATCATTATTGATGGTGTTACCAAGCGGTTGGCTGAGGTCGCTGAAATTGCTGAATTATTTGAAATGTTGAGCTTGGCTGAATAAATGTATGGTTTATGGTATTTGCAACAAAATTTAATTTTATTTCAAATTTAAAACAAAACAACCAACGATTATAAAAGAGAAATGAAACCATTAAGGAAAAGTCAAAAGTGGGCAGAGCCGACTACATGAGCTCCCGTAGATCATACCAGCTATCAACATTGGGCTTTAGAGCAGTTATAGTTTGCTATAAAGTGCATGATATCACATGCAGAAGGATTATATTAAACGAGTTAAAAACCAGTACTTTTAAAACTTTGAATACCCTCCACCATTTGGAACGAATTTGGAAATTTTCAAAAAATAAAATTCTTAAAAAATTCTGTTAAAATTTTAAAAATACCAAATATAGCCGTCTATTGGGGTCTGTACGACGTGGACCTATATAGTCATTGTTTGTCATAAGCCATTACCATATTCAAATTCGAAACTTGAAATAAACAGTGAATAATGTAGCTAAAATGGTCGAAATATAATGTATAGGTAGGTACCGTTATATCGGAGCTGTGCGAAGACCTGCACCTGTATAGACAATTATCTGTCACAGGCTGTAGCATCCATTACGAACTTCAAATACCACATCTCAAACAATTTCGATGGGTATTGTACCTAAAATCGTCAAAATACCGAATATAGGGAGGTACTGATATATGGGGCCTATACGAAGACCTGGACCTGCATAGACAATTTTCTGTCACAGATTGTAGTTCTCATAACGAACTCCAAGTACGTAATTTGAAACAACTCTGGTGAATAATGTCGCTAAAATCATCAAAATACCGAATATCGAGAGGTACCGTTATATAGGGCCTATACGAAAACATGAACCTGCCCAGACAATTTTCTGTCATAGGATCTAGTATCCAAGACGAACTTCAAATACCAAATTTTAAACGATTCTGGTCAATAATATCGCTAAAATCATCAAAATACCGAAAATAGGGAGGTACCATTATATGGGGGCTACACCGTCCTACAGACGTAATATACATTTGAGTAAAATGTTATCAACCTACTTCATTTCTTTCGGAAGCTAGAGTGATTTAAACAGAGGGATAGACAGACGGAAATCGCTAAATCGATATTGGATTTTAGGCTGATCAAGAGTATATATACTTTGTGGGGTCTAAAATGCATATTTCGTGGTGTTACAAACGGAATGACAAACTTGATATACATTCCATACTATATAGTAATAAGATTGTCATTCCGTTTCTAACACCTCGAAATAAGCATTTTCGTAATATTTTCCAATATGGCATTTGAAATTTGTAATGGGTCCTACCCACTTTTGCAGAAAACTGTCTACAAAAGTTGGTAATTTATGTTGGAAATAGGTAATTTCTTATTATCTGCCCCATATAACTGTACCTAACGATATTCAGTATTTTGATGATTTATATCACACATTTAGACGGAATTGTTTCAAATTTGATATTCGAAGTTCGTAATGGGTACCACTTCCTATAACAGAAAATTACCTTTATAGGTCCTCTTCTTCGTATATCCTTCATATTTAGCGATTTTAGCTACATTTTTCGACAAAAGCCACCGCTTTTCTGGCAAATAATTTTCAATACAGGTCGACGTTTTCGAATAGTCCTCATATAACTATATCACCCGATATTCGGCATTTAAATAAAATTAGCGGTTTTCTCATCGGATTTTTTTTAATTGTCAAATTTTAAGGAGTAAAGATTCAGTAGGTGTGGACGAATTGTGAAAATTTGAATTTTTACAATTTTTTCAAATTCGAATATTGCGATTCCAATGACTGACTACTTATGTCCACAATTTGGAATAACTCGAATATTCTCAACGAAATCGTGTTGATAATGATAGTTCTAGTTCTCAATGGAAATTTATATCTCATAACTTGTTCCAATTCTGGGACATTTTCCAAAGGTTGATTTTTTTTTTCAAAATACTACCAAATTGAATTAGTTAACAAAATATTTTGAACCCAATTTTTAGAGTTATTTCTGGAACCATACAGACGAACAAAAAATATACAGTCTAAAATCGACCCATATCACTCGTATTCATTCTACTTATTCTCTTACGTACAGGGTAAGGTGCAAAACTGCAACAAAGTCAAACGCTATAATTTTTTGATTTTAGTTCAATTTTATTAAATGAGAGGAAAAATGTCGGAAATAGCCTCAAATGTTAGAATAAGTTTAGATTTGTTCTCTGCTCTGGTCAACTTAGGTACGAATTATCGTCTTCAAACGGCTCTCTGGTATTTTGGCCCATTCCCGGCGAAGCGCTTGCTTGAGGTGGCACTAAAAAATACCAAAGTTTCGATTTTGGTATTTTTTAGTGCCAACATTGCTTTCTACAATACTTCAGACACAATAATCGAACGGATTGGTATCCGGCCATTGTGCGCTGGAAATGAAGTGAGGAACCTCATTTTGTAACCATTCTTGGGTGGCGCGTGCTCAGTGCGATGGTGCTGAGTTCTGTTAAAATGTACAAGACCTGCGGCCAAAATGTTTGCGTGCCCAATGCTTCAATACACCCTCCAGAATATTTTCGCTATAATGTCACGGTCGATTAATACGAGCAGAGAGCGACCATCGGCTGTAATGGCGGCTTACACTATCACTATGGCCGGTGCTTGAGTTCTGGTGGCCAACCGAAGGTGCACATTTTCAGCTAAACTCTTTGGCAAGTAAATACGATCATTTAGGTTGTTTACAAACTGCTGGATAACGAATGTTTTCTCAGTTCACCACTTTCGGCAAGGCGAAGAAACTCTTTAGCTCTTGCGATTCTATTTTCTTTCTGTTGCGGTGCAAGTTCTTGTACGTTTTGAAATTTCATTGGCATTACCCCGAGCTCATTATTCAATATTTGCCGAATGGAATATTGCGATATGTTCAGCTCACGAGCCATTTTTCGGCCACTGCGACGCGGGTTTCGATCAAGTCGCTTCTTTACTTTTCGAACCATTTCTGCTGATGTTGCTGTTTTCTTCCGTCCACGTCCTTGATGCCGGGCTACGCTACCAGTATCACGGTAACGAGCGATGGTACGAGACACAAAAGATTTATTCACATTTAAATGCTGGAGTGCTCTAACGATAGCCACTTGTGGTTTTACAGCCAAATATAACACATACACTATCACGCTTGAATTCCACCACGAATAACTTTTTTTCTGGAAAATTCTCACAAAAATGCTTTTGTACGCTTGTAAACAATATAATGAGCTGTCACTGGAATAATTTTAACAGCTGTCGGAGGAGTGGCTTAAAAATAACAGCAGTCTGAAATTGATTGCAGTTTTTTCATCTCACCCTGTATACACTGTCAACTTATTTCATTTCTGTACCCACTAATCCATGTAAAAGAAAACACTTTGCGGATCATTTTTCAAAATTTTATTATCATCTATCTTAAAACATGTAAATTTACAATACATTTTTATATATTTGTTTATTTATTTCTAACGACAGAAAATATTAAAGACAAACATGTTCGTATATCATCATCATCATTAAGTAAATATGTCTGTACTGCAATATTTTGGAGGGTGGTAAATATTATCAATATAACTTTGTTAATTTATTTATTGTAATTCATTCACTTGCATTTGGTATTTTTTGACATTTTTTTAAAAAATTTTGTTTTGTCAAGGAAATTGTTGGTTTTGCATAATTCACTGCTAGCAGAGAAATACAAACACTAACTTTTACAAGTTTTCGAGAAAAAGAGAGACGAAGAGTAGAATAAAGTACAAAATATTCATGGAACAATTTGTTCAACAACGAGATTCATAGTTTTCAATTCATTCTTATTGCACAAGCAGCATTAAAAAATATAGGAAAACATAAACATGGATAGTTTTCTTAAATTGTCCTTAAGCACAGGATTGTGATAGAGTAGAAAATAATGTATGTTTTTAAAAAATCGCAGTTTTAATAAATGCTTTATAAAAGACAGGCGGCGAGTATACATAAAATAGACATACATATATAAATCTATAGCAATGGAAATTCGTTTCAGTATTAAAGTATATTTAAAAGTAAACAATTTAAGGAATTGCACTAAATGGCATATTCGCCATGATCAGGTTCCAAATCACAGGGGCGTCTGAATTCTTGCCGGGCTTCGTGAATCCATTTGTTGGAAACTTAAATGAGAAAAATTTCAATTATTAATATTTATTCAAAATAAAAAAGTGTTTTAAAAATAGAATTGCAGTTACCCCATTTTGAGCCAGTTAGAACAGGACACGCAGCATGTCTTGTACGATAATCACCATCACCTGAACGATGTAAATTATACCAGAAAGCCGCTGTACCCTTCTTGGGCTTCAAGGCTGTATTAATGGCTGTGAATACTGTGGCACCGCCTTGTTCCACATCACTCATCTGCAATAATCAAAACATCATATTAAGTTTTTACAAATACAACAATAAAGGTATTAAGCCTAACCAACAACAAAATCAAGTGAAAACGTTTGTTACAGAAAATTTAGAAATTAAAATTAAAAATATGAGACAGAATGATTATTTTTAAAATGAATACTCTGTAAGTGTCCAAAAATACCAAAACTTGTTATACCCTCTTTTATGGTAAATGTATAACAAAGTGGGTTGTAAAATACATGTGAGAAATCCCAAATAAACTTTCGTATAGAAAATTACACAAAATACAAGTATTATGTCCCACAACACTACAATATGTTGGAAGCCCCCTTATGTCCAAATCCATTTTGGAAGATTTCGATTTAAAAAAAAAAAAAAATGTCACAGAGCCCTCACCAGATGCTACCCTTATTTTCGCCCTTCGCGTGTTGTTATGTATTCAAAATAAATTCAACGAAAGTCGTGATCTTGAACTCTCTCCTCATGCTAAATTCCGTGTCGATTGGTCTTCAATTGTGGCCTGTAAAGCGACGGCAGAATCAGAAAAATTTTAATTTTTTGCTCCATTTGAACCATAAATGTACATCTTCATAACAATTTTATCACAAAATTCTATTATAGGTCCTAGAAGACATCAAGGGTCTAAATCATACCTAAACGCCAGGAACTCTTATATATTAAAGATACATTTTAGGGTTTAAATACAGGGTGAGATAAAAAACTGCAACAAAGTCAAAAGCCATAATTTTTACATTTTTACATTTTTTTTTTTTTTTTTGTGCGCTGGAGATGTAGCGAGGAACCTCATTTTTTACCATTCTTGGGTGGCGGATTTAATATACCATCCAAAATATTTTCGCGATAATATTCGGCATTTATTCAGATGCCATGGTCAATTAACACCATGGCCGGCGCTTAAGTTCTGGTGCCAACCGAAGGTGCACATTTTCAGCTGACCTCACTTTGTTTGTTTACAAACTGCTGGACAACGAATGTTTTCTCATCGGCAGATCACCACTTTCGGCCAAACGAAGCAACTCTTTAGCTCTTTTAAGTCTATCTTCTTTCTGCTGCGGTGTAAGTTCTTACACTTTTTTGAATTTCAATAGCATTACCCCGAACTCATTTTTCAATATTTGCCGAATGGAATTTGCGATATGTTCAGCTCACGAGTCATTTTTCGGCCACTGTGACGCGGGTTTCGCTCAAGTCGCTTTTTCACTTTTCGAACCATTTATACAGATGTTGCTGCTGCTCTTCTGTCCACTTCCTTGACGTCGGGATACGGTAATGAGCTATGGTGCAAGACACAAAAGATTTATATAAAATATAAAGAAATCTCTATCACGCTTGAATTCCATCACGAATAACTTTTTTTCTGGAAAATTCTCACCAAAATGCTTTTGTACGCTTGTAAAAAATATAATGAGCTGTCACTGGAATAATTTTAGCAGCTGTCGGATGAGTGGCTTAGAAATGACAGCAGTCTGTAGTTGGTTGCAGTTTTCCCATCTCACCCTGTAATTTCACAGAACAATAACCAGTCTGGGTTGTGGAAAACTCTCAGTGAACTTGATAGTCTCGATTGCCTTTATATGGTTTCGACTGTATACAAAGGGACTTCTATAGTTTGACATATATTTCGCAAACTTTTAAGATGGAGCTTTGAAATTTAATAAAGATCTTTGGATTAAATTCAGAATCAATGGTACAGAAAATGGGTCATATCGATCCACTTTTTTGGAATAGCCCGTAGTATTTGTCCGATGCATTCTAAGTTCTTAATATCTAGAATCGCTATTTACAAAAAAATTATCAATATGGCCCCACTTTTGGTATAGACCTTGATTAGGTCTTTGCCATTCCGAATGATTAAATATTTCCTCCTAATTCTACTCCAAATGGGAAACACTTCTAACCGTATCAATTAAAATATGGCCTAGGACTGAGAGTGTTTTAAATTGCTTTTAAATCGTTCTGTTGACTTTGGCTGGTACTTACATAGAATAGTACTGTGGCAATGCGATTACCAGTATTCAGACCCTGGAAGGCACGAACTTCTTCACGCTGCATGGAAAAATACAAAAAAACATTTATATTTACTAACAATTATTCCAAAATAGATGTAGTTTATTTAAAAATGATCTCAAAGATTTATGAATCCGAAATTTACATCCCCCCAATACTTACTCTTGCAAAATCGAAATGTGGTTCATAATGACCGCCAATGCCATAGTTGACAACTTGCAACTCCTCGGCCGACAACATATCCAAACCGGTCATATCTTCAGTTCTTTGGACAATATTCGCAATAATGGGATGTTCTTCGGTACGCAACCAAGCCGACTTACTAATACGATAGTTGGCCGTTTCCAATTCACCGGTGATGGCATTTTGAACAGTGGCCCTGCGGAAACGTGGTCTAGCCATTTTCTTTATGATCTCAATTTCCGAATCGAACATGGCATCGTGATAGATTACAATGTAGGGATCCTTTGAGGCTTCTTCCATTTTCATGGGACCGATTTTCAGAAAAGGTACATTATTGTCAACATAACGGCAACGCAGCGGCCTCAGCTGTTCAGGTGTGGGCTTCAACTTGCCCTGGCACAACAACTCATAAGCTTTACGTTCTGTGTAATCGTACACGGATGGTTCCGCCTTGGCAATGGGCTGGAAGATGTACGGAAACAACAAAAATAAATAAATTAGACAGATTAAATTTGCATTCAAATACTTTTTCTTGTGTTTTCGAGTTTTTTTTTTCTCTCTTCAACTTACCAAATCCGATTTGGGTGTCTCATCACTACCATCATCACCTTTAACCTTTTTCTTGGCAGATAGCTCCTTCAGCTCCTTTTCGTAATAGACTTTATTGCCATTGGCACGTTCATGCGTGGGTAGCAGTTGCAACAATTCATTTGTCATAGATAGAGCACTTTCGACATCGCCTGCAATTTGCAACGACAAGCAGGAGTTGCAGCACAAACAAGAACGAAAAGAAATGCACAAACAACTTTAATAAATACATAAGAAGAAAAATATATAGAACAAATATATATATATATATATATATATATATATATATATATATATATATATGTATATACACAATTTATATGCAATAACAGCAAAAACAGCAGCACATAAATGTGAAAGGATATATTTGTTTCCACAAGGATCGTTCGTTGTATGCCAGAGGGTATTAAAAATGGCTGCTGTTCGGTACGAGCATACAAACACACATACATAAGTAGATAAATGGGTGACAACCATGTGCCCCCAAATGCAAATGTTACTGTTCTCTTTTTGCCACTGGTCCTCGTTGTCGTTTATGTTGTTGCTGTTGCTACTGTTGGTTATTTGTGTGGAAATGGTCTTCGGTGCATACAAATGCTCCTGAATAATTAATTTATATCACTACACACAGCTCTATAAAATCCTTGCTCGAAGGTCATTCAATGCAATTGCATGGCAGTCAGAATCCATCAACAATCCCAAACCAACCCACCACCCGATCAGACTCTCTGGACCATTAGCAGTGCCGCCTGTGTGCTGCTGCTGCTGCTGTTGTTGCACATCCAATTAGATGTTTCAAACAACATGAAGATGTATGTCATTTGTGCTGCTGCTGTTTTGCAAGTCAGATCAAAGTCGATTCGATGTGGACTCCGAGAGCTTTATTTGACAATGAAAATAATTAATATGTTTTAGCACCAACCCGAAAGAGAGTTCCAAACTGCAATTTGGCCACAGATTTGAAATATTGTTCCAATAATGTGATTATCTCTCGCAAAGTGAAGTAGAATGGAAATCCATTAGGAAAATTTGCATTTAAGGGCAATTGGATTTGATGAGTACAGCAAATGGAGATAAAGATAAATTTTAAGATTTGAGCTACTTAGGAAGGATATATTGGATTTTTGATGCGTATGCAAAATGATGGAATACCTAGATACATATTCAATTTAATTGAAGTGATTTTTCTCAGAAACATTTAAACAAAATGCTTCCAAAACAAAAAACAATACATACAGGCTTATATTGAAAAAATGGTTTGCAAATATGTCAATCGCTGTCTACGAAGTTTGCTCTTTGAGGTCTTAAAATTTGAAGTACGTTTTAAGCTTTGGTATTTTCTTCTTTGAATACAAGGTTGCTCATATTCGACGGACGGACCAAGCCATTCCAATCGACGAGGATTTTTTAATGTTTTAAAAGCACGTTGAGTTTTCACAATTGACTTATTCTGTTGAAAGTAAATTTCAACTATTTCAGAGCGCTCGCGTGGCGTGTATTGGTTCATGGTAAAAATCTGCTTGGACTGACGCTTCAAACGCGGTATGTTATTAAGCGATGTGACATCTCTGTCAAAAATTATGGCGTTGCCAGTTGGGTCCGTCGAATATGGTCAACCCTGTATGTACTTTTTAAGATTTTACATTAGTATTTATAGAAGAAGTTTTCAGGACTTTTATTTATGGAAAGGCGATTGAGGGCTTTCACTTAAAAAATACATTTTTTATTACGAAGGTCTTTTAATTATAATATTTCATTTTCACATTGTATATTTGTATATTGTAGGTTTCTTTTTTATTTAAGGGATCTACTATGTGAAGAAGGCCCCTGAACATCTCCTAATTAAATAAAATATTAGGGATTCCTTTGAACATCTTTAGCAGGTCTGAGGTCTATTTTAATAGAACTTATTCCAATAACTTTTTACCCTCCACTATGCTATGCAGGGTATATTAAAATTGCCACTCCGGTTGTAACCCCTTGAAATAAGTACTAGACCCACAAAGAATATATATTTTTGATCAGCACAAGATTTCATGACATTTTAGCCTATGCTTCCGTGTTCCTACCTGTTCTTTTGCAAAAATCACTCTAGCTCCCGCACGAAATCAAATCGATATACAATATTTTACTCAAGTATATTGAAGGTCCTTAAAATTTATCGTATTGAAAATGGGATACATAGGTCCACGAAAGTTATAAACCCCATAGGGTGAGATGAGAAAAAACTGCAACCAACTTCAGACTGCTGTCATTTCTAAGCCACTCGTCCGACAGCTGCAAAATTATTCCAGTGACAGCTCACTATATTGTTTACAAGCGTACACAAGCATTTTGGTGAGAACTTTCCAGAAAAAAAGTTTTCTCGTGATGGAATTCAAGCGTGGTAGTGTGATTTCTTTATATTTGGATGGAACACCAAAACGGGTGGCTATCGTTAGAGCACTCCAGCATTTAAATGTGAATAAATCTTTTGTGTCTCGTACCATCGCTCGTTACCTTGATACTGGTAGCGTAGCCCGACGTCAAGGAAGCGGACGGATGAAAACAGCAACATCAGCAGAAATGGTTCGACAGGTAAAAAATCGACTTGATAGAAACCCACGTAGCAGTGGCCGAAAAATGGCTCGTTAGCTGAACATATCGCAATATTCCATTCGGCAAATATTGAAAAATAAGCTCGGGCTAAAGCCATTGAAATTCCAAAAAGTGCAAGAACTTACACGCAGTCGAAAGAAAATAGACTCAAAAGAGCTAAAGAGTTGCTGCGCTTGGCCGAAAGTGGTGAACTGCCGAATTTGGTTTTCCCCGATGAGAGAACATTCGTTGTCCAGCAGTTTGTAAACAAATAAAAGTATCGTTTTTACTTGCCAAAGAGGTCAGCTGAAAATTTGCACCTTCGGTTGGCCACCAGAACTCAAGAGCCGGCCATGGTGATGGTGTGGGCCGCAATAACAGCCGATGGTCCCTCTCCGCTCGTATCAATCGAGCGTGGCATCAGAAAAAATGCCGAATATTATCGCAAAAATATTCTGAAGGGTGTATTAAAGCCTTGGGCACGCATACATTTTGGCCGCAAACCTTGGACATTCCAACAGCACTCAGCACGCGCCACACAAGAATGGTTACAAAATGAGGTTCCTCGCTTCATTTCCAGCGGACAATGGCCACCAAAATCTGGGGATACCAATCCGTTGGACTATTGTGTCTGGAGTATTTTGGAAAGCAAGGTTGGAACTAAAAAATACCAAAAGTGACGATCACCTCAAGCAAGCGCTTCGCCGGGAATGGGCCAAAATACCGCAGAGCAACATTCGGGCAGCGTGTGGCGGTTTCATTGGCCGTTTGAGGGCCATAATTCGTGCCAAAGGTGACCAATACGAAAAAATCGATACTTATTCTAAAATTTGTCGCTATTTCCGACATTTTTTGTTCTTATTCAATAACATTTAAAAAAATGTGAAACATATGACGTTAGACTTTGTTGCAGTTTTTTATCTCACCCTGTATATGGGGGCTACATCAAAATCTGAATCGATTGCAATATAATTTGGCAAATGTTTCTTCGTTTTAAATTCCGTTACTCATTCCAAATTTCATTGAAATTAGAGATACATAGCGTGTTTGGTGTATCAAATACATGGAATCGGCCGAATCTAAATCTGAAACTATTTCAATATAATTTGACAAACAATTTTTTTAGACAAATTTCATCATAGATTTCAAATTTCATTGAAATGTGGCGTACACAGCGTGTTTAATGCATCAAATACATGAAACCGGCCTAAAATATATATAGGAGCTATATCCAAATCAGAACCGATTTCAATATAAGTTTGCAAATTTATTTTTATTCAAATTTGGAGACTGTTTCTGTTATCGAACAATAGATATTTGCATAAAAAATGTAAATTTTTGGAAATACCTCCGATTCTGATGCTATATCTCCAGTTCCATGTGGAATTTCAAAAATGTATATGTTACTTTCAAGCGATGTTGTAGTACACTTAGAAATTTTTAGGAAAATCTGTGCAGCGGTTTTCGAGTCCATTACAAACAAACATGTACCTCTTTTATAGATATAGACAGGACAACTTTAAAAAATCATCTTTAAAGTAGGAAGTCTATTATAAGTTTATACTCCAGACTTAAGCAATCAGTTTATAGAAATGTTATCATGAGGAAACACTTTTATTCATTTTGTTTATTTATTTCCTGTTTTGTATTTGGAAATTTTTTCTAAAACAAAAGGTATTCAGTAAATAGTTACTTAAGAGAACTATTCAGCAGAAAAACATTTAAAATTTGAACAGTCGCAACAACAAGTTTAAAAAAAGTAAATAATAATAAAACTTAAAATTTCCTTACAATTTAGAAAGCTTTCCTTCAAGGACTCGTCCATATAAAACCACAAAGACTATTTTCTACCACAATTGTTGTAGAGATAGTTAAATAATTGCCCACAAAATGTGGCAACTAGTTCTGAGAAAAAAAAAAAAAAAAACATTCAACAAAACAATTTGCCAATTGCCTGGTGTCCACTTGAAAAGGGATACAGAAAGTAAAGAAAAATATTATTCCCACAAAAAACCAAACATCGTCCAAGGAATCCTTAAAATGAACAAAAAGGTCTTGTAGCTAAAAGTGCAGTACACAAAAAAAAAAAAACAATTTAACTTAAACTAGAGACAGAGAGAGAGAGAGAAAAAAGTGAAAAAAGAATTCGACATTTATGGTCCGGTATATTTCAGACAAATATAACGACAAATTGTGGGTGTACTACGTTTTTGTCCTATAACAAAAAAAAACGACATGATGAAATGAAATATGTGTTTCAAATGCAGCAAAAAGACAGAAATTGCATAAAACAGGGAAATAAAGTTTCCAGTAAATAAAATCTGTTGCAAATTGACAAAACAAAAAACCATCGACGTAAACGGACGACGTTCGTCCTGATGATGTTGCAAAATGCCTGGATAGAGTTAAAACGCAGACATGAGTGATGTTGTTATTTTGGCAATGACCCAATTTTTTGCTGTGAAAGAGGATGGAATAAAATCACAAAAATGCAAAAAAAATGGGAAAAAAGGCAACAAAAACGAGTTTGAAATATAGAAAAATAGTTAAAGGTTACAGTGTTTTTTGGAGAAAACATTGAAGATAAACTATTTTGCCAAAATATCGCAGCAAAAATACTTATTACAAATTAGCATACCAACATATTATCAAGTTATGCCGTCAGAGTCATATTTATTCCGAAACACGGTAACTTCCACTTGGGAATTGAGATAAAATTCCCAACTTGGATGCCAAAACCCATAAAAAGGCATTGGTTTGCTTGGGCGTTATAGAAATATTGAAACTGTTTTATGTCAAATCTAAGAGTGATGGGTCTATATTGAAGGTAGTACTGGAAATCTGATGAGACGTCCTTTCAGGAGCATCAAAGACTGGAACATTAAATTTGCAAAATTTAATGTTCATAAAAGCGTAGCCCACTGTCCTCAATCTAAAAGAGTTGGCTCCATATGGAAGACAGCAATTGAACGCAGGCAAGTAGTACAGCCTATCATTTACAATTCGAAAAATTATTCCGTTTTTTTTTTTTTTTTTTTTTTTTTTTTGTAAAATTTCGCAGTTTTTTATACTCTCAGACATATGGCTATAGAGGGTATATATCATTTGATACGGTCAAAACATGACTAGTCGAAATAACGGTTTTAGACCCTAGGTCTCTTTTGACCAATTCCGTTTCAGAACATTTGGAGTTGATCTAGCGATGTCCGTCCATCCGTCTGGCTGGCTGGTGCGCACGATAACTCTCGAAGGGAGTATCCGATTTGGTGCAAACTTGGAGCATCGTTATATGTTTGTCAAACATAGATCGAGTTCGGAGATGGGCAATATCGCTCCACTCCCCCACAAAAGGGCGAAATTTTCAAAAAAAAAATCTATTTTTTTCACAGATAAAGAAACGATAATCCGTTTTTTCTCCAACTTCGCAAATCCTAATATTTGCATCAGTGCTAGGTCAGGTGTGAAAATGGACAATATCGGTCCACTCCATCAAGTACCTCCCCCACAAATGGTCAAAATTTTTAATAATTACAACTCTCACAAAATTTGATGTAAGAGTCCGATTGTCTTCAAATTTCACACACCCCAATATTTATGTTGACTCAAGGTCTGGTGTTAAGATGGAATATATCGGTTTACTCCTTCTGGTAACTCACCATCGCACTCAGCACGCGCCACCCTAGAATGGTTACACAATGAGATTCCTCGCTTCATTTTTAGCGCACAATAGACATCAAAATCTCCGTATACCAATTCGTTGGACTATTGTGTCTGGAGTATTTGGAAAATACCAAAGTGTCGATCAACTCAAGCAAGCGCTTCGTCTGGAATGGACCAAAATACTGCAGAGCAACATTCGGGCAGCGTGTGACGGTTTCTTTTGGCCATTTGAAGGCCATAATTCGTGCCAAAGGTGACCAGTTCGAACAAATCTAAACTTATTCTAAAATTTGTTTGCTATTTCCGACATTTTTTGCTTCATTATAAAATATAAAAAAACAAGTAAGCAAAGACTATAGTCGTGCGGGACGGACAATGTGATACCCTACAACACTACAATATGTTAGAAGCCCCCTTATATCCAAGTCCATTTTGGAAGATTTCGCTTTTGAAAATATGTCACGGAGCACTGACCTAACCAGGGACATTTGGCCAATATTTAAGCACTCCGTCATGCTGTTAGTTGTTGTGGTCCACTTTCCATCCAAAATGCTTGAATCCTTCCTTGTCCTTAACTCTGTTCTCAGGCGTGTCGATTGGCTTCAATTTTTTTCTGTTTTTGGTTCATTTGAACCTCAAAATATTTTGCGATCATCTCCAAAAGCAAGAGGCCCTTCCGTATCTCCAAATTTAGACTCATCTATATGATTTGCTTGTCTACGATATTTGGCTATATTCGTCAACGAAATCACCATAAAAAACAGAAGTTCGGCTTTTGTGTATTTCGAATATCATCTGTAAGTAATGTTGGTATTTTTTTCACACAAAAGTAGCGGCTCATTCTACTCGTTGTCCTAAACTCAAACTTCATGCGAGATTTCGTGTCCTTCGGTTTCTATTTGTGACCTTTATAACGGCTGCAAAATCAGGAAAATTTTTAGTTGTTGGTCAATTTCAACCCCCAAATATATTGCGGACATCTTTAAAACCTGTAGGCCTATCCCTTCTGAGCCTTACCCTTGTGAACATTTTCGTGAGGATCAGATAATAATTGCAATCTTTATATAACAGCCCCAAGCGGTGTTGTAATGTGAAAAAATATTACAAAATATACACAAATATTACAAAATATACATGCGATAAAAAATATGAAAAAATAAAAATATGTCACAAAATACTACAAAACCTATATTAACATCATTGCTGACATCTTTTTATGCTATTTTTTAGACTTTATACTTTTATGACAAGAGGGCATTCTGAATTGACAAAATTTGTCAAAATCGGTCCAGCCATTCTTCAGATATAAGCATTCTAGTTAACATCCCCTTCCTTTGTATATATACATGGTAAATATTTCGTTATATATTTCCGATATATTTACTATCAGCATCGATGTAATGGTCAGAATTGACCTGTTCGTCTATTTGTGATTTCTTCGGGATTAAAAATAATCGCGGTTTAGTGTAAAATTTGACTTTTATTTATCACAAATGTTATGGTCTATTTCACCCGCTAAATATTACCCAATGACCATCAAAATTGGAAGACTTCTAGCCGCCCCAGGCTCTAGCCCCATGCTAACTTCCGCTTCGATTGGTCCATAATTGTGACCTGAACTGCAAAATCAGGAAATTTTTCAGTTTTTGATCCATTTCAACACCTTAATATTGTGCGATCATCTCCAAAAGAAATAGGGTTCTATTCTGACCTTAACCCCACCTACATTTTAAATTTCGTGAAAATCGGGCCAAAATTGCGACCTGTAGAGTGATTACAAATTAACATGGACAGACGGACGGACGCACATACATAGCTAGATCGGCTCAGCTCTGCGAGATAGGAAGATCCATATATACTTTCCTATGTGGGAAATCAATGTTTCGTGGTGTTACATAATTTTTGGCCCAATCAAACTTATAATACCCCCAACACAAAGTGTTGTAGGGTATAATGAAAAAAATTATGGCATTTGTTTTTTTATATCAACCTGTATTATCATCAAAATCTATCTTAGTTTGATGGAAATATTTTCATATTTAATATTGTCAAATCGGTTACGAATGTCCTGAATCGGCATTCATCCAAAAATAGATGAGACCAAAGCCCATTATTCAAACAAGACACATCTGGAAACAAATAACTTTAAACAAATAACAATTTAATTTTTTTTTTAAAGAATAAACAGTTTCTTTCCAACATTTTTCCCTTTTTCCGCGATTTTTTTCATTCCAAGAAAATTTTAATAAAGTTTAAAACTATGCTAACAACTTTACAGGAACTTGCAGGTATTATTTCTAAACATAAACTTTTGTTTTCAGAAAATCTGATCTCGTACACACGGTTTCACTTTTTCCGCTATGTACAACTGTATGTATTTATCTTTCTCTGTATTTACTATCAACCTACTCAACAAAAAAATGTATGTAGGTATATAGGTATTATCAAACATTTTATTCCAACAAAACGGCCATTGGAAAACATGCAATTTTATATTAATGAAAATATTTGTTGCATCAAGTTTGGACGAACATTAGCGTCGTGGGGGGCAACTTTGTAATAGGTGAAATAAACTTACTCCCCAAACAATCACGATTTATGTAGTTCATGTTTGCTATGGAAAACTTAAATGAAGAAATTTAGTAAAATCTAATTGGGGGATACCCATGGCTACGCCAGTGTTTTTTATGTAGCCGCTGCATTGCGTAGGCACTCTGGCATTGCTGTTGTCCTGGTTGCAGCAGCAACATAAATTCCCAGGGATATACTATGTATACGTGTATTTGTGCAGAGATGTTTTACTTGCGCATAGAACATCACGGACCACCGAACGAACGGGCAAACGAATGAATTACGAACACTTGATATAGTAAATCAAAGCAAGTGGGGCAAGGCAAATGCAGATTTTACTTTTTCTTGTTGTTGCATAGTTTGGTATGGCCCGGCTACACATTTTGTTCACTTTCATCGACTGTTTGCCTGTCTGTCTATGTGCTGCTCTGTTTGTTGAAAAATAACTTTTCCTGGTCCTGGTAGAAACTTTAAATCTTTAAACAAAAACAGTTGGTTTCCTTGGTTTGTCTAGCAAGATGACTTACATTCGCCTTCTTCAACACCCCCCAACCACAACCATTGCTTCCTTCACTCACTCACTGCCAAGAGCAGAATGTTAAGTTCTTGTGGTAAAATTTTATGTTAAAATATCGGTTAAAAAATGTCACTTTAAATTGCAATGCGAATGTTGCAGTGCCAACACATAAACCAAACGACAAACAACCCGATCTACTGACGAGCATATAATGGTGGTGGCTACGACATGCTAAAATACCGTTTAATGGTTTGAGTTTACAAGAAAATAACAAGAAAGGACGACATTATTATTGTTGCTGTGGCATGTAGAAGTTTATATTGTTATTGAGCGAGTAAAAGTGGAAATATCTTAAGTAGTTTTACATATGCCATTGTAAGTATGTGTTTGTTATTAATTACTTTTGTAATTCACTTAATGTTACAACATAAAGGATGAGATAAAAAAAAACTGCAACAAAGTCAAACGCGATAATTTTTAAATTTTATTAAATCTTATTGAATGAAAGCACACAATGTCGGAAATAGCATCAAATTTTAGAATAAGATTAGATTTGTTCGAATTGGTCACCTTTGGCACGAATTATGGCCTTCAAACGGCCAATGAAACCGTCAAATGCTGCACGAATGTTGCTCTGCGGTATTTTGGCCCATTCCCGGCGAAGCGCTTGCTTGAAATGATCGACACTTTGGTATTTTTTAGTGCAAACCTTGCTTTCCAAAATGCTCCAGACACAATAGTCCAACGGATTGGTATCCGGAGATTTTGGTGGCCATTGTGCGCTGGAAATGAAGCGAGGAACCATTCTTGGGTGGCGCATGCTGAGTCCTGTTGGAATGTCCAAGGTCTGCGGCCAAAATGTTTGCGTGCCCAAGGCTTTAATACACCCTCCAGAATATTTTCGCGATAATATTCGGCATTTGTTCTGATGCCACGGTCGATAAATACGAACGGAAAGCCACCATCGGCTGTTATGGTGTCCCACACCATCACCACGGCTGGCACTTGAGTTGTGGTGGCTAATAGAAGGTGCACAATTTCTGCTGACCTCTTTGCCAAGTAAACACGATCATTTTGTTTGTTTACAAACTGCTGAACAACGAATGTTTTCTCATCGGAGAAAACCAAATTCGACAGTTCACCACTTTCGGCCAAGCGAAGCAACTCTTTAGGTCTTTTGAGTGTATTTTCTTTCGGTTGCGGTGTAAATTCTTGCACTTTTTGGAATTTCAATGGCTTTACCCCGAGCTCATTTTTCAATATTTGCCGAATGGAATATTACTATACGTTCAGGTCACGAGCCATTTTTCGGCCACTGCGACGCGGGTTTAGATCAAGTCGCTTCTTCACTTTTCGAACCATTTCTGGATCTTGCTGTTTTCTTCCGTCCACTTCCTTGACATTGGGCTACGCTATCATTATTACGGCAACGAGCGATGATAAGAGACACAAAAAATTTTTTCACATATAAATGCTGGAGTGTTCTAACGAAGCCAGCCATATATAAAGAGATCACACTATCGCGCTTGAATTCCATCACGAATAACTTTTTTTCTGGAGGATTCTCACCAAAATGCTTTTGTACGCTTGTAAACAATATAATTAGCTGCCACTGGAATAATTTTAACAGCTGTCGGACGAGTGGCTTAGAAATGACAGCAGTCTTAAGTCGGTAGCAGTTTTTTCATCTCACAGTGTAGATGGTCTCTCGAAGGTGACCACTGCGAGGTACATAGCAGAATAAAGGAAAGCATTTTATCCAAAAAAGACATTCCATCTACCGATGATTTGAAGAAGATTCCTATCTGCTGAAGGCATTAGCCTCTCTTTTAGAAAGCCTATTATCTATTGCAAAGCTGTTAAAAGGCCTTTTTTTCAGCAGGTGACCGACAAAAGTGGTCTTTATCTATGAAAATTATATTATATTTTTTAAAGTCACTTCAGACCCATGAAAGGTTCTTTCCATCGAATCTCTATGGAAAGAAGTTCATGGCAAATTGAATTATAGAAGATCTTCTAAACATAGTAAAATACTATTAGGCTTTTTATAACCCACTATAGGAGGGTTACGTTTAGGTATTGCCCCCAGTTTACCGTACTTCCAATATTCGTCCTTTTGATGTTTTTTTCCGAATTTTTCCACTATTGAATTATAGAAGATCTTCCAAACATAGTAAAATACTATTAGGCTTTTTATAACCCACTAAAGGAGGGTTACGTTTAGGTATTGCCCCAATTGTACAGTACTTCCGATATTCGTCCTTTTGATGATTTTTTCCGAATTTTTCAACTGGTTGTAGAATTGTTCATTGAATGTCTAGGTACCTAATGGTAGATGGTATTAAAAGTTCGGCCCAGCCGAACTTTATGTCTTTTTACTTGTTTCACATAGGTCGGTATCTATATCGAGTTTAAAGTACCAAATGAAATAATTAATATATCCTTCATACCATGGTAGAGGGTATTGAAATGGAAATGTTAATTGTGGTATTTATAAAATTTGAAGTAACGGTACCTAAAATATATAATATTACCCAACTTCTTTTCGACATACAGCTCTTAAAGGACTATTTTTTCCTACCTCTTACCAATCACATTTTATTTATTTTGCCGATATAAGTTCCAACAATGTAAAAACACCCAATAACACATGACCTTATAAAAATCTTAGTTTATTTTGCACGTTATTGAATCATCACCTTAAGGTGTTACCTTAGCTTAATGCACATCCAAGTCACCTTATCCTTAAGTAACAATATCTTCTCTGCATTTTCACACAACAATCTATCAGAACTTGTTTACGATAAGTGATTAAATTGTGAAAAATTGTGACATTGAATTTGCACCAAACTTAATTATGTCACACACCCACACACACACACCGAACCACACAAACATACAGTCACAAACCCTTTTCAACATTTTCACTAGCCCCTTAGGGCAGATGTTGTTAACAACGATGAAAGTGACATTGCAACGTTATGAACCCCATAACCATAACATTATTCATGTCAAGCAGATTATGGTAAAAATATTTTCAGAGAGAGGTAGTGGGAGATAGAAATAAGTAAGGAAATATTGCGTAGAGTAAGAAATATTCACTTCGTATACAAAAGGAAATGTCACTTATGCAGGAAAAAAAATTAATATAATGAAAATTACATTGGCAGGTGACGTTGCAACATAGTGATTGTAATTCAATAATAAAAACACACACCACATAAACATAACAAATTCAATTAACAACGAAAGCACAGAGGGCCTATTATAAACATCTACTTACCTTGTTTATAGGTTGAGAAGGCCAAGTATTCCAAGATATCAGCTTTGGAGAAAGGCAATGAACGATTACGTGGCTCATAGGACATACGGGTCATGGCTTCATTCATCCACAAGACGGTGTGATAATAATCATGATTTACATAAGACTGACGACCCAATTCGAAGCAGTCATCCGAAGACATTTCAGTACTGAAAATGAAGGTAAAAACAAAATAATTTAATTCCTTACAATTTTAAATTTCCCTTATTCCCTACCTATATTGCACTCCATTCAATTCGCCTCTGGCCAAGCTGGATGTATCCAAATTGTAGGTATCCTGCAGACGCATCAAGGCCACAGCCGCTCCATTCAAATCTTCTTCGGATGGGAATTTCAAAATGCTGCGATAATTGGATATATTACGCAAAAATTCGCCTCCCACATCATGGGCCATCAGATTCTCCACTTGTTTCCAATCGGTGGTTAAACGTTTTGTCAATAAATAGGCATTGATAGGATTCGATACGTAAGTCGTAACATCAATGGCAGCCTCAGCATGTTCTCTTTGGTATTCTTGCATTTTTCTGTAAAGAAAAAAAAAAAGAAATAAATTGTTATTAACATGACATATTTAGTAATTCTTAAAAATAATAAATATTTATATAGTTATAAGATCGACAAGTAAGTAGTACCTTTTGGGTTTTTGGAATCGTAAAATTAGTATGTTGCAATTTAGGATTTTGTTCCATGGAGGGTATATTAACATTGTCATTCCGTTTTGTAACCATGCAAAGAATATACATTTTGGATCAGCGTAAAATTTTAAGTCGATTTAGAGATGTCTTTCTGTCTGTTATAATCATGCGATCTTTCGAACGAATCGAGATAAAATGCAACAATTTTGCACACATAAGTATTTTGCCAGTATCCTGGTCTGACCACGTTTTCTTATAGCTTCCAAATAACGGTACATCCCTTCATTCGATAGTATAATGATATTAGCGATATTATTCACCGGAATTGTTTCAAATTTCATACTGGAAATTTGGAATCTGTTCTACAGCCTATAACAAATAATTACTTATACAGGTCCACGTGTTTGTATAGCCCACATATAACCGTGGTATTTTTCGATGATTTTTTTTTTTTTTTTAATATTTTAAGTTCCTTACAAATGGTGGAGGGTATTAGCAGTTAGGCCTGGATGAACTTAGCCTTATTTTTTTCTTGTTATTTATGTCATTATGAATCAAAAATAAAAAATAAAAAAACAAGTAAAAACATTAAGTTCGCCCGGGCCAAACTTTTAATACCCTCCACTTTGGGGTAAAGGAAACATTAGAGCCTATATACCAATTTTTGGACATATTCATGGGAAAATGTGCCAAAAATCATGGGGCTATACAAAAACGTGGACCTATACATACAGTGTTTCGCCAAAAGAACTAGAACCCATTAAGACCAACAAATACCAATTTCTAGACAAATCCACGAAGAAATGTGGCAAAACCCATTAAAATACCGAATATTGGGAGTACCGTTATATAGGGCCTATACCAAATCGAGGACCTATAAATGCAATGTTTCGCCAAAGGAGCTGGAACCTATTATTACCAACAAATACCAATTTTTAGACAAATCCGTGAAAAATGTGAAAAAAAAATCATCAAAATACCGAATATCGGGAGGTACCGTTGTATGGGGACTATACCAAAACGTGACCCTATAATTACAATGATTCGCCACACGAACTGGGACTCATTATGACCTACAACTACCAATTTTTCGAGAATTCCTTGAAAAAATGTGTCAAAAATCATCAAAATACCGAATATGAGGAAGTACCTTCATATGGGGGCTATACCAAAGCGTGAACATTTACATGTAATATTTCGCCACACGAACTAGTGGCAATAGCCACACGAACAAGTGGCTATTGCATTTAAATGTGAATAAATCTTCTGTGTCTAGTACCATCGCTCGTTACTTTGCTACTGGTAACGTAGCCCGACGTCATGGAAGTGGACGGAAGAAAACAGCAACATCAGCAGAAATGGTACGAAAAGTAAAGAAGCGACTTGATAGAAACCCACGTCGCAGTGGCCGAAAAATGGCTCGTGAGCTGAACACATCACAATATTCCATTCGGCAAATATTGAAAAAAATGGCTCGGGGTAAAGTCAGTGAAATTTCAAAAAGTGCAAGAACTTACACCGCAACAGAAAGAAAATAGACTCAATCGAGCTAAAGAGTGGCTTCGCTTGGCCGAAAGTGGTGAACTACCGAATGTGGTTTTCTCCGATGAGAAAACATTCGTTGTCCAGCAGTTTGTAAACCAACAAAATGATCGTGTTTACTTGTCAAAGAGATCAGCTGAAACTGTGCACATCGATTGGCCACCAGAACTCAAGCGCCGGCCATGGTGATGGTGTTGGCCGCCGTAACAGCGGATGGTCGCTCTCCGCTCGTATTAATCGACCGTGGCATCAGAATATATGCCGAATATTATCTCGAACATATTCTGAAGGACTCAGCACCATCGCACCCAGCACGCACCACCCAACAATAGTTACAAAATGAGGTTCTTCGCTTCATTTTCAGCGCACAATGGTCACCAAAATCTCCGGATACCAATCCGTTGGACTATTGTGTCTGGAGTATTTTGGACACTTTTTTAAAAAATACCAAAGTGTCGATCACCTCAAGCAAGCGCTTCGACGGGAATGAGCCAAAATAACTCAGGGTAACATTCAAGGATCGTTTGACGGTTTTATTGGCCGTTTGAAGGCCATAATTCGTGCCAAAGGTGACCAATTCGAACAAATCTAAAATTTGATACTATTTCCGACAGTTTTTGCTTTCATTCAATAAAATTTGAAAACAAAATGTAAAAATTATATCGTCTGATATTGTTGCAGTTTTTTTATCTCATCCTGTAGTATTTCGAAGCATCCTAAAATACATGCGAGTGTTATCAGGCTAGATATCAATATAAAATCTAAATAAAACTTTAAAAAGAAACAATTTCATCCATAAAAAATATTTATTGGTCTTATACACAATATTCCTTATCAATTTAAGGTTATCTTACTTAAAAACTAATCATTGAAACACAACCTTAGAAACATAAACTTAAAACAATACGCCTTAATATATATATTCATATTTTCATTATAAAACTACAACCCTTGATATCTCAGATTCGATGGAATAAAATATACAACAAATATTCTAAAAGAAATATAACATTTCCACATATATGTATAACTATAATTAAAATAAATTCTATATATATTTTGGTATACTACATTATTTACAGCCTCTAGTTAAATGGAATCGTTGGAGTGGTGCGAACATATTAACTCTAGTAGTTTACTAAAAATTTGGATTTTTTGGTATTTTAGCCGTCAATTGTTTGGGTTTGGAATAAATATGTATATATGTATGTGATATATGATATAAAATTATAAATAAACAATAAAACAAAAAATATTAAAAAAAATGAAAATAAATTTACATAAAAACAGAATTAATTTAACAAAAATCGAATTTCCTTAAACCACATTAACTCTATTATCTGGTGGTGGACGATAACACCACAGTGTACCAATCACACCCAAACCAATAAAGAACATGGTAAAGGTGGACAGACCCAAAATAATTCCTGTGGTGACATCATGTAAGGGTAACCCTGGATATGGATCCAATACCAGGATAACCAAAAGGCAACAACATTTCAGCAGACAAAATACGGTAACCAAAATATAGCCGGAGGTATAGCTACGATTTGGCAGCCATTCACAGTGTCTGGAACGGAAGCCAAGGAAACCCAATCCCACACCGCTAATGGCAGCCACCAAACTGAATTGTAGGTAAAATGAGCGGCCCAACTGCAAAGAGAGAGAGAGAGAGAGAGAGAGAGAGAGAAGATAATTAAAACGTTGTCTCTTTTATAGAATCATATAAAACTTACATGGGCTATCATGTAGACAATGAGGGCCGAATTCATGGAACTTCCCAGGACCAACATCAACGAAACAATGGCCAATGTTATGGTGGCACTGACGATTTTCTGGGGATATGATTGATTGTTGCCGGCCTTGCCTTGTATACTGCTGCAATCCTCCTCCTCAATTTGGGGATATGCCGTTCCAGCCACTCGAGGTTGTATCACAGCCATGGTCCGATCATTTTGATGTGGAGGTGTAACCACCGGTTTTACGGTCTCATAATGTAAACGTTGCGGCGAGAGATGAGAATTTTTCCTAGGCAGTAATGGTGGCGCCTGAATTTGTGAGTGATTCGAGGCGGAAAAATTAATTTGTTGTCCCTGCTGGGCATATTGTATTCTCAGTTCTCTTTGGGATGCATACATATTCCGTGGTGTATTGGGGCGACTATTTTGACCGGGAGTTTTTCTGGGTGTTGATAGTAATTCATGCAACATTTTTGTGGCTTGGGGATTTTTTAGCGGAGTACTGGGATATGAGGCCAAATTACCCATGGACATGCCCTTCTGTGGCGTTGAGGTCCGCATGGGGGTACGGGTTGTCTCATAGCCAAGAGGCAGGAAATTTTGGCTGTGATTCAAATCGGGATTACTGAGACAGGTTTCTTCTTCATTGTTATCCTCATAGTCATCATCATCCTCGGCCGGTATAACCGCATAACGATGCGCCTTACCATTGTGCATTTGTATGATTTCCTGATTATCATCCACCAGTTCCTCATCCTCCGCCGTGGGCACCATTTGATAGCGTTGATTGGAATTTTTGTCCACAATCAGAAATGTCTTGCTGCCAAAATCACTGGAGAAGGCATGTTTGATTTTGGGGGCCTGGAGATTTTGTTGAGAGCTTTGGCGATTTTGTAAAGAAATACGCCGCTTTGGATGTAATTTCCCGGCCTCCAAAACGGGTGGCAGACTGGCATAGGGTCCTGAACCCCCACCACCACCACCACCCCCTGTGGGATCTTCATGAAAGGAGTGGGGCTCATCTTGATCCAGTTGTATCTGTGAGCTATAACGATCTAAATCATCTTGAGATTTGGCATAACGTCGAGTGGTAACCAAGGGTGAGGGCTGATGGTTGCCATTCGTGTTGTTGTTGTTGGTAGAGTTGTTCATGCCTTGTAATTCGGCTGCTGGCCCTGGAACTATGGCATAACGATTATTCATGTCTGTGGATAATTCTTCGACGGGCACCAAAGCATAACGCCCTGAACCTGAACGCATTTCGAAGGGTTCAGCTGTACGATTTAAGTTGGCCGGACGCAATGTTTGTTGTTGCAATTGGTAAAGTTGTTGTTGTTGTTGGTATAGTGGCGGTGGTGGTGGTTGTTGCTGCTGTTGTTGTTGTCTTTCATAATGTTGCTGTTGTTGCCGATGCAATTGCTGGTGTATGGTTGGTGTTGCCGATTCCGTTTTTGTTTTCTTTATGGCCACCGATCTTGTTGACATGCTTCGCTGAATACGCAAGGGTCCCGCACTATCGCGTGCATCATAGCGTGTCGCATTTCCATTGAAATTTATCTGTAAGCTACGATTGTAAATGGATTCTACATTTTCCTTATTGGCAGCAGCGGCCGCTGAGGGTACTGGATAAAATTCACTGTTCTGGCAAAAAGCCGGATTGGTATAGTTGTGCTTGGTGGACATGGTTGGATTTTTGGGGATTTCTTAGCAGGATTGTGGCATTAAGAAAGAAACTTTTTTCCAAGATGATTTAGTAAGTTGAAAATATTTAAATAATCGGAGCTTAGGCCTTCTTTAGGATCTTTTACAGCGGAAATTGTTGTCAAAATATCAATAAAAAATGCTTGTAGGTTTTATGGTCTCGGAATTTCCCGATTTGTGAACGAAAGTTTGAGCCTCCTTTGTAAACTTCCTTGTAACAATTTTATTTCAAAATTTCCAGTAAAGAATCTTTGCTAAGTTTTGAATTTTTGTTTCAGATACACGTTTTTGGATTTGGTATTTTCCAATTTGTAAACCTTTGGGTGATCCAGACAGTCTTTTTTCAATTCAGGGAACCGATCTTTTTTGTTATTGGGGATCCAGCTGATAGGCCTTGATAGTCCTTCATGTGATTTTGTTTAAAAATATTTATAAGCTTCTCTCAAAGTTGTAAGCTTTTTGATATCAGTTTCACGTTATTATTTTATTAAAAAGTTTCTAGTTTTTAAAAAATGTCGGAGGCAGCTAGGAATGTTTTCCCATATTAAAAGATTTTCAATCTTTAAGGAACCGTTTTAATAACTCATTTCTCGAAATTGTTAATAGATTGTTTTTATATATCAACAATGATTCAATTTTGTATTATTATTATTTATTTATTTTTTTAATTCTTCAATTTCTAATTTTTATAACTTCAAGATCATCACTTTTTTCAGCAAAAATGTTCCGATTTTTATTCCTTTTTTATTCGTATCCAATTTTTTTTTTTTAAATTAGAAAATTCAACAATTTTCTTCAACAATTAAAATTGTAATAAAAAATATAATTTTTCCAAAACTATTCTCTTGGTAAATACAACTCTCTCACGACAACAACGAGAGCAAGGACAACTTTCCACTCCGAACGATTCTTGAAGACTGACTTAAACAACTGCAGCCTGGTGGCTAGTTGCTTGGCAGCCCAAGCAGTCATGCACAACAAAAAGTAGAAGAAAGAACAACTCACTGACACGGGGGTAACAATTGCAACAACAAAATATACCACCAACCATAAAGGTAATGAACAAAAAATACGTTAAAAATATTTTTCATTGATGTATATCATGCATCAGCTCGGCCGATGTTGTCGCTCCCCTAAACAGAATAAATTTCAAAGATATCCATATATTAGTCTGTCTTCAATGTGCGCCAGTGTGGCAAGACAGAAAACCAACACACATGCGCAACTGCTTACACACACACGCGCAACACTGTATATGTACACACACGTGCACAATAAGGTTGGCGCGTTCCGTTCAAGGAAACATCTGCTCCTGCTGCCACAAACATGAACGTATTAAAGGAAATAAACCAAACAGTTGCAAACAACTCAACCGACTCAATTTAGTGCTGAGCTGAGGAAATGTGTGGCACAGTGGTAGCGATAGGATAAACATCGAGGACAATTTAATTTATTTAAAAATTTATTATTTTTTTTAATTTTCGAAAATGTATATTATGACGACTTCAGAGTCGTTAAACAACAAAGAATGTTGAATGAAAATTCTCTTATCGTAATAATTGTATAAAATTAGTTTCAGATGCAAAAAGACGGTATCAACCCACTTCTATAAACTCCCGCAAAACGGTGAAAATATTAAATAGTCGCGAATCACGACTAAATCGATTTCATAGTCCTGTCACCTAAATATGAATTTAAAATTGTTGATGAGTAGCTCAGCCAGCAGTTGATACGATCGATTTAAAAACAATTAAGCAAAGGCTATAGTCGTACGGAGCCGACACAACACTGTAATTTGGAATATTTGACTTTTTATTGACATATTTTTGCGCGATTTTCTTAGATTTTATCCTATTCTGGCAATATACCATTCCGAATTGATAAGAATTGTCCAGCGGTTTTTGACTTATAAGTAGAATAAAAAAAATCTATTTTTTACATATATATTGTACCTATTTCACAATATATCTCATGATTTGCTATCAGCATTACTGTAATGCTCAAAGTTAACATTTTACGTATTTATGATTTGGCCGGCATTACAAATTATTGCGGTTTAGAGAAAATGTTCGTTTCATTCGTTAAAAGTTATGGTTTATTTTACCCGCTAAATATTGCCCGATGACCGCTCAAGTTGGTAGTCTTCTGTCCAGTCCTAAACTCGAATTCTACAGAGTGAGATGGAAAAACTTCGACCAACTTCAGACTGCTGTCATTTCTAAATCACTTGTCTGACAGCTGTTAAAATTATTCCAGTGACAGCTCATTTTATTTTTTACAAGCGTACAAAAGCGTTTTGGTGAGAATTTTCCAGTAAAAAAGTTATTTGTGATGGAATTCAAGCGTGATAGTATGATTTCTTTATATTTGGCTGGAAAGCCACATGTGGCTATCGCTAGAGCCCTCCAGCATTTAAATGTGAAAAAATCGTTAGAGTCTCGTACCATCGCTCGTTACCGTGACACTGGTAGAGTAGCCCGACACCAAGGAAATGGACGGAAGGAAACAGCAACATCAGCAGAAATGGTTCGAAAAGTAAAGAAGAGACTTGATCGAAACCCGCCTGGCAGGTGCCGGCTCGTGAGCTGGACATATCGCAATATTCCATTAGGCAAATATTGAAAAATGAGCTAGGGGTAAAACCATTGAAATTCCAAAAAGTGCAAGAACTTACACCGCGTCAGAAAGAAAATAGACTCAAAAGAGGTAAAGAGTCGCTTCGCTTGGTCGAAAGTGGTGAACTGCCGAATTTGGTTTTCTCCTTTTGTAAACAAACAAAATGATCGTGTCAGCTTGTCACAGAGGTCAGCTGAAAATGTGCACCTTCGTTTGGCCACCAGAACTCAAGCGCCGGCCATGGTGATGGTATGGGCCGCCTTAAGAGGCGATGGTCGCTCGCCGCTCGTATTAATCAGCATCAGAATAAATGCCAAATATTATCCCAAAAATATTCTTGAGGCCGCAGACCTTGGACATTCCAACAGGACTCAGCACCACCGCACTCGCCACACAAGAATGGTTCTAACGTGAGGTCCCTCGCTTAATTTCCAGCGCACAATGGCCACCAAAATCTCCAGATACCAATCCGTTGGACTATTGTGTCTGGAGTATTTTGTAAAGCAAGGTTGGCACTAAAAAATACCAAAGTGTCGAACACCTCACGCAAGCGCTTCGCCGGGAATGAGCCAAAATACCTCAGAGCAACATTCGGGCAGCGTGTGACGGTTTCATTGGCCGTTTGAAGGCTATAATTCGTGCCAAATGTGATCAATTCGAGCAAATCTAACTTATTTAAAAATCTGAAGCTATTTCCGACATTTTTTGCATTCATTCAATATAATTTGAAAAAAAAAATGTAAAAATTAAGGCGTTATCTCACCCTGCATATTCTTTAAAAAATCCACGATTGAAAAAAATCAAAAATCTTCTTTAAAAATCCATTATGATAGGCTTTGAAAAAGTAAAAGTAAATATCGTATTGATCAAATATGTGTTTCGTACAAATTATAGTCTTTATCTGATATTTTTGTACAAAATAAATTCAGAACGATTTCTGTAGATCCATCCATATCATGCAGTTCGTCCGATTATCGGATGGTACGCAAGGTGATATACTAAATAAGGAGCGATTCGAAGCAGAAAATGTTTACTTTTTTTAAACCATTTTGATCCAATCTCAGGGCAATGTTAAATATGAGCTGTCCCGACCAACCTTTTATTTTTGTAACACTAATCGTAAATAATGTTATAGCCTAGAAATATTTATACTGTTGGTTCACCACTTCAGTTTCCTATGGTTAGGATTTCCTTAAATCTTCTTCCCATCCCACTGTGCCTATCGTATGTAAACTTATTGACTCGTGTTATATGCGCCAAAGTGTAATCGAACAAATAACAGAAAAGTGAGTAGTAGCTGTGACAACAGCCACAACACTACGCAGTATAACACCGCGCACAGCAAAATACCGCTCACTATCACCAATGGCAGAATGAGGGTTGAAAATGGAATTATGCGTTGCTTATGTTGTGTGCTCAACAAAAACGCAAACGCAGCCGGCTTTTATTAAAACATTTTTATTTCTCTTATTGGTTGTTGTTGTTGTGTTCATAACCAAAAATTATTTTATACTTAAACAAACAACAAATACTGATGGTGGTGGTGGTGCTGCTGCTGCTCCGCTCCTTTGATAAGGAAATTTTCCCCCTTCGTTCATTGTTTGTGTGGCAATTTAAGGACACCATGGGCGAAACGACCGTTACTTTTTTTCCAGCCTTTGGCTAAGGGCATTGATATTGATCGATTTTGGAAATGAAACACCCTTTGCTATAATGGCAATATTTGCCGAGGAGGAAATGCAGGAAGAGGAGGTGGTGTAAAAAGAGTGAATGGAAAGAAATCCGCGTTTAAACCCCCACACCTAGTTAGGTAAATAAATGTATTGTGTGGATTTGTGATGATTTTTAATGGCTCGTTTGAGTTTGATCCTTATTATGGATTATTTCTTCAGAACATTATGCATTTTGTAAGAATTTGGATATAAAACGAAGTAATGTTTCATCAAGGTAGGTAAAAATGTGGGTCACTGACAATTTCCAACAAACTCAAAAACATATTTTTTACCCAGTAAATATTATACAAAATCTAAAGGTCTTTTAAAATTTTGAGATTTTCAGTGAGAAGATCTTAAGAACTAGAGATTTTTATGAGAAATTCTACAGATATTCTTTGAAAAAATCCAGAGATTTTCTAGGAGAAAATCCAGAGCTTTTCTTTTTCTCTGAAAAGAGAGATTTTCTATGAGAAAATTCCGTGATTTCCTAATATAAAAAAATGATAGATTTTCTATAATTTTTTTAATAATAAAGAGATGTCCAATACGAAAATCTAGAAAGTTTCTATGAGAAAATCCAGAAAGTTTCTAGGGGAAAATCTACAGAGTTTCTAGGAGAAAATCCAGAAAAAATCTAGAAGAAAATCTAGATAGTTTCCAGGAGAAAACCTAGAGAGTTTCTAGGAGAAAATCTAAAAAGTTTCTATGAGAAAATATTCAGATTTTATATTAGAAAATATTCAGATCTAAAAATTTTCTATGATAAAATCTAGAATTTTTTTTGAAAAAATTATGAAGATTTTCTATAAGAAAATAAATGGAAATCTTCTATGAGAAAATCTATGGAGATTTTCTATGAGAAAATCTATGGAGATTTTCTATGAAAAAATCTATGGAGATTTTCTATGAGAAAATCTATGGAGATTTTCTATGAGAAAATCTATGGAGATTTTCTATGAGAAAATCTATGGAGATTTTCTATGAGAAAATCTTAGGAGATTTTCTATGAGGAAATCTATGGAGATTTCAGAAAATCTATTTCTTTGAGAAAATCTATGGAGATTCCCTATGAGAAAATCAATTCTATAAAAAAAGTTCTATAAGAAAATCTATGGAGATTTTTTATGAGGAAATCTATGAAGATCTTCTATGAGGAAATCTATGGAGATCTTCTATGAGGAAATCTATGGAGATTTTCTATGAGAAAATCTATGGAGATTTTCTATGAGAAAATCTATGGAGATTTTCTATGAGAAAATCTATGGAGATTTTCTATGAGAAAATCTATGGAGATTTTCTATGAGAAAATCTATGGAGATTTTCTATGAGAAAATCTATGGAGATTTTCTATGAGAAAATCTATGGAGATTTTCTATGAGAAAATCTATGGAGATTTTCTATGAGAAAATCTATGGAGATTTTCTATGAGAAAATCTATGGAGATCTTCTATGAGGAAATCTATGGAGATTTTCTATGAGAAAATCTATGGAGACTTTCTATGAAAAAATCTATGGAGACTTTCTATGAGAAAATCTATTTTCTATGAGAAAATCTATGGAGATATCCTATGAGAACATCTATGGAGATTTTCTATGAGAAAATCTATTTATTTGAGATAATCGATGAAGATTTTCTATGAGGAAATCTATGGAGATTTGAGAAAATCTATTTCTTTGAGAAAATCTATGGAGATATTCTATGAGAAAATATATGGAGATTTTCTATGAGAACATCTATGGAGATTTTCTATGAAGAAATCGATGGAGATTTGAGAAAATCTATTTCTTTGAGAAAATCTATTTCTTTGAGAAAATCTATTTATTTGAGAAAATCTATGGAGATATTCTATGAGAAAAGGTATGGAGATTTTCTATAAGAACTTCTATGGAGATTTTCTATGAGGAAATCTATGGAGATTTTCTATGAGGAAATCTATGGAGATTTGAGAAAATCTATTTCTTTGAGAAAATCTATTTATTTGAGAAAATCTATGGAGATATTCTATGAGAAAATATATGGAGATTTTCTATGAGAACTTCTATGGAGATTTTCCATGAGGAAATCTATGGAGATTTTCTATGAGGAAATCTATGGAGATTTTCTATGAGGAAATCTATGGAGATTTGAGAAAATCTATTTCTTTGAGAAAATCTATGGAGATTTTCTATGAGAAAATCTATGGAGATTTTCTATGAGAAAATCCATGGAGATTTTCTATGAAATAAATTCTATGTGAAACTTTTCATTTGTAATCATACTATCAGTTAAAAATGTTGTGAGTTGTGAACTGCCTTGAAAGTGAACACAAGTAGTGACTATGTGTGGAAAACTGATTGACATTTAGGATGGTCAAATTTCCACAAAACAACTTTCCCACAATAATTTACTAAAATTTTACCCAAAAATTTAAATATTTAAACAACTACACCCCCTAACATAACAACCACAAAATAAAACTCAATTCAATAGTCTTCTGAAAGAAATATGTCAATGATATTCGATTTCAAATAAAATTTATTTTATATTGAGTTCTATGGAAATCAGTAGCCAAATGATGAAGAGGGGGTGCAGACTGAAGGCACTGTACAAATTTAATTGTCACAATAGCCACCAGAGAGATTTTGGAAATTCTGTTGTTGGTAGGGGAGAGAATGTGTATTCACGAATGACTTTTCCCATAAAAGTAAAATAATAGAGTAAATAAATCACTGGGGATGCTGCCAGACATGTTTTAGGGGATCCCAAGAGGACAATTGATATGTTTAAGTGTAGTTTTGAGGGTGTGTGTTGGAGAAAAATCACAACAAATAAAACATTTTTGTAAAGGAGTGGTTTTTAGGTTTAGGAAATGTCTGCGATTAGATAATGCAAAGCAATTAATTCTGTAGGCGAATTGGAAATTAATAGACAAGTCATGGGATGCTAGGGATATTGATTATGGGAAAAATTATTTTTAAAATTTCCGTTAATTTAAGACTTTGTTTTGAAATTAAAGTTTTCCTTATAGCATCATTTCATTTCATTTTTGACGAAATCTATCATGCGTACTTATGTATTAAATTTTAATTGGGAACAAATACATGCTTTTATCTCAGTTTAAAAACAAAACATCAAAATTCTTGTTGTGTTTTTGCAAAATTTCAAAAACTTGTTTTGTAGCTTCTATTGAAATGGTGCCCAAGGATATAATTTCTCGTTTTCTTCTCAGAACATTTAAGCAAAAAACTACGTCCAATATTCCAACAATTAAAATGTTGTTTGGGTTCTACAAGAGTAGTTGCAAAGAAGCGATATAAACCTTTAAACATTAGAGAGGGTACAGAAGTATAAATTTAATTCTTATTTAAGTTTTCCGAATATGTTTTTTATAACGAAACTTACGAACATCTGGTAAGGAAATAATCAAGTTTTATGTATCCTTTTCAAATAGTTTAAAAATGAAAACTTGCTGACAACCAAAACCCAGTTTCAGCGGCAAAAAACATCATTACAAAAAAAAAAAAAAACAGGACGAGTACAAAAGCATTTTGATGAGAATTATCCAGTAATAAAGTTATTCGTGATGGATTTAAAGCGTGATAGTGTGATTTCTTTATATTTGGCTGGAAAGCCACAAGTGGCTATCGTTAGAGCACTCCAGCATTTAAATGTAAACAAATCTTTTGTGTCTCGTAAAATCGCTCGTTACCGTGATACTGGTAGCGTAGACCGACGTTAAGGAAGTGGATTCGGGAAATACTGAAAAATGAGCTCGGGGTAGCCATTGAAATTCCAAAAAGTACAAGAACTTACACCGCAACGGAAAGAAAATAGACTCAAAAGAGCTAAAGAGTTTCTTCGCTTGGCCGATAGTGGTGAACTGCCGAATTTGGTTTTCTCCGATGAGGAAACATTCGTTGTCCAGCAGTTTGTAAACAAACAAAATGAATATCATCGCGAAAATATTCTGGAGGATGTATTAAAGCCTTGGGCCCGCAAACATTTTGTCCGCAGACCTTGGACATTCCAACAGGACTCAGCACCATCGCACTCAGCAAGCGACACTCAAGAATGGTTACAAAATGAGGTTCCTCACTTCATTTCCAGCGCACAATGGCACCAAAATCTCCGGATACCAATCCGTTGGACTATTGTGTCTGGAGTATTTTGGAAAGCAAGGTTGGCACTAAAAAATACTAAAGAGTCGAATGGGCCAAAATACTGCAGAGCAACATTCGGGCAGCGTGTGACGGTTTCTTTGGCCCTTTGAAGACCATAATTCGAACAAATCTAAACTTATTCTAAAATGTGAGGCTATTTCCGACATTTTTATACCCTCTGCCATAGTATGGAGGGTATATTAAGTTAAGTTAAGTTAGACCCCACAAAGTATATATATTCTTGATCTGCATTAAATTCTATGTCGATTTAGCAATGTCCGTCCGTCTGTCCGCCTGTGGAAATCACTCTAGTTTCCGAAGGAAATGAAGGAAGTTGATAAAAATTTACACAAATGTGTATCGTGTCTGCAGGACTTTTGGTATTGAAAATGTAGGTCCACACCTTCGTATAGCCCCCATATAACGGTACCTCCCGATATGCGGTATTTTGATGATTTTAGCGACATGATATGCCGGAATTGTTTCAAATTTTGTATTTGGAGTTCGTAATGAATACTACAGCCTATGACAGAAAATTGTCTGTGCAGGTCCACATTTTATAACCCCCATGATGCCTACCTATATTCGGTATTTTGATGATTTTAGCTTCGTTATAAACAGATTTTTTCAAGTTTCGCATTTGAATATTGTAATAACAAAAGTTGCCTATGCATGTCAACGGCGTCGTATAGACGACGATATTTTTGAGATTTTAACAGAATTTTTAACGGATGTTATTTATTGAAAATTGCCAAATTTGTACAAAATAGTGGAGGGTATTCAAAGTTCGGCCAAGCCGAACTTACAGCTTTTTTATTTGTTTGCTTTTATTTAATAAAATTAAAAAAAAATAAAAATTATGGCGTTGGACTTTGTTGCAGTTTTTTATCTCACCCTGTATATTCCGGATCAGCGTAAAATTCAAAGATGACCTTGCGATGACAATATGTCTGTCTATCTGTTGTAATCACGCTATTCGAACGAATTGATATAGAAGGCTATATTTTTGTATACATCTATAGTTTACCAGTAGGCAGGTTAAGTTCATAAATGGGCCATATCGGTTAATGTTTTCGGATAGCCCCCATATAACGGTACCTCCCGAAATTCGGTATTTTCATGATTGTAGCGACATTATTCACTGGAACTGTTTCAAATTTTCGTTTGAAAGATCTTAACGGGTTCTACAACTTATTGCAAAAACAAAATCGTATGCAGGTCCACGTCTTGGTATAGCCTCCATATGACGGTACTTCCCGATACTCCGTATTTTCATGATTTTTGTACTTGTTGTACTGCAGTCTATTGCAAAAAATTTTGTAAGCAGGTCCACGTCTTCGTATAGTCGGATAATGGTTTTCATTTAAGTGGTAGTTTTTGAATTTTTTTTTTAATTTTTTTCAAGTTCCTTCCAAATGGTGGAGGGTATGAAAAGTTCGGCCTAGCCAAATTTAGTTGCTTTTTTACTTGAAGGGTTTGAACCTGCGATCTTTCAATTGCTTTGTAATGGGTACTACTGCCTATGACAAACATTTTTGTATGCAGGTCCAAGTCTTCGTATAGTTGCCATATAACGGTAACTCCCGATAGTCGGGTTTCAGGATTTCAGCAACATTATTCATGTGAATCGTTTCAAATTTCGTATTGGAACATCTTTATGGGTACTACAATCTATGGTAAAAATGTTCGTATGCAGGTCCACGTCTTTGTATAGCCGCGATATTCGGTATTTTCAGGATTTTAGGGCGATTTTTAACCGGAATTATTAAAATTTTCGTATTTGAAGTTCGTTATGGGTACTACAGCCTATGAAAAAACTCTTTTTATGCAGGTCCACGTCTTCATATGACGGTACCTTAAGATATTCGTTATTTTGATGATTTCAGCAACATTATACACCGGGATTATAACAAATTTGGTATTTAAAGTTCGTAATGGGTACTACAGGCCATAACAAAAAATTTCGTGTGTCTCCCGTCTAATCGTACCTCCCTATATTCGATATTTTAATGTTTATTTGCGACATTATTCACTGGAACTGTGACAAATAATTTTGTAAGCAGTTGCACGTCTTCGTATAGTCGGATAATGGTTTTCATTTAAGTGGTAGTTTTTGGATTTTTTTTTTTTTTTTTTTTGAAAATTTTCAAGTTCCTTCCAAATAGTGGAGTTTCTTAGTTGCTTTTCTACTTGAAGCGGTTGAAACTACGATCTTTGAATTGCTAGTCAGCAAATGAAATGCTTTCAGCAAATCTACATCGGAAAAACCTACTGAATCATATTTCTCCACAAAAACGTCGTTAGTCTCTATATGCGGTTTTTGTGGCATTTCATAGTTACGTAGAAAGTTACTCTTCAAAAATATTATAATCAAACTTTATACCCACCTAAATATTCGTCAACAACAAAAATAACTTGTTGAACAAAACTAAAAAAAAAACAAAGACCAACAAATAATATCTTAAATTTCCCCTTCTCAAATTCTCAAACAACTATACAAAAAGGAAACAGGATATACAACTAAACTACTTTCTTGTGATGAGCAGCAGGCTCGATGCATACAACTACTATTATCATCATCATCGCCATCAAACTGAAAGGCAGAATGAATGTCCTTTGGACAGGAGCAGCAAACGGATGTGGTTCGAAAACAAGAAAAACGACAACAAATACTGGAAATTGTACAAATGTTGTGATAGAAATGCTGGAGCGCATTCCATTTGTTGATTACGATCCCTCCATTCTTATTCTTATAGAAATTATATAAATGTTTTTTTTTTTATAAAATGGCATTCAGCGGAGGATCCTCAATATCGAATGAGAAAGAAATACCCGCATTTTAAGAAAACAACAACAAAATTTTGTTGTTAAGAGGTAGGGGTGAAAATTCCAGTTATTCTTGTGTGAGAGAAGACATGAAAATTTCTTTAAAAATGTGTCCTTAATTTCCTGGTCTAACTGGTGCCCATCATAATGGAAGAAGTCTCAAGATGGCCGATATTGATTACAAAATGTGTGCTTCTGGGACCTCCCTGAAAAAGGGTCAATATATAAAAGAAATAAAAACTACGTTAAGTTCGGACACTCCAAAATCTTTTTATAACATCCGTAATGGAATAATGTTTTAGTCTTCAAATCGTTACTTTGGAAAATATGGTAATGATATAGGAAATGTTTTAGAACCTGAAACTACCTTTAATTTTTTTTTTTTTTTTTTTGCGAGAATGTGTTCCTCAATTAGAAAATCAATTAGAAAATATCCAAAACATAGACATTTTAATTTCACGGGAACCCAAGATTCTGATGGTGCAAAATGGTGTAGTTAGATTGAAGTTAAACGTATATCAGTCATCAGAATCAACAGATTTTTTCTTATTTTTATTACAATCTTCCCAAATTATCTCCCTATCCCTCGTAACCCAAAAAAAGATCCTTTAATTTAAACATTTTAAATATTTTTATTTCCTAACTGCTATTGGAATTGTGGTGGCTGTTCGGTTGCTCCTTTAAAGTGCAACAGCCTTGAGACAACAACAACAACATTAACAACGAGAACGTTTCGTCTTTGTTTTTGCTGATGTCTCAACAGACAGGATCCAACTAAACAGCTGTCAGCTGTTTTAAAACTGTTTTGTATTTCTTGCTTATCACGTTCTCTCTCTCTCTCTCTCTCTCCCATACTCTCCCTTATTTCCATTCTCTCTTTTTGCCACAAAAGGACACACTCAGGTTTTTGGAGTATGTGGAACAACCTACATTTGTTTCCTCTTTTTAATAAAAAAGGCTCTTCCTGACATCAAATGTTGGCGGTCCTTGCTTGATGACGGTGTTGATGCTGCTGATATTGCCTACAGTGTTCTTGTGTGAGTTGCATTGGTAGTGGTAATAATGTATATGCAATGGCTCGTGCCACATGCCAGCAAATTTGTATTGGCATCCATTATAGTAACAACAACAGCACCAAGAAAATTTTAAACCGGCATCATCATCAGCTTTGTCGTCACACACAGTCTTCAGCCTACAGCGCCGTCATACGGGCCAACAAACAACAACGACATTTGTTTCATTTAATTGTCTTAATTGTTGTTCATTCAGATGTGTGCGTGTGTGCATTTTGTCCTGGCCGAAGAATACCTGGTCCCACCATCATATTCCTTATTGTCTTTTGGACTATTTATTCATCCCGGTGTACAGGAAAGGTGTAAAGCGGAAAGTAGAAGATGAAAAATGTGCCATGAGTGGCATTTGGATGCTTACTGGCGAGGAGTATTACATTTTGGAATAGGAATGAATGTCGGTTTATTTTTAAGCCGACCAACCGTCTGTCTGCCTTGCATGCCTAAAGCTGAAAACAGCAGAATGACAAGACATAATTTTAGCCCACATTTGACATGTGCTGGATTAGTGTAGACAACAACAGCAGTACAATGCCCCTCCATTTTATTTTGATCCTTTTTGATATATCCTTGCCATGATTATTAATATTTTATTGGTTGACATTTAAACCAAAATCGTATTAGTGTGGAATGCTTTTGTGGGTTTATGAGACTCCCTAGTGTCGGAGTAAAACAAAAAACATTTTGGAAATTTTTAGAAATATATAAGAAGCTCAATGAAATACCTAAAGGATATTTAGATGATGGGAGAATAGTCTATAGATAAAATGCATAAATGACATAGTTCCGTATATTTTCCCATTGATAGAATTTCCCTAATTGCGATATTTTCAAGGTCTTCAATAAAATCAAGTATATTAGGGCCTATATAAATTCCTTATTATACCCTCCACATTCTATGGAGGGTATATTAAATTTATCAGTCCGTTTGTAACTCCTCGAAATATTCTGGATCAGCGTAAAATTCTAAGAAGATATAGCGGTGTCCGTTCGCCTGTCTGTCTGTCCGCCTGTCTCTTGTAATCACGCTTTCGGACGAATTGAGATAGAAGGCTGAAATTTTGCACACATGCTTAGTTTACCAGTAGGCAGGTTAAGTTCGTAAATGGACTATATCGGCCCACGTATTCGTATAGCACCCATATAGCCCGATATTCGGTATTTTCATGATTTTAGCGACATTATTTTCCGGAATTTTTTCATATTTAAAGTTCGTAATGGCCTATGACAAAAATGTTTGTATGCAGATCCACGTCTTCGTATGGGCCCCATATAACGGTAACTCCCGATATTCGGTATTTTATTCGCCGGAATCGTTTCAAATTTCGTATTGAAAAATCTTAATGGGTACTACAACCTATGACAAACATTTCGTATGCAGATTCATGTCTTCGTGTAGCACCTACATGACGGTACCTCCCGATACTCGGTATTTTCATGATTTTTGCGACATTATTCACAGGAATTGTATCAAATTTCGTATTTAAAGTTCGTAATGGATACTGCAGCCTATCACAAAAAAATCGTAAGCAGATCCACGTCTTCGCATAGTTTCCATATAACGGTTTTCAATTAAGTGGTAGTTTTCGTATTTTTTTGAAAATTTTCAAGTTTCTTCCAAGTGGTGGAATGGTATTAAAAGTTCGGCCTGGCCGAACTTAGCTGTATTTTTACTTGTTTTTTTTACTGAAATAGGTTCCTACAACTCACATGCATATACAATGCCTGAATACACGGCTTATCCCTATGACGTAATTGTTGTCTAAACTAAAAATCTGGATATCTGAAATATTTCATATATAAACTACCATAAATCGTGCAGCCTGCATTTTTTGGGCGAGTGATTCAAAATTAAATCCAAATTCAAAATGAAAATATTTTGGAGTGAGACTTTAATTCTAAATTTTTTGAAATTTAGCTAAGTTTAGGAGTTTTGGGGTATTCTAAGACCCACAGTAAAATTTTATGACGAACACTATGGGATAAGCAAAGTGCTATATATATAGAATACATGAATTCCGTGCAATCTTAACTAGAGTATTTACAAAATTGTACAAATTGGCGAAACTTATTAAAATTTTTGGGTGTAGTACAGTGTTTAATGATATTTCAAGAAAAATCTTAAAATATCCACGACTGTTGATCTCTGTAATCTCTGATCAAAAATTATTGGTCCATTGATTTCTGAAAAATTCCAAAAAAAAAAAACGATTATTGGTCCTTATAATATTCTTTAAATTCTGAGATCATTGGCCATTTGATCCTTGAAACAATATTCTTAAAATATCGAGAAGTATTTGTTAATTGGTCCCTGAGAAAATATCCTTAAAAAATCAAAGATATTATTTTTTTTTAAAAAAAAAAGAGATTTTTAAAAATGTTTTATTTTTCTTGGACGCATTTTATTCTTTTGGACGATTGCTGAACTTTTAATCCTTTAAAAAACGTTGAATATATTTTCCTTAAAAGAATTTTCTTCAAAAATCCCTGATTAATGGCGTTTTATTCGTGAAATAAAAACCATAAAAATTAAAGATTATCGGCATTTTAGTCCATAAAAAATATTCTAAAAAATCAACATATGAAATTCTGATCCTCGGAAGATGCACAATTATTAACCTTTTGATCCTTGAAAACCACACGATTATTGGTCTTTTGGTCCTTATTTTTTTTAAACGCCAGGATTATTGAAAAAATGTTCCTAAAAAAACCAAGGAATATTGATCTGTTGGTCCTTGAAAAGATATTCTTACAAACCTCACGATTCCTTGTATTTTAGTCTTTGAAAAATTTCCCTATGAAGCCCACGAATAATGGTCTTTTGGTCCTTAAAAAATATTCTAAAAAAATCCTGATTATTTGTCTGATGATCCCCGAAAATATATTTTTAAACAATCGACGTTTATTGGTCAAGGATCCTACATAAATGTTCTAAAAAAACCAAGGAATATTGATCTGTTGTTCCTTGAAAAAATTTTCTTAAAAACTCCACCAATATTGATCTGTTGATCCTTGGAAAAATATAAATTAAATATAGATACTTGTTCTTTAAAGAATTGTTTTTCGATCCTTAACATTATTTCCATTCCAACAGGTTCCCTCTTCCCGAACACATGCCATATGGTTTTCCTTTGATAATTATAAACAGATATTACATACAATACAACTGATAATTATCACCAACAAACTTCAATATCATTAGGTAGACGGGCATCCTGACTGACATACACACACACACATTTACCTTTCGATCTTTAGATTATTGAGTTCCACGTGCATTTTTTTCGGAACACGTGCTACAACGGCTGGTACTGTTGCTGTTGTTATTTTTCCTATCGTTTCTATTTGAACACCTTTTGTCCTTTAGAATCGATGTGTGTTTCTGTTGTGGTTTGAACACAGCTGTCATAATGAAAATGGGGAAAAAGGGTGTTATCGTCCCCAACAAAAGAAATAGAAACACATTTTCTAATTACAAATTTGGCGAATGTCAATGAAATGAAATGTTTTTTTGGAATGGTGGCGCGCACACCAGTCCGAAAGGTCAATAATGAGCAGTTTAATTGCATTCATTTGAAATTGGATATTTCATGTAATTACAACGCACCAAACATACATTCATGAACTGAAATGGATATGGACATAATTACATAAACATGAATGTACCTTCATACTCTTAAGTATGGTTGGCCTTAAGTTATTTTTCCAGGAATTTATAATTTTTTTTTTTAATCAATAATCTATACTTAAATATAGTGCTTAAGAAAAATGTACTTACGTTTTCAAATAATCCAGCTTCTCTTGTTCGACCTTAATAAAACCTTCTAAATTACTTATTAATACAGTTTCAGTCTCTAGTAGCTCCTCCATATCAGCCAGGGCCGTGTAGACCTCGCCGTTACAGTGTCGCATGGAACATATCACAAAATATAACCCCATTAGCAGTTGCAGCAGGGAAGTGTGCTTTCGTTGTTGCCGCATTTTCGGTGTATTGTGCTGATGATTTTATATAAAGAAATTGTAATGAGATTCAAAGAGTAATTATCTGAAAATAAAAAAAAAAATAAATTGTTATTAGGTCATTTTTAGCTGAAAGCTTTATAAAGAAATTTCAAGTTTCACTCAAAAAATATTTGTTTAATATACTCTAATATTTATGGTTACAGAGTCATCTAATGCGATCACACTGAGACCCATAGAAATAACCGTTTTGGGTCCTATGAGAATTTGGACGAAATCTGTATTAGAATATTTGGACTCGCTTTATAAATGTTTGCCCGCTTGTTATGCTAACTTTTAGCCAATTTGTAGCAATATTAATAATTTTTTAGTGATAATATTGAGAAGCTTAAATCGAGTTAGGAGTTCGACCTCCATGATAATTATACAAAATTAAAAAAAAAACCTTCATATTTTTCATAGAAAGAGAAAAAAGCATCAAATTTTACTGAAAAAGTAGTATATACAGGGTGCGATGAAACAACTGCAATCAATTTCAGACTGCTGTCATTTCTAAGCCTCTCGTCCGACAACTGTTAAAATTATTCCAGTAACAGCTCACTATATAGTTTACAAGCGTACAAAAGCATTTTGGTGAGAATTTTCCAGAAATAAAGTTATTCGTAATGAAATTCAAGCGTGATAGTGCGATTTCTTTATATTTGGCTGGAAAACCACAAGTGGCTATCGTTGGAGCACTCCGGCATTTCAATGTGAATAAATCTTTTGTGTCTCGTACCATCGCTCGTTATCGTGATACTGCTAGCGTCAAGGAAGTGGACGGAAGAAAACAGCAACATCAGCAGAAATGGTTCGAAAAGTAAAGAAGCGGTTTGATCGAAACCCGCGTCGCAGTGTCCGAAAAATGGCTCGTGAGCCAAACATATCCCAACAATTTATTCCGCAAATATTGAAAAATGAGATATGAGCCATTGAAATTCCAAAAAGTGCAACAGAAAGAAAATAGACTTAAAATAGCTAAAGAGTTTCTTTGCTTGGCCGAAAGTGGTGAACTGCCGAATTTGGTTGCCTCCGATGAGAAAACATTCGTTGTCCAGCAGTTGGTAAACAAACAAAATGATCGTGTTTACTTGACAAAGAGGTCAGCTGAAAATGTGCACCTTCGGTTGGCCACCAGAACTCAAGCGCCGGCCTTGGTGGTGGTGTGGGTCGCCCTTATAACCCATGGTCGCTCTCGGCTCGTATTAATGGACCGTGGCATCAGAATAAATGCCGAATATTATCGCAAAAATATTCTGGAGGATGTATTAAAGCCTTGGGCACGCAAACATTTTGACTGCAGACCTTGGACATTCTAACAGGACTCAGCACGCGTCACCCAAGAATGGTTACAAAATGAGATTCCTCGCTTCATTTCCTGCGCACAATGGCCACCAAAATCTCCGGATAACAATTCGTTGGACTATTGTGTCTGGAATATTTTGGAAAGCTAGGTTGGCACTGAAAAATAACAAAGTGTCGATCACCTCAAGCAATCGCTTCGCCGGAAATGGGCCAAAATACCGCAGAGAAACATTCGGGCAGCGTATGACGGTTTCATTGGCCGTTTGAAGGCCATAATTCGTGCCAAAGGTGACCAATTCCAACAAATCTAAACTTATTCTAAAACTTGAAGCTATTTCCGACACTTTTGCTTTAATTCAATAAAATTAAAAAAAAAAATCTAAAAATAATGGCGTTTGACTTTGTCGAAGTTTTTTATCTCACCCTGCATATCTGCGAATCGCTTCGGCTACCCCACCCACAAAGGGTTAAAATTTTAAATATATTTATATGTCATAACTTGCGAAACAACTCAGCGATTCTTTACAACTTTCTGTGTCTAAATATTTCCCTCAACCAGAGACCTGAAATGAATATGGAATTTATGTTTTCGCATAAAATTGGATATGAATTTTCGATTTTCTTGTAATTTTGCCCATATCAATATTTTTATCTGTATTAGACGTAGCATGAAAATGGAATATTTGATCTCACCTAAAGTGAAGGAAGTAACCAATATTATCCAAACGTGGCACGTCGCAATGTTTATATCACATTTATTTAGGTCCGATATGAAATGGACTATATTGACTTCCTTCGGAATTATATTGGTTTGGATTATATTAATTTCGGAACGTACTCCATAGAGGGTCAGCAATTTGAATAATCAAAACAGAAGTTAAAATATATGTAAATAATCGAACATTGGCTGAGGGCATACATATGTCGGCAAAACCGACTGATTTTTTTAACTTGTTTTTTGAATCACTTCGGAGTTTCATCCTCATATTTTATGAGATTCCAAACGAATTACAATCACATTTAATTTGTAAAGAGACGCACCTTGATTAGAAAGGCATGCTAAAAGCTAGATAATAGCATTGTTTCAACCAATAGCTCAATAAAATTTAGAACATTCTATTCATCAAATACAAACGCTAATCATTCTTTGAAATCTAAAGCTAGACACACGCTCCAATAGCTACATAGAAATAAAGATCTGTGTGTTTTTTTTTTTTTCTAATCAAAAGTTCAGTGAACTCCAAACACCAGCGTTTAAATCCGCACAATAGAAATGACAGTTACAATTCTTTTGTCAAGGCATCGCAAATTTATGCAACCGCACCGATGATGCTGGAATGGAAGAAAACAAAACAACCAACAGCTATAAGAGCGAAAAAAAAGCGCTACCACTAAAGCTTTTGGCAATTTTGTTTTAAAACCCACGGCAAATTTGAAACCAAATCGAAAAAGAGCAATTATTTTGCAATAAAATTAGCAGCGAAACAATAGATATTCGCACAAACAGACACAAATTAACATTTCAAAAAAAAAAAAGAAATAAAAAAGGGCATTGTGCAACACGTGAGTAAGCATGATTTCGGTTTGACTTTTTTTATTTCAGCGGATTAAATTTTTTTCTTTTTTTGCATAAATTACACATTTCAATGTGAAAAAGCTGGGTTTTTGTTTGGCAGAAGTTCTGTTAACTTGTCCTACAAAACAACAAAAAACAGAATCATCTGGACGCGCACCTTATTCAAGATTTGCATATGAATGACCGTATTAAAGGTTAAAAGCGGGGCAGAACAGTGCTTTGAACCAGATTTAAATTTAAATATGAATTTGTTGAAATATTTCAAAGCTCTGAAAAGGTTATCTGTCAAATGGTCTTTAGAAAATTTAAATAAACATTTAATTTAAATGAATATATATTTTTTGAAATACTGTTCCACACTTCTTTTTTCCAATTGTTTATGTTTTGCTTATAATAAATAATAAATTAATTTAATACATATGAGTACTGTTATGTATGCATATGTGATGTATATGCCACTTTGCATGTAAATGTATTTTTAATTACCGTTATAATTAATAAACAATGCGTCCGTTATTTGAGTAGCAAATTAATGATCATTCTTTCAATGATAATTTGCAATACAAATTTGATTAATTGGAAAAGTGTGGTTTTTGCCGAATGACGAAAGACTGAATGAATTAATCAAATAGCGAAGTGGTCACGGCGAAGAAATAGTGACAAATTAAACAAAAAACTATTATTAATTATTTATAATAGAAACAGACATGCATCTATGTCATTGTAAAGGGTGAGCTGCATGCAAAAACAATGTTTTGTTAAATTCCAAAGAGGCATGTACATAATGTTAATCTATGGGAAATAATTTCCTTTAGGAAACGAAATCAGTTAAAATTCTTTTCGGCATAACAGGCAACAAACCTGGATATTCTATAAAGAATATTTTGGGTCGAATATCTTCTGATTTTCTTAAGAAAACTTTTAAACCATCAAATGTTAATTTCTAATCTACTGTAAAACATGTAACTTTGTGTTATTAATTGAAAAAAAATCTTGTCATCTATAAGATCTGGTCTTCCTTGAAAATAAAACTCTGGCCATCTCAGGGAAAGAATGAATATAAGAAGACCTTGTGGTCTCTAATATACGAAGACCTTTTGGTCTTCTATATACAAAGACCTTCTGGTCTTCCATATATACAGATATTCTGGTCTTCTATATACAAAGGCTTTCTGGTCTTCTTCCGGCCTTGGTCTGGTCTTCTTCTATACGAAGGAAGACCTTCTTGTCTTCTTCTATACGAAGGAAGACCTTCTGGTCTTCTTCAATACGAAGGAAGACCTTCTTCTGGTCTTCTTCAATACGAAGGAAGACCTTCTTCTGGTCTTCTACAATACGAAGGAAGACCTTCTTCTGGTCTTCTTCAATACGAAGGAAGACCTTCTTCTGGTCTTCTTCAATACGAAGGAAAACCTTCTTCTGGTCTTCTTCGATACGAAGGAAAACCTTCTTCTGGTCTTCTTCAATACGAAGGAAGACCTTCTTCTGGTCTTCTTCAATACGAAGGAAGACCTTCTTCTGGTCTTCTTCAATACGAAGGAAGACCTTCTTCTGGTCTTCTTCAATACGAAGGAAGACCTTCTTCTGGTCTTCTTCAATACGAAGGAAGACCTTCTTCTGGTTTTCTTCAATACGAAGGAACACCTTCTTCTGGTCTTCTATACGAAGAAGACCTTCTTCTGGTCTTCTATACGAAGAAGACCTTCTTCTGGTCTTCTATATGAAGAAGACCTTCTTCTGGTCTTCTATACGAAGAAGACCTTCTTCTTGTCTTCTATACGAAGAAGACATTCTGTTCCTCTTCTATACGAAGAAGACCTTCTGTTCCTCTTCTATACGAAGAAGACCTTCTGGTCCTCTTCTATACGAAGAAGACCTTCTGGTCCTCTTCTATACGAAGAAGACCTTCTGGTCCTCTTCTATACGAAGAAGACCTTCTGGTCCTCTTCTATACGAAGAAGACCTTCTGGTCCTCTTCTATACGAAGAAGACCTTCTGGTCCTCTTCTATACGAAGAAGACCTTCTGGTCCTCTTCTATACGAAGAATACCTTCTGGTCCTCTTCTATACGAAGAAGACCTTCTGGTCCTCTTCTATACGAAGAAGACCTTCTGGTCCTCTTCTATACGAAGAAGACCTTCTGGTCCTCTTCTATACGAAGAAGACCTTCTGGTCCTCTTCTATTCGAAGAAGACCTTCTGGTTCTCTTCTATACGAAGAAGACCTTCTGGTCCTCTTCTATACGAAGAAGACCTTCTGGTCCTCTTCTATACGAAGAAGACCTTCTGGTCCTCTTCTATACGAAGAAGACCTTCTTGTCCTCTTCTTTACGAAGAAGACCTTCTTGTCCTCTTCTATACGAAAAAGACCTTCTGGTCCTCTTCTATACGAAGAAGACCTTCTGGTCCTCTTCTATACGAAGAAGACCTTCTAGTCCTCTTCTATACGAAGAAGACCTTCTGGTCCTCTTCTATACGGAGAAGACCTTCTGGTCCTCTTCTATACGAAGAAGACCTTCTGGTCCTCTTCTATACGAAGAAGACCTTCTGGTCCTCTTCTATACGAAGAAGACCTTCTGGTCCTCTTCTATACGAAGAAGACCTTCTGGTCCTCTTCTATACGAAGAAGACCTTCTTGTGCTCTTCTATACGAAAACCTTCTGGCCTTCTTCTATATGAAGCCTTCATCATCTTCAGCTATACGAAGACCTACTGGTATTCTATAAGAAGACCTACTGGTTTTCCATACGAAGACCTGATGCTCTTCTATACGAAAAGTTTCTGGTCTTCTATACGAAGACCTTCTGGTTTTCGATGCGAAGAAGACCTTGGGGTCTTCTATACGAAGAAAACCTTCGGGTCTTCTATATGAAGAAGACTCTCTCCTCTTCTATTCAGAAAAGACTCTATCGTCTTCTATTCGAAAAAATTCTATCGTCTTCTATTCGAAGAAGACTCTTTCGTTTTCTATATAAAGGCCTTTTGGTCTTCTATAGGAACTTTTCTTCTATGGGAAGACCTTCGGGTCTTCTCTTGGAATAACTTCTGGTCTTCTTTTGGAATACTTTCTGATTTTCTATTGAAAGATCATCTGGTCCTTTATGGGAAGACCTTCTGGTCTTCTATGGGGGGAACTTCTTGTTTTCTTTCCAATAAATCAATTTTTTGTTCTTCTACGTATATTCTGGTCTTAAAGCCTTCCTTCATTTCATTCAAAAATATATTCCAATCATGTGTACAATAAGGCCTATTGGACTTTTGGATATGACGATTTCTGATTTCTGATTTTAAGAAATCGTCTACTTTTCTAAAGGAGCTAAAGTTCTTCTAAATAACACAATGGTGACATTATGATCTCAAAATTAAAAAAAAAAAAAAAAATCTCACAATAATAACTTTTTTCCTGTCATTTAATATAATAATTGAATTAGTGATTTTTTAAAATTATAATTAATGGAAAAACAATTTATAATCGAATTAAGCTGGCATAGACGTCATAATCACATATATTGGCTGTTAGCTTTTGAATTATGATAACAAAGTAAGTATATATACATTTATTATGCATAAACATATACTTTTTTATGTATGTTTATATAATTGAATTTTTTCGTTTAAAGCAGAGGCAATAAAAAGTGATGGCAACAACAACCTTCGATTGATATAGTTTGGCGAGTTTAATTTTTTTACGATGCTTCTGACTTGTTTCAATTTCCCTAATGTTATTGAATAATTCATAAGTGTAAATATCATCGAAAACGTCACATTTTTAAACGTGAACAAATAGAATAGAATTAGATAAACTATAGGAATAATTTAAAATAATTTTAACAAAATTAATACATACCAGTTTCTATTCAGTATTGAATCAAAATCTGTAAATGAAAAAAAAATATTCATTAGAAATTGTAAGGAAAGAACTTCAAAAAATATTTAAATAATTTTACACAACACTATGTGTTGGGGGTATTATAAGTTTGATTGGGCCAAAAATTATGTAACACCACGAAATATTGGTTTCCCACATAGGAAAGTATATATGGATCTTCCTATCTCGCCGAGCTGAGTCGATCTAGCTATGTATGTCCGTCCGTCCGTCTGTCCGTCTGTCCGTCTGTCCATGTTAATTTGTAATCACTCTACAGGTCGCAAATATGGTCCGATCTTCACGAAATTTAGAATGGAGGTGGGGCTAGGGTCAGAATAGAACCCTATTTCTTTTGGAGATGATCGCATAATATTTAGGGGTTGAAATGGACCAAAAACTGAAAAAATTCCTGATTTTGCAGTTGCTCTACAGGTCGCAATTATAGACCAATCAACGCGGAATTTCGCATGTAGCTAGAGTTTAGGGCGGGGAAGAAGCCTACCAATTTGGGTGGTCATCGGATAATATTTAGCGGGTAAAATAGACTATATCTTTTGTGTTGAAAAAATTCAAATTTTTTCATTAAACCGCGAATATTTTAAATACTGGCTAAGTCACAAGGCCATGACAAGGTTACTTCTGACCTTTACATTGATGTTAACATCATACAAATCGGATATATAGCAAAATATGTGCGATATATATGCCTATCAAAGAAGATATGTTTGAACGGCTGTCGAGAACGGCTGAACTGATTTCGACAGTTCTCATTAATTCAGAATGGTCTCTTGGCAGGAAAGAAAAAACGTCTAAAAAATCGCATAAAAATATCTCTCTAAAGATGAAAATATTTTGTCATATTTTTTCAATTTTGTCATATTTTTGGCATATTTTCATTTCGAGTTAAACATTTGGTAATATTTCTACAGCTAACAAAACTAAGTAGTTAGGATATCAAGATATCATATACAGATCGCATTTATAGCCCGATCCTAACGAAATTTTGCATGGGGATAAGTTGAGGGTCAGAATAGAAGCCTACTCTTTTTGGAGATGATCTCCATATATTTAGGGGTTGAAATGGACCAAAAACTGCAAAATTGTCAGCAGGTCGTAATTATCGCCTGGTCCTCACGCACATTTGAATGGGGGTTACCGAACATTGCAAAAGCCAAGCAGTTTTGGATGGCCATCCAAAAATATTGAATGTGTGAAGGAGTTTGCCAACTTTTGTAGACAAAATACGAAAATGTTCATTCCAGTGACTTTTTGGAGAATGTACAAATACAGGAAAGACGCACTTCTAACTATTTCGTTAACGCTGATTTCGTTGAAGAATATAGTCAAATGTCTGTATCTCATATAGATGCGTTTCAGTCAAAAGCCAATAATAAATGTTAATCTTTTGCCACTTCTGAGAGATTATAAGTCTTTGGGAAATATTGGTTCCAGATCTAGGAAGACCATTTAAGTGCAACATCTACCAATTGGAAATAAGCAAATTAGTTTAAGTTGCTATTATTCGAAAATTAGAGAATGAAACCTGATGGGTTTCTTTTATTATTTGTCACAATATCTTGTGGAATTCTTTCGAGTATCTCGCCTATATAAACTGTATCGTTTATTATAGTGTTGTAGGGTATTCAACGGTCGGCCCCGCTCGACTGTAGCCTTTGCTTACTTGTTAATAATTAACTATAATTGCCAAAAATTAATGTATATTACCATGTGAAAATTAACAAGACACGTTCGTCTGCCATCTCTCTTATACACAAATATAAAAGTTTTTAAACATTCAAGGTTAAAAGTACGTTCGCATGTATATTTGTTGCTTAGCCCGTTTTAGCTTGCTAAAGATACTAATTTATGGTTCTTATATTTCCTTTACGTTCTGGTTTAAATAACAAGTTTTGGAGAAATTCAAATTTCACTTTCATGGAGTGTGGCCTAACAAAAAATGAGGTAATACAAAAAAACGATTCAAACTGCATCAATATAATTTTTATGGTGCTTTCAAATATATGTATACCCTACATCACCCTACATCAGGGTAATATGTCTTTCTGCCTTTGTTTGTAACATAGAAAAGGAAGCGACAAAGACTCATAGTTCCTTTTTGATGATCTACATAGAATCACATTCTGAGTCGATTTATTCATGTCCACCCGCCCATCTGTCCATGTATTCTTGTAAAGAAAGTATAGGTCGCATTTATTGCCCGATCGAAATGAAATTTTGTATTAAATATGTGTTGGGCCGAAGGACGAACTCTATTGGAAGTGGAGATAATCGGTCAAAATTTAATAATAGCTCCCATATATATCTTCGGCCGATTTGCCTTTTATTTTGCACCATATGTGTAATATTAGTCCAAGTACGATGGAATTCGGCACATACGACCAAATTGAGCTTAGCAACAAGTATGGCAAATCTGAATTAAATCGGTTCAGCTATAGCTCACATATATAAGTTTCATCCGATTTGTTATTTTTCTTTTTCACAGCCGTAATATGTACTCCGCAGCAATGATTTTCGGGGTAATTTATCAAATACAGGGTGAGATAAAAAAAACTGCAACAAACGCAAACGCCTTAATTTTTACATTTTTTTTTTTTTTGTTATTTTTTGAATGAAAGCAAAAAATGTCGGAAATAACATCAAATTTTGAAAAAGTTTAGGTTTGTTCTAATTGGCAAGCTGTGGCACGAATCATGACCCTCAAACGGCCAATGAAACCGTCACACGCTGCCCGAATGTTGCTCCGCGGTATTTTGGCCCATTCCCGGCAAACGCTTGCTTGAGGTGATCGACACTTTGCTATTTTTTAGTACCAACCTAGCTTTCAAAAATACTCCAGACACAATAGTCCAATGGATTGGTATCCGGAGATTTTTGTGTCCATTGTGCGCTGGAAATGAAGCAAAGAACCTCATTTTGTAACCATTCTTGGGTGGCGCATGCTGAGTGCGATGGTGCTGAATCCTGTCGGAATGTCCAAGGTCTGCGGCAAAATCGCTTTAATACACCTTCCAGAATATTTTCGCGTTAATATTCGGCATTTATTCTGTTACCACGGTCGATTAATACGAGCGGAGAGCGGCCATCGGTTGTTATGGCGGCCCACACCATCACCATGCCCGGACCTTGACTTCTGGTGGCCAACTGAAGGTGCACATTTCCAGCTGACCTCTTTGACAAGTAAACACGATCATTTTGTTTGTTTACAAACTGCTGGACAACGAATGTTTTCTCATCGGAGAAAACCAAATTCGGCAGTTCACCACTTTCGGCCAAGCAAAGCAACTCTTTTGAGTCTATTTTCTTTCTGTTGCGGTGTAAGTTCGTGCACTTTTTGGAATTTTAATGGCTTTACCCCGAGATCATTTTTCAATATTTGCCGAATGGAATATTGCGATATGTTCAGCTCACGAGCCATTTTTCGGCCACTGCGACGCGGGTTTCGATCAAGTCGCTTCTTTACTTTTCGAACCATTTCCGCTGATGTTGCTGTTTTCTTCCGTCCACTCCCCTGACATCGGGCTACGCTACCAGTATCACGGTAACGAGCGATGGTAGGAGACACAAATGATTTATTCACATTTAAATGCTAGACTGAATTTTTTCTGGAAAATTTTCACCAAAATGCTTTTGTACGCTTGTAAACAATATAATGAGCTGTCACTGGAATAAATTTGACAGCTGTCGGACTAGTGTCTCAGAAAAGACAGCAGTCTGAAGTTGGTTGCAGTTTTTTTTCATCTCAACCTATATATTTAAAATTTGAAATCTTGATGTAATTAACTTCAGTTAAAAATATTGCCGATTAACACATTTGCTCGGACATGCATGAAAACAGTGTTTATGTGCGCTCGTGGACTTCAATATTTATTCAATTATTGTTAAGTTAAATGAGTGGAACAAATTATCCAATAATAAGTGCAATTAAATTTTTTTTTTTATTTTTATAAAAGTTTTGGTAAAATATTTGCATTTTCCAATAAATTAGTTTCCGTTGAATATGTGTGAACAATTTTTACTTCTCTTACATTCCTGGCTCAAACTACGGAACCGTTATTCCTTATTTTTGCATTATCACAATTTTTTTTTATTGATAATTTTTTTCTAATTTTTAAATACCACACAGTATTAAATAAAAATTTATTTTCAATTATTTTTGAATGACCTAAATCTTTTTTTTATATTTGTCTAATATCAATTTTTGATTGATATTTTTTAAATAAATACTTTATCTTCTATTATCAGTAACTTTAATTAAAGATAAACAAATTTAATTCTTAAAAAAATTCCCATTAACAAGTATTTTCTTTAATATTTGCATTGCACTCCCATGCATTTCCTTGTAAAAAGCCAACATTCTCTGAATAAATAAATTAAAGTCCCAACAGGCAAATCAATTTATCAAATTAATCGGAGTGCAAATATATACACACACATATCATCGACAAAGTCATTTTCTTGCAAATGAAATGTATCCGGCAAGCAATTATTTGTATACCACATTTCAGCAAATGGCTGGATGGATAAATTGTTGGTGTCTTCAATTGATGGATTTTAATTTGTAATACCACAACGGCAATCTGATGCCGAAGATTATCGATTTCCATAAAATGTAAATGAAGTCGTTGCAACGCTACAATAAAACAGTCTTTTTTGAAAAATTGAAAATATATACACTGGTGTACAAAAAAAAAATAATTTTTTCTCCGATAATAGCATCTAACGTATATAGTATCTTATGTATTGTATAGAGCTTCATATAATAATGAATTTATCATTATTTTATAAAAGAGTCAGTAGAGTAGTTTTACCGCTTTAAGTCATTCCTCAATCCAAAAAATGTACACCCTACAAAAAATGTACACCCTACAATTTATATACATCAAATTATCTATACCGGGTGAAATGAAAAAACTGCAAACAACTTCAGACTGCTGTCATTTCCAAGCCACTCGCACGACAGCTGTTAAAATTTATCCAGTGACAGCTCATTATATTGTTTACAAGAATACAAAAGCATTTTGGTGAGAATTTTCCAGAAAAAAAGTTATTTGTGATGGAATACAAGCGTGATAGTGCGATTTCTTTATATTCGGCTGGAAAACCGCAAGTGGCTATCGTTAGAGCACTCCAGCTTTTTAATAATGAATAAATCTTTTGTGTCTCGTATCATCGCTCGTTACCGTGATACTGGTAGCGTAGCCCGTCGTTAAGGAAGGAAACAGGAATATCAGCAGAATTGGTTCGAGAAGTAAAGAAGCTCGTGAGCTGAATATATCGCAATATTCCAAATATTGATAACTGAGCTCGGGGTAAAACCATTGAAATTCCAAAAAGTGCAAGAACTTACACCGCAACAGAAAGAAAATAGACTCAAAAGAGTTAAAGAGTTGTTTCGCTTGACCGAAAGTGGTCAAAACTGCCGAATTTGGTTTTCTCCGATGAGAAAACATTCGTTGTCCAACATTGTTTAAACAAACAAAACGATCGTGTTTACATGCCAAAGAGGTCAGCTGAAAATGTGCACCTTAGGTTGGTCACCAGAACTAAAGCGCTGGCCATGGTAATAGTGTGGGCCGCCATAACAGCCGATGGTCGCTTTCCGCTCGTATTAATCAACCGTGGCATCAGAATAAATGCCGAATATTATAGCGAAAATATTCTGGAGGGTGTATTGATGCCTTTGGCAGGCAAAAATTTTGCCACAGACCTTTGACATTCCAATAGGACTCAGCACGCGCCACGCAAGAATGGTTACAAAATGAGGTTCCTAGCTTCATTTCCAGCGCCCAATGGCCTTGGGCAGGCAAAAATATTCTCGAGGGTGCATTGAAGCCTTGGGCAGGCAAAAATTTTGCCGCAGACCTTTGACATTCCAATAGGACTCAGCACGCGCCACGCAAGAATGGTTACAAAATGAGGTTCCTCGCTTCATTTCCAGCGCCCAATGGCCTTGGGCAGGCAAAAATATTCTCGAGGGTGCATTGAAGCCTTGGGCAGGCAAAAATTTTGCCGCAGACCTTTGACATTCCAATAGGACTCAGCACGCGCCACGCAAGAATGGTTACAAAATGGGGTTCCTCGCTTCATTTCCAGCGCCCAATGACCACCAAAATCTCTGGATACCAATCCGTTGGACTATTGTGTCTGAAAAGCAAGGTTGGCACTCAAAAATACCAAAGTGTCGATCACCTCAAGCAAGCGTTCGCCGGGAATGGGCCAAAATACCGCAGAGCAACATTCGGCCAGCGTGTGATGGTTTTATTGGCCGTTTAATTCGTGCCATAGGTGACTAATTCGAAAAAGTCTGAACTTATTCTAAAATTTGATGCTATTTCCGACATTTTTTGCTTTAATTCAATAAAATTAAAAAAAGTAAAAATTATGGCGTTTGACTTTGTTGCAGTTTTTTATCTCACCCTGTACATTAGAACTTTTAATGCTTTTCAAAAAGCTTTTTATATTTTTTATTCGGAGGATTAACACATGGCAATCCTTAAAAAAGACCCGAAGGTCAGACCAATGTTTTCACTTATCGATTGAGTACCCTGCTTTGGGATGCAATTCCTATTTTGGTTTTGCCTTAGTCCAATGTTATTTTTGCCTTTTTAGGCCCATTCTTACCGGTAATATCCGGTAATCGCAAATATCGTACAAATCGTTAAATGTATATTTCAAAAATTGGCATTTTTGTTTTTTTGTTGATATTATATCCTAGTATGTGGCAATTTTTTGTTTAACAGAGTTACGGAAAGGTCGATATAGCATTGTATATGCAATTTAAAATTTGGAATGGAATTCCCATCTCTGCATTAGCTATTCCCCCGGGATCTAATGTTTACTACATAGGTTAAACCGCCCATTTGACGATACTTCTCAATTTTAAGATATTTGAAACTTTTAGACATGTTTGCTATTCAAATCGTCTGTAATTTGAGACAGTCATTAGCTTACTTACACGAAATGTTTCATCTTACTTGAATATATATGCATAAATTTCCCAATAATAAAAATGCACTGTAATCCAGTGTAAACGTACGAAGACGTGACAACTCAACAATTAGAAAACAAAACAAATGCACATAAAAGCGCTAAGTAAATTTATTGCATAAATAATGTTAAATGATCGCACTCGCAGACGCTGAGATGATGCTGCTGATGATCGGCGTGATGATGATGAGAGGTGGCACACAGGTCATAATAGCTGGCTGTTGCAACAATACATTATGATTGGCTTTTTAGCGATTTTTAGTGAATTGCAAATTTAAATTGGTTGTGTGGCAAACGGGGGCTAACATGGTGCAACACGACATCATTGGGGGCAACACAATAGACCAAATGAGAGAATGAATAGAAGTGCTAAATAGGAAGAATACACCGGGAAGGTAGTCAAGTTGTGCTGGTGGCAGTTAGTTTCCACATAGTCTGCCACTGTGCTGCAAACCGCGAAGTGTGTTACATTGCATGTTAGAAAATATAATTACACTTCAAATGTAATAATAATAACTTTAAATTTTGGTGCTGCTAAAATAAACGCTCATATAACACTCCAAACTAAAATTTGTGAATAGCAAGCATAAAATCAAGCTAAGCTACCAACCAACCAGCCAGCCAGTCAACGTCATTACTGCTGGCACCTTCATTACGCATTGCATTGCATTGCCTGCCATTGTGGTTTAACGTTAGATTTTTATTTTTAATTTTTATTTAATTTACGGTTTAAGTTACGTAGACAATATATCCGCATGAGGCGAAATAGAGAAGTTGTGGTGGCCATGGTGATGATGGTGGCGTTATGGCCATTATTATTTTTACGAATGATGAACATTACAAAAGCAACAACGTCAATAATCGGAAACAAAACACTTAACAAACTCTTTATTCTGGTCAAAACAAAAAACGACAATCTGTAAACCGCAGCAGTTGGTTGGTTAGCTACGATCAGATCGAGTTTTTTTTTTTTTTTTTTTTGTTTCACACCACAAAATATGTAATCGAAAACTGTTCACACAAAAAAAAACGCCAGCCCATAACAGAAGCAAATAAAACGATATTTATGCTGACTAAGTGTATTCACAACTCACGAAGTGAAATTCTAGTTCAATTGACTGAATGTAGCTCCACAAACAATGAAAACATATTCTACACATGAATGAATGGAAATACTGGCTACCAAAAAAAATCGCTTAACACTTCAAAAACCTCCAAGTACGGAAAATGCTCTTGAAAACTTGCATTGTGGTCACAATGAAAATCATTGATGAAAGTTGAGCTGCAATATTTTATATATCTAGCAAACATGTACAAACAACTAAAAAAAGTTAGTTTTTTAGTCAGATATACAAAACTTTAGTCAATTGATTTCAGACAGGGAATTATACAAAAATCGGAAAAACAATTTAATTAAACGAATATATTTTTTGAAAAATATAATAATGTTTTCTAGTAAAACCAAAACATATATTTCTTGAAAGACTAGGGAGTCTTTTAGAAGATATTAAAAGTTTTCCGACTGAAATACCTTCCAAGCCGTATTTAACAAGAAAAAACTACTTTAAAAGAAATACAATCTTCCAGTAGAAAAACAGAATAACTTTCCATTGAAGAGCAACAGCTCTTCTCAAAAGAAAGCTTAAAGCGCAGGTGCCCTTCGAATAAAACAGCATAAGCTCTACGAATAGAAAAGCAGAAGCCATTCGAATAGAAAAGCAGAAGTTCCTCCAGTAGAAGAGCTTAAGCTCCTCGTACAGAAGAGCACAAGTTCTTCGTACAGAAGAGCGAATACCCTCGAACAGGAGAGCGGAAATTCTTCGAATAGAAGAGCAGAAGTTTTTAGAATGGAAGAGCAGAAGCTCTCAGAAGCAGAAATTTCTCTAATAGAAACATAAGCCTTCGAATGGAAGAGCACAAGCTCTTCGAATAGAGGAGCACAAGTTCTTCGAAAAGAGCAGCACAAGCTCTTCGAATAGAAGAGCGCAAACTCTTCGAATAGAAGAGCACAAACTAGTCGAATAGAAGAGCACAAGTTTCTCGAATAGAGCAGCGCAAGCTCTTCGAATAGAAGAGCACAAGAAGAGCTGAAGCTCTGCGAATAGCTCTTCGCATACAAGAGCATAGACAAATGAAGATAGAGACAACGAAAAGTTAGTTTTGTCTTTTTATCCAGGTGGCTCTCATCATGTTTTGCATAGTCAATATGCTGATTTACGCGTTCAACCCACTCGACTTCGAAAACACATTTTATCGTTTTTCAAGAATTTTACTTGATTATTCCGGAATTTTTTGATGTCATCACGTAATATTCACATTTATTTTATTATGGAACAATTTCCAACTGACAAATATCCTACAATTTTTGTTATTTTTAACGTTTTGAATTGAGTGACTTCAATATTCCCACTCAAACCCTTGAATCGATATAGACGACATCAGCTGATTCGATTTTTTTCGAAGATAAACGGTGAGATTGGTGAGAACGGTGAGTTGTGAGAACGGTGAGTTGTCTATATTTTCATTTGTCTATGACAAGAGTAGAAAATCCTCAAAAGAAGAGCAGTAGATCATCTCAAAGAAGAGCACGAGCTCCTTTCGAGAGAGAGAAAGAGCTGTAGTTCGTTTCAAAAAATCACTTTTCGGTGAAAAACAAAAGCTCTTTTCAAATATGAGCCAAAGCTCATCCCACAGAAGGCGCAGCTGCTCTTCCTGAAAAATAGAATAGCAGAAGCTCCTGTAGAAACTCATATACAGGGGCAGTTGAAACTGCAACCAACAGTCTGCCCTCGAGGCCCTCGTCCGATAGCTGTTAAAATTATTCCAGTGGCAGCTCATTATATTGTTTACAACCGTACAAAACCATTTTGGAGAGAATTTTCGAGAAAAAAAAGTTATTCGTGATGGAATTGAAGCGTGATAGTGTGATTTTTTTGTATTTGGCTGTAAAACCACAAGTGGCTATCGTTAGAGCACTCCAGCATTTAAATGTGAATAAATCTTTTGTGTCTCGTACCATCGCTCGGTACCGTGATACTGGTAGCGTAGCCCGACGTCATGAAAGTGGAAGGAACAAAACAGCAACATCAGCAGAAATGGCTCGAAAAGTAAAGAAGCGATTTGATCGAAACCCGCGTCGCAGTAGCCGAAAAATGGCTAGTGAGCTGAACATATCGCAATATTCCATTTGGCAAGTATTGAAAAATGAGCTCGGGGTAAAGTCATTTATATTCCAAAAAAGTACAAGAACATACACCGCAGCAGAAAGAAAATAGACTCAAAAGAGCTTAAGTGTTGCTTCGCTTGGCCGAAAGTGTTGAACTGCCGAATCGAAGAATACGATGAGAAAACATTCGTTGTCCAGCAGTTTGTAGATAAACAAAATGATGGTGTTTACTTGCCAAAGGGGTCAGCTGAAAATGTGCACCTTCGGTTGGCCACCACAACTCAAGCGTCGGTTATGATGATGGTGTGGGCCGCCATAACAGCCGATGGTCGCTCAGATAGCGTGGGATCAGAATAAATGAAGAATATTATCGCGAAATTATCTGGAGGGTGTATTAAAGCTTTGGGCACGCAAACATTTTGGCTGCACACCTTGGACATTCCAACAGGACTCAGCAACATCGCACTCAGCACGCGCCACCCAAGAATGGTTACAAAATGAGGTTCCTCGCTTCATGTCCAACGCACAATGGCCACCAAAATCTCCGGATACCAATCCGAAGGACTATTGTGTCTGGAGTATTTTGGAAAGCAAGGTTGGCATTAAAAAAAACCAAAGTGTCGATCACCTCAAGCAAGCGCTTCGCCGGGAATGGCCCAAAATACTGCAGAGCAACATTCGGGCAGCGTGTGACGGTTTCATTGGCCGTTTGAAGGCCATAGTTCTTGCCAAAGGTTACCAATTCGAACAAATCTAAACTTATTCTAAAATTTAATGTTATTTCCGACATTTTTTGCTTTCATTCAAAAAAATTAAAAAAAAAAAAATAAAAATTTTGGCGTTTGACTTTTTATCTCACCCTATAAAAACTCCAAGCTAAATTTTCGATTGTTTATGTTTAGTACTTACAAAGTAAAAAAAACTTAATGCAGCCTTCATTCCTTTGAGGAGTGCATAGAAATAGCACAAATAACTTTATTTATATCATTAAATTTTTGTTAACATCATTATTGTTGGAATAATTGGCACTCATGTGTTTTAGGTTTTTATGTAATATTAGTTGCGCCTCTTAAAAAAATATATATCAAATGTTTTAATTAAACACCAAACGAATGGCATACAATTTAGTATGTACATATGCCTTGGTACTTTACAACTTGCGTCGCTTGGATGGGTTTCTTCATAAATTCGTCATTATCATGAAAAGGGAAGAAGGAAGAACACCACACAACAACAAATGCAATGGCCAATTAAATGCTAGTTTTCCTCAATTATATAAGGGGTACACATTTTGGCATGGTACGATAATATGTGGTTACTAACTTTATTAATAAGGAATAAATATTGTAAAAAGGGAAATCATTGTGAATAAAAACAAGTAAAAAAGCAGTAAGTTCGGCCGGGACGAACTTTTATTACCCTCCACCATTTGGTACAAATTCGGCAATTTTCAAAAAAAAAATAATAATAATAAAATCCGTTAAAAATTCTGTTAAAATCTTAAGAATAACGAATGCCTATACAACGACGTGGACCGAATATCGTGGGGTACCGTTATATGGGGGCTATACGAAGACGTGAACCTACATAGCCCATTTTCTGTCTTAGGCTGTAGTATCCATTACGAATTTCAAATACCAAATTTGGAACGATTCCGTTAAAAAATGTTGCTACCGAATATCGGGCGGTACCGTTATATGGGGGCTATACGAAGACCACAAGGTGGTCAGGGTATTATGTCTTTGTGCATTAGTTTGTAACAGGCAAAAGGAAACGAGATAGACCCATAGTTCCTTTTGATGATCTGCATAGAATCACATTCTGAGTCGATTCATGCATGTCCGTCCTTCCGTCTGTCCGTCCGTCCGTCTGTCCATGTATTTTTGTAAACAAAGTACAGTTCGCATTTATTGCCCTATCGAGATGAAATTTTGCACACAACATTTGTTTGGCCCTAGGACGAACCCTATTGAAATTGGAGATAATCGGAAAAATTTAGATATAGCTCCCATATATATCTTCGTCTGATTTGCCTTTTATTGTGCACCAAACATGTAATCAGAGTCCGAATAGTATGGAATTTTGCACATACAACCAAATTAGGCCTGAAAATAAGTATGCCAAATTTGATCGAAATCGGATCAGATATAGCTATAGCTCCCATATATATTGTTCATCTGATTTGTTATTTTTGTCCTCCGAAGCCGTAATATGCACTCTGCAACAACAATATTTGGGGAAATATATCAAATACAGCTCAGAAATACATTTGCAAAATTTTATCGGGATCGGATAAGATTTGGATATAGCTCCCATATATAACTTCGTCTGATTTACCTTTTATTGTGCACCAAACGTCTAATATTTAACCAAATTGGATGAAATTTGGCACTTATGACCGAATTGAGTCTGGAAGCTAGTATGTCAAATTTGGTGAAGATCGGTTCAGATATAGCTATAGCTCCCAAATATACTGTTTATCCGATTTGTCATATTTGTTACCCACAGCCGTAATATGCACTCCGTAACAACGATATTCAGGGAAATATATCAAATACAGCTCAGAAATATCTTCGCCAAATATTATCGAGATCGGTTCCGATTTCGATATAGCTCTCATATATATCTTTATCCGATTTCAAATTAATTGTGCACCAAATGGGCAATACAAGTCCGAATTTAAAAGATACAAATGCTTCGGCATATTTAGTCCTTTGAACTTTAAATTATAATTATAATCATAGCGTGTATGATTGAATTCTCCCATAAAAACTTTTAATTGTTACGTGGAGCTCTACTAAATTAGCAAAGTGGTGTAGGGTATCATAAAGTCGGCCCCGCCCGACTTTAAGACTTTCTTTACTGGTTTAATTTAGACAAGTACTTCAGAAGAATCGCCTTCTACCCCAACTTAAAATTTCAGAATTATATTTATTGGAATTTCTTTAGCAAACCAAGATTTTTATCACTCCAAACACCCAAAATCTACAAAGCTATCATTTCCCACAATCAGCAACTTATTCGGCGCATACAAAAAGTTTCTTCTTGCAACATCAAATACTTGAGGACAAAAGATTCACGATGACATTTAACGATATTTGAACATGTACAGATACATAAAACTCATTACTGTATTTGTGTGTGAATATCGAAGGGGGCCTGAATGACTCTTGGCACCTTACCTAACCTGTAAAAACTCTTCGACTTCATAGATACATTCGAATATAATACAATTATATAACAGCAAAAGTTAAAGCTGTAAAACCAAATACAACTGCTATTTCAATTACTTCCAATCCAATATAAATAATGTTTATTCAAATCTAATACAATTTGATGTGTTACCTGGAAAAAGCCAACACGTATAATTAAAGCGAAAATGACGATAAAAGGTTTAACGATTTTTTTCCACATTTATCCAACACAACTTCAAGTAGCATTAGCCATACCGTCAATAACTAATTAAAAGAAAAACACCAGCAAACATACACATATGCAAATGTCAACTAGAATTTTTCTGTAACCTTGAAAAACAAAATCAGGAGGGGAGGTACATTAAGAAACGTATTTAATATGAGATTGTATTAGGGAATAAGATACAATAAAATATAGACTTCAATTAAAGCCGTCTATAAAGACTGCTGTCGATAGAGGCGCCACTTTGGACATTCAAACAAAAAATATACGAAAGGGTTTTGTTTGTGAAGTAGGGTTGATTTATAGGTACTAAATGGTACTAAATTTGATATTGAATAAACGAATCGTACTGGAAATCTGATATTCGGCGTAAGGTAACTGTGGGGTTGAGATTTGGAGATAGTTTTTAAAATACGTACATAAACAATACGAAAAGTACTACATATTACTACATTCGGCAAAGAGTGTATGATAAGAGCTACATAGCATTCGAAAAAGGTGATGGATTTGAAAACCGGTTGCATATTTTTGTACGAAAAGTACTAAATGGGACTAAATTTGGTAAAGAGGTCAATGTGATTGTGTCGAATTTTTCTATCAAGATAGATTTGGCAAAAAAGGTACTAAATAGTACTAAATTTCGAAAATAATTGAGCATTTTGGTATTAGGATCCACGAGAGAGGCAAAGGGTGTATGAATAAGGCCGGAAATTAATAAATGTTATACTGTGAGTGCATAGTTTTTAGATAAAGTACGTGGATTTGAAAATATGTAATACAGGGTTAGATGATAAAACTGCAACCAACCTCAGACTGCTGTCATTTCTAAGCCACTCGTCCGACAGCTGTTAAAATTATTCCAGTGACAGCTCATTATATTGTTTACAAGCGTACCAAAGCATTTTGGTGAGAATTTTCCAGAAAAAAAAAATTATTCGTGATAGATTTCAAGCGTGTCATTTCTTTATATTTGGCTGGAAAATCACAAGTGGCTATCGTTAAGAGCACTCCAGCATTTAAATGTGAATAAATCGTTTGTGGCTTGTACCATCGCTCGTTACCGTGATACTGGTAGCGTAGCCCAACGTCAAGGAAGTGGATGGAAGAAAACAGCAACATCAGCAGAAATGGTTCAAAAAGTATAGAAGCGACTTGATCGAAACCCTCGTCGTAATGGCCGAAAAATGGCTCATGAGCTGAACATTTCGCAATATCGGCAAATATTGAAAAATGAGCTCCGGTTAGAGCCATTGATATTCCAAAAGTGCAAGAACTTACACCGCAACAGAAAGAAAATAGACTCACAAGAGCTAAAGAGTTGCTTCGCTTGGCCAAAAGTGGTGAACTGCCGAATTTGGTTTTCTCTGATGAGAAAACATTCGTTGTCCAGCAGTTTGTAAACAAACAAAATGATAGTGTTTACTCGCCAAAGAGGTGAGTTGAAAATGTGCACTTTTGGTTGGCTACCAGAACTAAAGCGCCGGTCATGGTGATGGTATGGGCAGCCGATTGTCGCTCTCCGCTTGTATTTGTCGACCGTGGCATCAGAATAACACCGAATATTATCGCGAAAATATTCTGAAGGGGGTATTAAAGCCTTGGGCACGCAAACATTTTGGCCGCAGACCTTGGACATTCCAACAGGACTCAGCACGCGCCAGCCAAGAATATTAACAAAATGAGGTTCCTCGCTTCATTTCCAGCGCCACAAATATCTCCGGATACCAATACGTTGAACTATTGTGTCTGCAGTATTTTGGAAAGCATGGTTGGCACTAAAAAATGCCAAATGAGCCAAATGGGCGCTTCGCCGGGAATGGGCCAAAATACCGCAGAACAGCATTCGGGCAGCGTGTGACATTTTAATTGAAGGCCATAATTCGTGCCAAAGATAACCAATTCGAACAAATCTAAACTTATTCTTAAATGTGATGCTGTTTCCGACATTTTTTGCTTTCATTTAATAAAATGTAAAAATTATAGCGTTTGACTTTGTTGCAGTTTGTTTTATCTTACCCCTAAATGCATCTTAACTATATCTTTACATGTTTGTATATGTATGTTCTCCCTTTTTATCGCTTCCTCCAATGATGGTTAATTTTGTCTTGTTTGTGAAACAATATAATTATTCCGTAACTAGAAGTAATTTGGTTAAATTACAAATTGAAATTTGCAACATTACTAACTGCCAAGCATTTGCCAAACCTCTGTTTTCCTCGTCATGTGCTGACATTTAAAGTTCAATGGAAGAAAAACCTGAAAAGAAGCATTTTGAAATCTTGTAGCTCATTTATTTAAGCGGCTTTAGCGTGTTGTCCCATGGTTCTCTTTTCGGTTTTTGTGTGTCAAATTATTGTTTTGTCTTGTGATGTTGTGTGTCATTTTTATAATTAATTATTTTTTTTTTTTTTAGCTGTAGCGTTACTAATGTGTTATTATCATTGTTTGTTCGCTAAATATTTAAATAAATAAAATTCGAATTATAATGTGGAAAAAGGAGGAGAGAAGTAGGTAGCAACACAAAATAATGTCATTTGCAAATAGAATTTTAAATAAAGTATAAAATATTCAAATTAAATTAATAGTTAATAATTTGTGATATATTGTCATTAGGGTCAATTGTTTGCGAGGAAAGAGTAATTCACTTGACACTTTGATAAATAAGTGTGGTGTCGTTTGAAGAGCTTAAAACCGACTATGTGCTAACCCTATCTGTGTTTTAATATCACATTAAAATATGGCTCTTTTTAAGAAATCGATCTCTTCTTCGGCTTTTTTAAATAATATAACAAATGTTCTGTTTAAAATTATATTTTCGCCCTTTGGTCAAAACATTTGGCAGAGGCTTTTTTTACATTTATAACAATTTTTATGCCCTCCACCATGCATGGTATGGACGGTATATTAAGTTCGTCATTCCGTTTGTAAGTCATCGAAATAATAATTGTAGACCTAAAAAAATATATACAGGGTGAGATGAAAAAATTGCAACAAAGTCAAATGTCATAATTTTCACATTTTTGTTTCTAAATTTTATTGAATGAAAGCAAAAAAGTCCGGAAATAGCATAAACTTTTAGAATAAGTTTAGATTTGTTCGAATAGGTCACCTTTGGCACGAATTACGGCCTTAAGACGGCCAATGAAAACGTCACACGCTGCCCGAATGTTGCTCTGCGGCATTTTGGCTCATTCCCGGCGAAGCGCTTGAGGTAATCGACACGTTCGTATTTTTTAGTGCCAACTAAATTTTTCCAAAATACTCCAGAAACAATAGTCCAACGGATTGGTATCGGGAGATTTTGGTGGCCATTGTGCGCTGGAAATGAAGCGAGGAACCTCATTTTATAACCATTCTTGGGTGGCGCGTGCTGAGTCCTGTTGGAATGTCCCAGGACTGCGGCCAAAATGTTTGCATGCCCAAGGCTTTAATACACCCTCCAGAATATTTTCGCAATAATATTCGGCATTTATTCAGTCGATTAATACCAGCAACGAGCGACCATCGGCTGTTATGGCGGCCCACACCATCACCATGGCCGACGCTTGAGTTCTGGTGGCCAACCGAAGGTGCACATTTTCAGCTGACCTCTTTGGCATGTAAACACGATAATTTTGTTTGTTTACAAACTGCTGGACAACGAATGTTTACTCATTGGAGAAAACTGAATTCGACAGTTCACCACTTTCGGCCAAGCGAAACAACTCTTTAGCTCTTTTGAGTCTATTGTCTTTCTGTTGCGGTGTAAGTTCTTACACTTTTTGGAATTTCAATGACTTTACCCCGAGCTCATTTTTCAATATTCGTCGAATGGAATATTGCGATATGTTCAGCTCACGAACCACTTGTGGTTTTCCAGCCAAATATAAATAAATCACACTATCACGCTTGAATTCCAATACGAATAAATTTTTTCTGGAAAATTCTCATCAAAAAGCAGTCACTGGAATAATTTTTACAGCTGTCGGACCAGTATCTTAGAAATGACAGCAGTCTGAATTTGGTTGCAGTTTTTTTGTCTCACCCTTCATATACTTGATTTGCGTACAATTCTAAGACGATTTAGGAAGCTTTGCACAGGTCAGTCTTCTGTCTGCAGGCAGGTCTAGTTCGAAGATGGACTCTATCGATCCACGATATCGTATAACCTGCATACAACAGTATTCGGTATTTTATTTCACCAGAATTAATTCAAATTCCGTATTTGAAGTCCTTTATGGGTAATGCAGTCTATGACAGAAAAGTTTCTATGCAGGTCCAAGTCGTCTTCGCATAGCCCCCATATATCGGTACATCCCTATGTTCGGTTTTTTATGCCGGAATTATTTCAAAATTGATATTTGATGTTTCTAATGGGTATTACAGTGTATGACAGAAAATTTGCCAGTCCACGTCTTCGTGTATTCCTCAATATGACGGCAACTTCCTCTATTTTGTATTTTTAAGATTTTAACGGTTTTTATTATTTTTGAAAATTTTCAAATTCGTTCCAAATAGTGTAGGGTATACGAGTTGGGACCGGCCGAACTAACTGATTTTTTACTTGTTCGATTTAAAATTATATTTTCGCCCTGTGGAGTCAAACCATTTGGTAGAGGCTTGTCAGTGGTGTAGCATTTTTTACTTATTTATAAATGGCATGACAACATCAGGGTTTGAAGCATCTCTATTTTGGTAGTTGGCTTCCTCGTTATTTGTTTTTTTTTTTTTTTTTGTTTTTCTTATTGTTCGTTTGACACATATCACTGCTGACATTTAACAATAGTCAACAACATGCTAAAGTTAACCTTTCATTGCCGATAAATATGAATATTTTTACATTTATTGGTTGGCTGTTGCATCTACAGCAGACGTGGCAACTGGTAGCCTGGCCACAATTGAAAAACAAAATATTTTTTTTTATTCTCGAGGTGAAGTCACCAATGAAATGCAACAAAGGTATTGTGGCTTTGTGTGCCGTTGAAAAGTCAACTAGGTTGCATGAAATATTTTGCAAAAATACAATGGATGTTTAAAAACTTAAGTTTATGACATGTCATAAAAGAATGCTTCATAATAGTAATTTAGTTATAGATTACTAGCAAGCTGCTACTTCGTTAGCGAAAATGGGAAATATTAATACGTGTCAAAACATATGTTTGATGTTGTTTTTCAAGCCGTTGACAAAGTACGTCTATTACAAAGATCTAAATAAAGATGAGTTTAAAATATATAATAAAGTTCAGGAAGTAAGCCATATAACTAAGAGTACATTAGGTTTGTTCCGTTTAAAAAAAATCAATCCGTTTGTAAAAAGTGTTGTCGGTATATAAAGGGTGAGATGAAAAAACTGCAACCAATTTTAGACTGCTGTCATTTCTAAGCCACTCATCCGACAGCTGTTACAATTCTTTCAGTGACAGCTCATTACATTTTTTACAAGCGTACAAAAGTATTTTGATTAGAATTTTCCAGAAAAAAAGTTATTCGTGATGGAATTTAGGTATGATAGTGTGATTTCTTTATATTTGGCTGGAAAACCACAAGTGGCTATCGTTAGAATTCGGTTTTCTCCGATGAGAAAACATTCGTTGTCCAGCAGTTTGTAAACAAACAAAATGATCGTGTTCACTTGCCAAAGAGGTCAGCTGGAAATGTTCACTTTCGGTTGGCCACCAGAACTCAAGCGCCGGCCATGGTAATGGTGTGGGCAGCCATAACAGCCGGTGGTCGCTATTAATCGACCGTGGCATCAGAATAAATGCCGAATATTATCGCAAAAATATTCTGGAGGGTGTATTAAAGCCTTGGACTTTTGTGTCTGGAGTATTTTGGAAAGCAAGGTTGGCACAAAAAAATTACCAAACTGTCGAGCACCTCAAGCAAGCGCTTCGCTTTCTGGGAAAAAAAAAATTGGGAAAAATTATAAAAATACCGAATATCGGGAGGTACCGTTTTATGGGGTCTATACAAAAACGTGGACCAATACATTGAATGTTTCGCCACACGACCTAGAACCCATTATACCCTACAAATACCAATTTTTAGACAAATCCGTAAAAAATGTGGCAAAAATCATCAAAATACCGAATATCGGGAGGTCCGTTATATGGGGGCCATACCAAAACATGGATCTTACATACAATTTTCGCCACACGACTTAGAACCCATTATGACCTACAAATACCAATTTTTAGACAAATGGAAAAATGTGGTAAAAATCATCAAAATACCGAATATTGGGATGTACCGTTATATGGCATACTAATATAATATAATATAATATAATATAATATAATATAATATAATATAATATAATATAATATATAATATAATATAATATAATATAATATAATATAATATAATATAATATAATATAATATAATATAATATAATATAATATAATATAATATAATATAATATAATATAATATAATATAATATAATATAATATAATATAATATAATATAATATAATATAATATAATATAATATAATATAATATAATATAATATAATATAATATAATATAATATAATATAATATAATATAATATAATATAATATAATATAATATAATATAATATAATATAATATAATATAATATAATATAATATAATATAATATAATATAATATAATATAATATAATATAATATAATATAATATAATATATATAATATAATATAATATAATATAATATAATATAATATAATATAATATAATATAATATATATAATATAATATAATATAATATAATATAATATAATATAATATAATATAATATAATATAATATAATATAATATAATATAATATAATATAATATAATATAAATATAATATAATATAATATAATAATAATATAATATAATATAATATAATATAATATATAATATAATATAATATAATATAATATAATATAATATAATATAATATAATATAATATAATATATATAATATAATATAATATAATATAATATAATATAATATATAATATAATATAATATATATAATATAATATAATAAATATAATATAAATAATATAATATAATATAATATAATATATATAATAATATAATATATATAATATAATCTAATATAATATAATATAATATAATATAATATAATATAATATAATATAATAATATTAATATACTATAATATAATATAATATAATATAATATAATATAATATAATATAATATAATATAATATAATATAATATAATATAATATAATATAATATAATATAATATAATATAATAATATATATAATATAATATAATATAATATAATATAATATAATATAATATAATATAATATAATAAATATAATATAATATAATATAATATAATATAATATAATATAATATAATATAATATATATAAATATAATATAATATAATATAATACGTGGACAGATATACCTTATTTTCAATCCCAACCATCGTAGACACAATAAAAATTGTTCTGCCAAATTTTGAAGGTTTACGTCAATTAAGGTGCGCTGTATCGTAATTTCAACAGACCAAAGGAGAGACAGGCAGACGGACATCGTTAAATCGACGTAGAATTTTATGCTTATTATGAATATATATACTTTATGGGGTCTACGATGAATATTTAGGGATGTTACAAACGGAATGACAAAGTTAATATACCCTCCTTTGGTGGAGGGTATACTAATTCTGTTACTGTTATATATACCTGCTTAGCGGGTAATCCAATTAGCAAAAAAATCACACAACTCAATTTAGCATTATCAAAAAGAGGTGACATTTTGGCAAAATTGTTATCAGAAATTAAAATGCTTAGGATCAAAATAATTATAATTTTTCGCTTTATGTTTTGTGATATCAAATCTTTAGACAATTTGGCGAGCGGATTCAAAACGCCCAGATTTGAAGTAGACAAATTATCTGACGTCTGACTTGAAATGAAAGTGTTTTGCTTTACGCCCAACTTGAAGGCCAACACTCGAGATGGTCAACTGCGTTGGCCGGCTTTCATTCACTTGTGACAATTGAATTGAAAAGGCAAACAAGTTGTAGTCTGGTGTGGACGAAGTGGATGATGAGCTGGTGCATGATATCTACCGAACCGCGACAATACACTCCCATGTGTCGAATGAAATCGCGTGTCTTTGTAATTTGGCCAAATGTGGTGATGCCTGTGTTTTGATCCAGCACCGCCTTAACATTGAACGACAAGACCACAGTAAGATGAGAACACGATAAGAAACATACCTACATACATACATATGAACATAATTATTGGCATAACACCGCTAAAGATGATAATGATGCGGACGATAATTATGGTGTTGATGACCAGTGCTTAAGATATGACTCAGTAACCATCCGTGGCCAAAAACAATAACCGCGTAAATCTTTTGGGTTTGTCATATTTCATTTTCTTTCATAAAATCAAACCTGAAGGGGTGGGAATAAATTGGCAAACACAAAAAATAAAACAGGTTGGGGTGTTAATAATGAAACAAGAATAAAATGTAAATATGAAAAAAATATTTAAAAAAAAATAGTAAAATAATATAAACAAAATATATAATTTCTAAAGATGAAAGAAGACCTCGGAGGTTCCTTTGTCTTCTTTCTGGAATTAAAGATATCTCTTCTAAAAAATTTGAGTTTCTTCAAAATAGGTCCTCTATTTTTTTTAATTATCCTCTAAAGCTAATTTACTTTAAGAATACTCTTTACCCCGCATTCGAATTTCCATGCACTTTCTATATCTTAAATGGAGTTGTTGTTATGAAAGTAAAAGTGTCATTTATCCATAAATGTCTGAAAAACTGTTTGTTATTGAACATTCCAAATAAAGTCAAATTCATTGCTTTTGTCGGATTGAGGAAAAAGTTTAAGGTTGTGTTTTTTTGTATTTCTTTGGTGATGATTCAATATTTTTTTTTTATTATTGATTACAATCTCTCGGTGAAGTTTCAGTTGCAACTTTTTATAAGGAAAACCAGTTATTTACATGTAGATATAATGTATTGTACTTAGTAAAGACAAACAGACATAAGTACACATACATCATATATACATAAGTATGTACACACTGTTGTAGTTACTGGCAGTGTAGAATAATAGGTCATATCGAAAGTTATTGTCGTGAAAAAAAATAAGGACAAAAAATGCGAAATACAAGTTAATAAGCAATGTTACCGGAGTATCCATTCTGCCGAGAATATTGCTGCTGTAGCCGAGGTGTCATTTGATACAAGAATTTTGGTACAATATTTGAAAATGTTTCCGTACAAAGGACAGATGGTGCATCAGCTTTTAGCTGCTGACCGCCAATCGCGTCTAAAATATGCTCAAGCTACTCTTAATCACCACCAAGAAGAAGATGATGATTTTTTATCAAAAATAATCATTAGGTATGAAGCGCATTTCTATTTTGGCGGGTGTGTAAATAAGCAAAATTTACGCTTCACGCGTACGATTACACTGTACAGTGTGTTGTTTTCGCTGAAGGAATCAACGGACGTTTTTTCTTCGAAGACATCGCGGGCAAAAAGGTTACTGTGAATGGTGAACGCTACTAAGTAATGATCAACGACTTATTTTTGCCACAACTTGATGAGTTGGGATTGAAAAACATGTGGTTCCAACAGGGCCAGCAAGATCGCCTAATTTGTCCTCTCCAGACTTCTTCTTGTGGGGCTTTTTTAAGTCGCGGTTTTATGTCTACAAGCCTCAGGCTCTTTCAGCTGTTAAAGACAATATCCGTCAATACTGAGGGGACCTATCGCCGGAAAAATAAAATAGCTTGACATGAATGACATTTGGTTTCGACAAGACGATGCCACGTGCCTGGTAAAAATTGACGGAAGTCCTGTTTCGTTTGCAACGAAAAAATGGAAATAAAACGACGGTATGAGAAAAACTAAAAGACTACTCGGCAAGAGTAGTATCTGCTCACTTCCAGAGAATTTTAGTACCACTCGAAAACGAATTGAGAAATACTCACTCTTCTTCGAGTGGCAAATTCTGCGGGAGTCTTTAGCTCTGCTAAGCTCTATAAAAGATGAAATTTAAAAAAAAATCGTATCTCTCGCAGAAAATGAAAGTAGGCCCCATTTTGGCTGAAATTTTGTACAGGGTTGCCCATATTCGACGGACCTTTGGGCCCTTTGGATCCATTCCAATCGACGAGGCTTTTCCGCAGGCAACATTCTTTGCGTCAATTGAATTTTGTACGGGAACAAATGCAAATCAATGCGAAGAATCCGTTGTAAAGTGGACCGAGCCATGCCCAACTGCTGAGAACGGCGTTTTTGGGATGTTCTTGGGGACCTCTCAACACTGGTTCGTACGGCAGCGATATTCTCGGCCGATCGCCTTGGTCGACTTTTATATGGCCTCTTCGGATTAGAAAGAGCCTTACCAGCCGAAAATTTTTCGTATAAACGCTTAATGGTGTTCTTAGAAGGCGCACTTCTCACATTTTTTTTAATGTTTTAAAAGCACGTTGAGTTTTCACAATTGACTTCTTGTAAATTTCAACTATTTCAGAGCGCTCGCGTGGCGTGTATTGGTTCATGGTAAAAATCCGCTTGGACTGATGCTTCAAACGCGGTATGTCATTAAGCGATGTGATATCTCTTTCAAAAGTTATGGCGTTGCCAGATGGGTCCGTCGAATATGGGCAACCCTGTACTTCGTTTAAAATAAGCAATATGGCTTGTGGTGCCTCCCGCACAAAGTCCAAAATGTAAAATTATGTAAGTAATGAAATGTCGAAACCCGCGTCGGAGTGGCTCGTGAGCTGAACATATCGCAATATTCCATTCGGCAAATTTTGAAAAATGAGCTGGGAATAAAGCCATTGAAATTCGGTTGGCCACCAGAACTCAAGCACCTGCCATGGTGATGGTGTGGGCCGCCATAACAACCGATGGTATAAATCGTATTAATCGACCGTGGCACCAGAATAAATGCCGAATATTATCGTGAAAATATTCTGGAGGGTGTATTAAAGTCTTGGGCACGCAAACATTTTGGCCGCAGGCCTTGGACATTCCAACAGGACTCAGCACCATCGCACTCAGCACGCGCCACCCAAGAATCGTTACAAAATGAATATCCTCGCTTCATTTCCACCGCCAATGGCCACAAAAATCTCTGGATATCAATCCCTTGGACTATTGTGTCTGGAGTATTTTGGAAAGCAAGGTTGGCACTAAAAAATACCAAAGTGTCGATCACCTCAAGCAAGTGCTTCGCCGGAAATGGGCCAAAGAACCGCAGAGCAGCATTCAGGCAGCGTGTGTCGTTTCATTGGCTGTTTGAAGGCCATAATTCGTGCTAAAGGCGAACAATTCGAACAAATATAAACTTATTTTAAAATTTGATGCATTTTTTTGGTTTCATTCAATAAAGTTTAAAAAAAATTAAAAATGATGGCGTTTGACTTTGTTGCAATTTTTTTATCTCACCAATTTTAAATTACATTTAACAAATCGTGGGGATATTTTGACGAATACAACCATACGGCCCAATGTACCCACTATTAATTTATGTTCATAACACCGCGACCAGCAAAAAACATTCAAGGTAATTTACAATTGCATCCGTACGCTCTCAACTCATCTTCAAGAGGTGATGTTCATTTTTTTGTATCAAAGAAATTAGCAAAAAACACTTTGTTGTTGTTGTTTCTTATTCATTTTCTATTAACAATTTTAGTAATGTTTTTTCTTAACTATTTATAGTCAGAGACGTGATAATGACCATCGTCAGCGTGTCGTGTGGTATTTTAACATTTTTCATGATGAATATGGAAACTGACAGCGGTAGAGCCGGTATGCCAGTCAGTCAGCCAAGCAGTCAGTATGTCATTAGGAAAACAATGTTTGTTGCACGTTTTTACAACTAACTGACAGACAGTTTGTCCGTATCAAGATCGGTGGCTGCTTAGATGTGCCCAAATAATGCGCCTCGACAGATGATAGCGATAGAAGGCGAAGATGAGAAAACGAAAACACAAAAGTTTGCCAAAGTTGTTGAATTTTGATTAGAGTTAATATTGATGTTATTTTAATTGTAATTGATTTGAAAATAAAAGTTTTTGTTTGGTGTTGTCATTCAGCGGGACTGGAGAGAGATAGATAAAATGAGTAATGAGTTAGATGAGATGGTTGGTAGCTGCAGGTATTTGTTAAAAGTCAAGGTTATTTCGTGTTTACTCTTTAAATTAGATAATTTTAGTTCATGTGAATATAGTAATATGTGGGTCCTATTATTATGTATTGAAATGCAGAAAATATTATATCATGAAAATGCGCGATTTTTACTAATCTAAAAAATTGGCAGGAACTCATTTTTTCACAGCATTGCAAAAATATATGCAAATTTTCATTTCTCCATTACAGGTTGCTGTACTTTTAAAAAAATATTTAGAAAGTGTCAGTTGATTTGTCGTACAACGCGTATCATCAGCTATGGTTTGAGCTTAGTTAGCTTTTTAGGACATCTTTGACACCAGATTCCATATAGAAATATTGAGCTTTACCAAGTTTGCCAAAATTTTTTCAAAACCACAATTTTTCAATCATTGGAATGCAATTTTGTAGATGGGATTCATAGTGGACACCAATGTTCGGGGTGAGATGAACAAACTTCAACTTCAGACTGCTGTCATTTCTAAGCCACTCGTCCGAGAGCTGCCAAAATTATGCCAGTGACAGCTCATTATATTGTTTAAAAGCGTGCAAAAGCATTTCGGTGAGAATTTTTCAGAAAAAAAGTTATTGGAGATGGAATTCACGCGGGGCTATCGTTAGAACACTCCAGCATTGAATAAATATTTTGTGTTTCGTACCATCGCTCGTTACCCTAGCCCGAAGTCAAGGAAGTGGACGGAAAAAAAGCAACATCAGCAGAAATGGTTCGAAAAGTAAAGAAGCGACTTGACCGAAACCCGCGTCGCAGTGACCGAAAAATGGCTTGTGAGCTGAACATGTTGCAATATTCCATTCGGCAAATATTGAAAAATGAGAGTAAAGCCATTGAAATTCCAAAAAGCGCAAGAACTTACACCGCAACAAAAAGAAAATAGACTCAAAAGATCTAAAGAATTGCTTCGCTTGACCGAAAGTGGTGAACTGCCGATTTTGGTTTTTTCCTATGAGAAAACATTCGTTGTCCAGCAGATTGTAAACAAACAAAATGATCTTGTTTACTTGCCAAAGAGGTAACCTGGTAATGTGCACATTCGGTTGGCCACCAGAACTCAAGCGCGGCCAAAGGTGACCAATTCGAACAAATCTAAATTTATTCTAAAACTTGATGCTATTTCCCACATTTTTTTGCTTTCATTCAATAAAATTTAAAAAAAAAATTGTCAATATTATGGCATTTAACTTTGTTGCAGTTTTTTATCTGATATTTGAGTGGGGTTAAGGACCGGTTTTTATAAAAATTATTAGCAAGTGTCCGCTACTTCCTCAGCGAAAGTCCGCCTTATAATTTTATTCATTTCTAGTTCTCACATTCAGTTTGGCAAAAAAAAAATAATGAAAACTTAAAATTTTTTAATGCCTTCCCCAAAATCAAAAATATTCAAATGGAACTATTCTGTCTTATTCAAATTGGATTTCCGTTACAAAATCAACCAAAATGCCAAATTCCAATTAGAATCCTTCAAACTCACTTCATAACCTAAATATGGCAACTCATTTTCTTTATCTACAACTGTTTCTGACATTCGCAACCCATGTGTTACAACACCTATTAAGGGATGATTTCCACTTATGTTACTCTCTTCCCCTCAATGTTTCTCTTTTCAACGACCTTTGTGGATTTCTCTGGTTTCTCAATTCGCACATGCTTCTCTCAGATGATTTAATATGTTGACGAAAGAACTAAACAAAACAAAAACAGGAATAGAATCAAATACACACACACATACATAAAATGGAATACATTCACTTCTACTGGCAGGAAGAGATGCAGAATACAGATACCCAGTGCAGACAGGCACTTGATTAATATGACACCAATATGCACACAATTACAAAAATAAATAAAAATATGGCAAAGTTTTGATTGCAATGTGTGAACAGCGTTATTGCCTACGTTGCATTTTTATGGATAATAAAAATACCAAATATAGTGAGATACCATTATATTTTGGCTATACCAAGACGTGGACCTGCACAGACAATTTTCTGTCATGGGCTGTAGTATCCATTGCGAACATCAAATACCAAATTTAAAACATTTCCGGTGAATAATGTCGCTTAAATCACTTAAATACCGGAGGTGATATTATATGGGGGCCATACGAAAACGTGACCCATTTTCAATACCAAAAGTCCTGCAGATAAAATAAACTTTTGGTTAAATTTTAATCAACCTACTTTATTCCGTTCGGAAGCTATAGTGATTTCCACAGACAGATAGACGGGCATGGCTAAATTGACATAGAGTTTTATGCTGATCAAGAATATATATATTTTGTGGGGTTTAAAATGTGTATTTCGAGGTGTTACAAACGGTGTGACAAACTTAATATACCCTCCATACTATGGTGGACGATATAAAAATATTACATTTACAATTGAATTATTCCTTTTACTTATAAAGAAAGACCGATTCCGATAATACAGGGCAAGATAAAAAACTGTAACCAACTTCGGACCGCTGTCATTTCTAAGCCACTCGTCTGACCGCTGTTAAAATTATTCCAGTGACAGCTCATTATATTGTTTGCCAGCGTACAAAAGCAGAAAACAAGTTATTCGTGAGGGAATTGAAGCGTGATTTCTGTATATTTGGCTGAAAACTACAAGTGGCTATCGTTAGAGCACTTCAGCATTTAAATGTGAATCTGCCGTGATACTGGTAGCGTAGCCCGACGTCAATGAAGAGGAAGGAAGAAACCAGCGACATCAGCAGAAATGGTTCGAAAAGTTAGGAAGCGACTTGATCGAAACCCCGCATCGCAGTGGCCGAAAAATGGCTCGTGAGCTGAACATATCGCAATATTCCATTCGGCAAATATTGTAAAATGAGCTCGGGGTAAAGCCGTTAAAATTCCAAAAAGAGCAAGAACTTACTCCGCAACAGAAAGAAAGTAGACTCAAAAGAGCTAAAAAGTTGCTTCGCTTGGCCGAAAGTGGTGAGAAAACCTTCGTTGTCCAGCAGTTTGCAAACAAACTAAACGATCGTATTTACTTGCCAAAGAGGTCAGGTTCGGTTGGCCACCAGAACTCAAGCGCCGGCTATGGTGATTGTGTGGGCCGCCATAACAGCCGATGATCGCTCTTCGCTCGTATTAAACGACCGTGGCATCAGAATAAATGCCGAATATTATCGCGAAAATATTCTGGAGGGTGTATTAAAGCCTTGGGCACGCAAACATTTTTGCCGCAGACCTTGGATATTCCAACAGAACTCAGCACACGACACCCAAGAGTTGTTACATTTCCAGCGCACAATGGCCACCAAAAAAACTCCGAATACCAATCCGTTGGTCTATTGTGTCTGGAGTATTTTGGATTCGCCGGGAATGGGCCAAAATAGCGCAGAACAACATTCGAGCAGCGTGTAACAGTTTTATTGGCCGTTTGAAGGCCATACTTCGTGTCACATCTAAATTTTTATCAGCACTAGATCTAGACAGTAAAATTGAAATTTCAAGAGAACGCCCAATTTTATTAAAGCTTCGGGTATATTTATCAAGTGTTCATATCGACAATAAAGGCCCACTCCTCCGTTTTCCTCAGGCTTAGCATATTGTAATATGTCTACCAACACTGTATGGGATATATCGGACCAATTCTTCCACAACTCTATGGTGGAGGTTATTAAAATAATGGAGGGTAACACTATTAAAAAACTTCAACTGATAAAATACATTGTAATAAAATCCCAAATCAAATGCATATTCTAAACACTATCATTCTTCTTGCAACTGACATTAACTGCTCGAGCCCAAGCTCTTATTTCATCGAGACATTTCACCACACTCACACACATAACAACAACTAACGTCTTATTTCCCACTAGGCCTGCACTGACTTCTGCTCTGATGACAATAATAAATGTCTACGTGACCATAGACCAAACAATACAGTCAGGTTAAAAATAGAATTACGTTCACACCATACCAGCAGCAGCAACAACAACAGCAGCTATGAAATGGGTGATTTCTAAGAGGAATTAGAAAGGAGAGAAATAAAACGATGGCTTAGACGAAAGTACAATAAACCGAGTTCATTAAAATGATAAGAACTCATAGTTTAAGCGTTTGAGAACAATAAAATTTAAGAACTCATTCTATTCGGATCAATTTTATGTGCGAGAGTGAGTGAGTGTGTGTGTGTGTGGTTCTTAAGACAACTCAGAAATTATCACAGCCTCCAATCACTATCAACAGTAACAACAAACAAACATCCCATATACAGTATTCTAGGCTGGATGGATGGATGATGACGACATTCATCCAAATGATGATGGAAGTGACTAGAACAACACAGACATAAATTAGAATAACAATTTATGTTGCAGACATTACACAAAAAACAATACAATACAATAAAAGTAGAAAAAGAAGAACGTCAAAATAATTAGAACTTTTATGAATGACATAAAAGTCACAATCAAATCACATCACTTGTCTTTGGTTAAGGATTCATTGCCCTATTTTGGTCTGGATTAAATTGAAATGACTTCAAATGTTACATACATATCCTCACAGTAATAAATCAATCATTGTAATTAAGATCTTTATTGAGAACCCAAAACTATTAAAGACGTCATGCTGATGATGATATCAGCAGGTAAAATCCAAAGAACCTTTTTAAGCCTTTTGTTGTTCTTTACAAAAGACCTTAAATGATACACGTAAATAAAGGGATTTTGTTGCGAGGAATATTTTAAGCTAGAGATGCTCTTTAGAAAATCTAGTCTTTAGAAAATCTAGTACCGAAGCATTTGTATCTTTTAAATTCGGACTTGTATTGCCCATTTGGTGCAAAATTAATTTGAAATCAGATAAAGATATATATGGGAGCTATATCCAAATCTGAACCGATCTCGATAAAATTTAGCAAATGTATTTCTGAGCTGTATTTGATATATTTCCCTGAATATCGTTGTTACGGAGAGCATATTACGGCTGTGAGTAACAAATACAAAAAATCGGATGAAAAATATATATGGGAGCTTTCGCTATATCCGAACCGATCTTCACCAAATTTGGCATACTATCTTCTAGACTCAATTCGGTCATATGTGCCAAATTCCATCCCATTTGGGCAAATATTAGACGTTTGGTGCACAATAAAAGGTAAATCGGATGAAGTTATATATGGGAGCTATATCCAAATCTGAACCGATCTCGATAAAATTTAGCAAAGGTATTTCTGCGCTGCATTTGATATATTTCCCCAAATATTGTTGTGACAGAGTGCATATTACGGCTGCGGAGGACAAAAATAACAAATCGGATGAACTATATATATGGGAGCTATAGCTATATCTGAACCGATTTCGATCAAATTTGGCATAATTATTTTCAGGCCTAATTTGGTTGTATGTGCAAAATTCCATACTATTCGGGCTGATATTACACGATTGGTGCACAATAAAAGGCAAATCGGACGAAGATATATATGGGAGCTATATCTAAATTTTTATCGATTATCTCCAATAGGGTTCGTCTTTGGGCCAAAAAAATGTTGTTTGGAAAAGTTCATCTCAATCGGATAATAAATGCAACCTGCATTTTGTCCACAACAATACATGGACAGACGCACGGACGGACATGCATAAATCAACTCAGAAAGTGATTCTATGCAGATCATCAAAAAGAACTATGGGTCTATATCGTTTCCTTTTGCGTGTTACAAACAAATGCACATATGGAGATGGATGGTGTTGGAATAAATACCGCGAGTCATGTAAAATATGCGTTTTTATACCTTAAACCACACAGGGTACATTCAGTTCGTCATTCCGTTTGTAATTCATTGAAATAATAATTTTAGACTCAACAAAGTATATATACAGGGTGAGATAAAAAACTGCAACATAGTCAAACGTCATAATTTTTACATTTTTTTTTTAAATTTTATTGAATGAAAGCAAAAAGTGTCGGAAATAGAATCAAATTTTAGAATTAGTTTAGATTTGTTCGAATTGGTCACCTTTGGCACGAATTATGGCCTTCAAACGGCCAATGAAATCGTCACACACTGCCCAAATGTTGCTCTGCCGTATTTCGGCCCACTCCCGGCGAAGCGCTTGCTTTAGGTGATCGACACTTTCGTATTTTTTAGTGCCAACCTTGCTTTCCAAAATACTCCAGACACAATAGTCCAAGGGATTGGTATCTGGAGATTTTGATGGCCATTGTGCACTGGAAATGAAGCGAGGAACCTCATTTTGTAGCCATTCTTGGGTGGCATGTGCTGAGTCCTGTTGGAATGTCCAAGGTCTTCGGGCAAAATGTTTGCGTGCCCAAGGCTTTAATACACCCTCCACAATATATTCGCGATTATATTCGGCATTTATTCAGATGCCACGGTCAATTAATACGAGCGAAGAGCGACCATCGGCTGTTATGGCGGCCCACATTATCACCATGGACGTTCACCACTTTCGGCCAAGCTAAGCAACTCTTTTGAGTATATTTTCTTTTCGTTGCGGTGTAAGTTCTTGCACTTTTTGGAACTTCAATGGCTTTACTTCGAGCTCATTTTTCAATATTTGCCGAATGGAATATTGTGATATGTTAAGCACATGAGCCATTTTTCGGCCACTGCGACGCGGGTTTCGATCAAGTCGCTTCTTTACTTTTCGAACCATTTCTGCTGATGTTGCTATTTTCTTCTGTCCACTTCCTTGACGTCGGGCTACGCTACCAGTATCACGATAACGAGCGATGGTACGAGACATAAAAGATTTATTCACATTTAAATGTTGGTGTGCTCTAACGATAGCCACCCGTTTTGATTTTCCATCCAAATATAAAGAAATCACACTATCACGCTTGAATTCCATCACGAATAACTTTTTTTCTGGAAAATTCTCACCAGAATGCTTTTGTACGCTGGTAAACAATATAATGAGCTATCACTGGAATAATTTAAACAGCTGTCGATGAGTGGCTTAGAAATGACAGCAGTATGAAGTTGATTGCAGTTTTTTCATTTCACACTGTATACGGCAAATTCGTGGTATTTGCTTATTTTATAAAAAGAATGCTCGTCATCTGATATGTTTGTTTCGCAAAGAAATATCAGAAATGTCTGTGAATTTTTCCTCAATGATCTGATATTTGTATGTATCATTGACGAAATCCATATATTTGATTTTGATTTCTACACGTTTCTTTACATTTATCTTTTCATATATGTATAGAAGAAAATTCTGTAGGTGCTCAGTCTATTAAGAGTTGACTTTACTGGTTTTGATTTTTTGAAGGCTTTTAGATGGTCTCCCTTCTTAGGAAACTTTTTAATGAAATTGTAAAGTGTTCAAATCTATAAAGTGCCTCTTAAACTGTTGTTGTTTTGTATCATTGGAAGAACCAGAATATGTGGACTTTGTAGGGTCTATTAGAAATATTTTGAGGAGTTACAAACGGTTAATATACCCTTCATAAAATGGTGGAGGGTATAAAAAACTGTCTTCAGATTGCCTTTATCTATTTTCCCATCTTTTATAGAAGAACAGGCTAAAGTTTTTTCGATTCCTTAGATTATTTGAATTGATCCTTTTTCTCTTAAACAATAAGTCTTGAACCTCAAACAGACATGAGTATTACAGCATGGCCTCCAAGTAGATAGAAATCATCTGGCGATAGCACAGCTGATAAGAATCTGTAAGATGAAGAAATGAAACGAAAATCTGCCGGTGGCATTCAAAATCATATGACGTGTCCCTCTCTCTCGCCGACATTCTAAATGGACAACGTGGAAGCCATCACATCAATTGCATATAATCAACAACACATACATACATACGTATGTTTCTATGTACATGCGTACATAAAAATTAACTCAGCATCATAAACTACTCCATAGAACTATATGGTTTTCCAGAATTTTCCACCAATTTAGGAAATCTCCGCATGACCCGAATTCAAATGCAAAGATTCTTTTAATTTCATCCATGAATGAATTAAAGAGCGTTTAAAGATTAAAATGCCGGTTCAAGACAAGCGATAAGCCCGCCAGTAACAAAAACAAAACGACTTATCAGCTCAAAAATAAGGAACTATGAACTAAGGCTGCTGCCGATGGTGCTGCTGTTGCTCATTGGAGATGCTTCTAATTACAACAAACAAAAACATATATACCAAATTCATTTGCTACTTACTTGGATGTTGCTGGCGACGCGACGATGATGCTGCTGATGATGGCGATGATGATATATGGGGTCAATGGAGGAAAATGTGGCTTCTCTGTTTCTCTGCCTTGTTCTGGAGCATTCAGGCTATGTGGTTTCCCAGTAAAAATGTTTTCTTATTGGTTTTGTTATTGTTGCTTGTGTGCAATTATTGTGTGTGCGTTCTGTTTTGTCTACGTCTTACGCCCCCACACTTTCGTCTTCAGTTGGTGAGGAATATTCAGATACACAGATACAACGTAGTAAAGGAAAACGTACAGCGACGAGGAGAGTATCACAAATACAACGCACTCTCTTTCAGAATAAACAACAAGCTGTAATTGATGCGACCGAACAGCAAAAAATGCAAAGAAATGCACGTTCTGTCTTGGACGAAAAATAAACGCCGACCGGGTAATTAATAAACCAAACAAATTAAACGGTTTTCACGCACTCGCCTTCGTTTGTCCCGTCCTCTTTGACGTATCTTCTAAATAAATGAATGAAACAACCGGAGAACGCGCACACCAAATAAATTTTCACTGCACCGCCACCCCTCGTTAATTGAAAAAAGGAAATGACATAGAGCAAATAAACGTTCCGACAGACACACACACAATTCAATGGTTGGCTAGTTGAGTTATTTATTTATTGATTTGGATTGGAGAATGGAATTTTCTTTTTCCAAAAATTGTTTTTGTTCTTTTCTTTTCGTATTAAAATTATTGGGTAATTTATTTAGAATTTATTGTTTGAAAAAGAATCCTTTATTCCTTTTTCCCTTTTGTTTTTATTTTAGTTTTTTTCCTTTTTTGTGATTTTTCTGTTTCCAGCAGAAGGAGAAGAAGACGAACACACGAAAGAAAAGAAATACTGCGTCCGCGCTTTAACAGATTCAATCATACACTGAGGTCGTTTCGGCATTTGCTTTGTGTAGATAAACGGTTTGGCTGTGCTGGCGCGGGTTGATGTCGTTTGTTTTGGTTTTGTTGTTCGACGGCATACAGACAAGCCTCAATAGATACAAAATGTATCTAAAAAATAAAAAGTATTCAGATACACATTTTTTAAATTCATTGCAAAATCTGCTTAGACTTCGAAATATTTTCTTTGTAATTCAAGAATTCCATTTGTAATTCATAGCATTTTAATTGTAAACAGAGAATACACATCCATAATTCGCAACATTTAGAGAATAAGATTCGATTTAAAATCCAAATTAGAAAAAAGTCCAATTAAGCAAATTTTTTTCTAAATTTTTTCCAGAGGTATGTAGGATCCGGAACTAGAGATTTTTAACCCGTAACTAAATGACACCCAAAAAAACCTGTATAATTAAGAAGATATAAACAAGCAGAATTTTTATCCACAAATAGGCATCAAACGCAATACGAATCTCTTTGATATACAGGGTGAGATAAAAAACTGCAACAAAGTCAAACGCCATAATTTTTACACTTTTTTTTTAATTTTATTGAATGAAAGCAAAAATTGGTAACCTTTGGCACGAATTATGGACTTCAAACGGCCAATGAAACCGTCACATGCTGCCCGAATATTGCTATGCGGTATTTTGGCCCATTCCCGGCGAAGCGCTTGCTTGAGGTGATCGACACTTTGGTATTTTTTAGTTCCAACCTAGCTTTTCAAAATACTCCAGACATAATAGTCCAACGGATTGGTACCCAGAGATTTTGGTGGCCATTGTGCGCTGGAAATGAATCGAGGAACTTCATTTTGTAACCATTCTTGGGTGGCGCATGCTGAGTGAGATGGAGCTGAGTCCTGTTGGAATGTCCAAGGTCTGCGGCCAAAATGTTTCAGTGCCCAAAGCTTTAATACACCCTTCAGAATATTTTCGCGAAAATATTCGGCATTTATTCTGATGCCACGGTCGATAAATACGAGCGGAGAGCGGCCATCGGCTGTTATGGCGGACCACACCATCACCATGGCGGCGCTTGAGTTCTGGTGGCCTACCGAAGGTGCACATTTTCAGCTGACCTCTTTGGCAAGTAAACACGATAATTTTGTTTGTTTACAAACTGCTAGACAACGAATGTTTTCCATGTCAGAAAACTAAATTCGGCAGTTCACCACTTTCGGCCAAGCAACTCTTTAGCTCTTTTGGATATATTCTTTCTGTTGCGGTGTAAGTTCTTGCACTTTTTGGAATTTCAATGGCCTTACCCCGAGCTCATTTTTAAATATGTTTCAAATGGAATATTGTGATATATTCAGCTCACGAGCCATTTTTCGGCCACTGCGGCGGCGGTTTCGATCAAGTCGCTTCTCTACTTTTCGAACAATTTCCGCAGATGTTGCTGTTCTCTTCTAACGAGCGATGGTACGAATCACAAAAGATTTATTCACATTTAAATGCTGGACTGCTCTAACGATAGATATTTTTTCTGAAAAATTCTCACCAAAATGTATTTTACGCTTGCAAACAATATAATGAGCTGTGTCTGGAATAATTGTAACAGCTGTCGGACGAGTGATAGAACTGACAGCTGTCTGAAGTTGGTTGCAGGTTTTTCATCTCACCCTGTATATAATCAACAAATTTTGTATCAAATCCCCAAAAATGTCTGAAAGCATTAAAAGCATAACATGGGGTACCTCCAGAAGGAAAACTGAAGTGCGACAAAGGTATTTAAGATTTGTGAAAAGCTTTACTACAGCGAACGGCTGGGTTTGGTGGTATTTTCATTTATTTCTTTTCAAATGTATGTTAATGTTTTCTTTTCAGATGTACCGAAAAGTATTTTAAAGGTCGTAAAAGAGCTGAAAGGTATATCTTTCAACAAAAGCAAAAATAATTAAAATATCGAATATCAAGGTGCGTTATATGGGGGCTATACAAAAATGTGGACCTATTATGTATATTTTCCCACAGGAGTTAGAACCAATTCTATGCCTGTCTTTAAGGATCAAATCCCCAGAAAACCCAGCTGAAAATGTTGCTAACATTTTCATAATAACTTCATTATTGGTTCTGTAAAAACAACATACTTTTAGTTAAAATAATGTCAGTTTAATACGCATGTATCTGTCAATTTGAAGAATTGATTAAATATGTTCATTAGTAGAGTGTTATCTGTGCCCATATGCTCTGTGTATCTTTTGTTTTGGTTTCTGTGTGTTTCTTTCTCTCCTTTTTCGTACTCAATGTATCTGTGCTCTCTGTGTATCTGGATATTGTGATTGCATTTCGTGGAATGACACTATTGAACGTTCATTTAGGTATTTTACGTATTAAAAATGCATTCAAATATAGGTCGGTACATGCATGGCACAATAAAAATGAATGACAGAAATACAAGATGATTAAAATATTTTCTAAATGTGCCCGATTTCTGTCATTACTGCATTTATTGTTTTCAAAAGTAAAAAACAAGCATTTATTGTATAGCGGATATAGATGAATTTACCCAACTTTGCAATGCAAATAAATATTTCAATCATATTTCTTAAAGGTCTAGGTATTTAATTTATTTTCTTATCGCTTCCTATTTTTAATCTAATATTATATGAAAATTTATTACAGGTATAAAATGGTTATAAGAAACATCCGAAAAAAACAACTCTGAAGCAAAAGTGTTGCAACTATGCAGTCGAATATAAAAAGGTATATTACAGAATATTCAGAGGTGGGCAAGCTTATTTGAAATGACTTTACCTCCTTAAGTTTGCCATGGTGCAATATGTAGATGTATTCATTTTACACTTTTTTACAATATTTTTATTAAAGAGAAAATCGCGAAATATCGAGTTCCTAATACGATTTCAATTATTGTTTTATAACTAGTTTTTTCTTATCAGTCAATATTATCTTTTATTTTTCCCCAAGTTTTCATATTTTCCAAATCTGCTGATTTGGCTTGCTTGGATTGCACATGCTTTTTCTTATTATACCCTCAGCCATATGGCTACAGAGGGTATATATCATTTGATACGGTCAAAACGTGCCTAGTCGTGTATACCCTAGGTCTCTTTGGACCAAATCCGTTTCAGAACATTAGGAGTCGATCTAGCGATGTCCGTCTGTCCGTCTGGCTGGCTGGTGCGCACGATAACTCTCGAAGGGAGTATCCGATTTGGTCCAAACTTGGTATATCGTAATATTATTGGCAAACTTAGATTGAATTCGGAGATGGGCAATATCGGTCCACTCCTTCTGGTACCTCCCCCAAAATAGGTTGGAATTTGCAAAAAAAAATATTCTTTTCACAGAAAGAGAAAGGATAATCCGATTTTGCTTCAACTTTGCAAATCCTAATATTTGCGTCAGTACTCGGTCAGGTGTGAAAATGGACAATATCGGTCCACTCCATCAAGTACCTCACCCACAAATGGTCAAAATTTTGAATAATTACAACTCTCATAAAATGTGATGTACGAGTCCGATTGTCTTCAAATTTCACACATCCCAATATTTATATTAACCCAAGGTCTTGTGTTAAGATGAGCAATATCGGTCCACTCCTTCTGGTATCTCCCCCACAAAAGGCCGAAATTTGCAAAAAATATATTTTTTGCACAGAAAGAAAAAGGATAATCCGATTTTGCTCCAACTTTGCAAATCCTAATATTTGCATCAGTTCTACGTTAGGTGTAAAAATGGACAATATCGGTTCACTCCTTCAAGTACCTCCCCCACAAATGGTCAAAATTTTGAAGAGTTACAACTCTCATAAAATGTGATGTAAGAGTCCGTTTGTCTTGAAATTTCACACATCCCAATCATTTTATTAGCCCAAGGTCTGGTGTAAAGATGGAGTATATCGGTCCACTTCTTCTGGTACATCCCCCACAAATGGTCGAAATTTTAAAAATATATATTTACTGCACAGAAAGGGAAGCAATAATCTAATTTTGAAAAACATAACGCTCAAAGAAACCGAAATAAGGATCCAACTCTCTTCAAATTTCACACATAGAAGCATTTTTGCTAACACCAGATCTGTTGTGAAGATGCTATATATCTGCGAACACCTGCTGGTACCTCACCCCCAAAGGGACACAATTTTCAATACTTTTATCTGTCATAAATTGCGAAACAACTCAGCGATTCTTTACAATTGATTTATCCATCTGCTATAATAATATTTATATCATATTAATTTAGGTCCGATACGAAATGAACAATATTGACCCATTCTTTCAAAACCCACTCCATAGAGGGTGAAGAGGGCTTAGGGTATACATCTGTCGGCAAAACCGACCGATACTTTTTTACAAAGAAGCCCACTAGAGAATCTAAGATTGGCAAAAATGTTAAGGCGGGGAGCTTCCCACATTTAAGAGAAATGTTAGTTTTTGAATTTCGAACTCAACTTCTTAAACGGATTTTTTTTAAAGACATAGCTCAAAGATTGTGTTTTCAGAATGTAAAAGCTCCGATAACCGATTTTCTTTTTATTATATCGAAAAAAATTGCAAGTCTACTTGATACTTCCAGGTTCTGGAACATACATAAATTTATATATTGTTTTGGTTTAGCTTTTTGCAATATCGTCAGGCTTAATTTCAATATTCTTGTTTTTATAACAACGACTATTTATTCATGGATTCACAAAATTATTGCTGAATCACTTCTTTTATATTATACTGCCATCTATCGTCAATATTTAGATACACATCGATTTATTGTGATTTATTCTTATTGTAGGGCGGTTTGTGCCTCACATGTGGATCATATCAAATACACAAACCATATATTCATATTATCGAAACAAATTGCCTTGCTCTATTATTTTGTAATCGATAACATTGATTCGTTGGACAACAAAATGTGGCTTGGGTTATTATTAAAATTGTAGTCTTGACCAAAACCAAATAGATTTGTGACAGATAGAAACCAATAAATGGATTCCATCCAAATTTTGGAAAGCAAATATGCATTTTATTCATTTTCATTCACAACAAATGTACTTAGTATTCGCTAATTGAATAAATGTAAAATAAATAATTTCTTTCTTTTGTTGTTGCAAAATGGTCTGGCTTTATCCCTTTATTGTTGTTTTTATAAAAACAACGTTTGTTTATTAGTGGAGAACGATGGTAATGTTTACCAGGGGGTAAGGCAGGGAATACCTAGGTTTCGGAAAGAGCCACCAATCCTCATCAGTTCCCTTGTTTTTGTCTGGGATATTCTCCCCAGAAGTTATATTAAAAATAACTTCTATGACAAAAAACATTTTTTTACCCAAGTGACGAGATCGTAAGCTCAATAGAAGAGGAACCAAAGAATTAAATAAAACTAAAATTCTCTTGGAAAGTCTTCTAAATCTTACAACCGCACTTATAAACATTTACATCTTTCTCCACTTGTTATGCTTTCGTTCAGCCTGAACGAAGTAGCATAACCATGTAAGTTGGTTTTGTCTGTTACAACAAAAACCCCTTCGTCGACCGTGCCTTGTCTATTAATAGAACAGTGTGGCTTGTTTGTTCGGGATATCGTAGTATTTTGTTGTTGCAAAATGGTCTGGCTTTATCCCTTTTAGGTAGGGTATACCTAGGTATTCCCTGCCTTACCCCCTGGTAAACATTACCATCGTTCTCCACTAATAATCAAACGTTGTTTTTATAAAAACAACAATAAAGGGATAAAGCCAGACCATTTTGCAACAACAAAATACTACGATATCCCGAACAAACAAGCCACACTGTTCTATTAATAGACAAGGCACGGTCGACGAAGGGGTTTTTGTTGTAACAGACAAAACCAACTTACATGGTTATGCTACTTCGTTCAGGCTGAACGAAAGCATAACAAGTGGAGAAAGATGTAAATGTTTATAAGTGCGGTTGTAAGATTTAGAAGACTTTCCAAGAGAATTTTAGTTTTATTTAATTCTTTGGTTCCTCTTCTATTGAGCTTACGATCTCGTCACTTGGGTAAAAAAATGTTTTTTGTCATAGAAGTTATTTTTAAAATAACTTCTGGGGAGAATATCCCAGACAAAAACAAGGGAACTGATGAGGATTGGTGGCTCTTTCCGAAACCTAGGTATTCCCTGCCTTACCCCCTGGTAAACATTACCATCGTTCTCCACTAATAAACAAACGTTGTTTTTATAAAAACAAACAATAAAGGGATAAAGCCAGACCATTTTGCAACAACAAAATACTACGATATCCCGAACAAACAAGCCACACTGTTCTAATAATTTCTTTCTTTTTAGCTTGAGGTCAATTAAAATATCAGTTACAAATTTTTGAAAAACACACATAAATAAATAGGCCCAATAATTTGTAGCTTTTATTTTTTAAACAAATTATAATTTTATGTAGCAATCTTGTTTCGCCGTCTATCCAAAGTTGAATTTTTCATTACACGAAAATCACGTTTTCATAAACTTTTTGGTCAGAACTGTAAGAATGTAAATATTTTACTAATATAACCGATTTTCCCTTTATGATATCGATTTTTTTTAAATAGTAGATTATTGCAAATTGTAGAACAGAGCAGAATTGTTTCAATTTTTGTATTTCATCTACGGCAATCAAGAATACGAAAGAAAGAAAATAAGAAAACAAAATCTATATTCTTCATTATTACTATTTAATTTATTTATAAAAATAAAGCTTTTTAATAAGTATTTTATTTATAAATACAATAAAATACATAATAGTTTCATTTTTTGGGGTTCTTTACTATCGATATTAAATTATGAAATTTTTAGACAATATTTTAGTCGTATATTTATAAATTCATTTACACTTCAATAATAATACCATAAAAAAAGTATTTGTATATGGTATAGGAAATTTATAATGGCCAACCGGTAATGATGGCAAATTCATTATCGAATTAGAACTATTTACACCCTGATGCAAGACAGTCTATGACTAGACCAAACAACAAAATCAACAAAATACTTCTCACAAGCTTCAATGGATTCTTTGGCTTAATCTTCCGTTATCGTAAATGAATGTGTTTGGCCTTCGTAGGGGAAGATGCCACCCAAGATATATTTATAATTGCCAAAGTGGCGTATGCGATATTCACCGGGCAGGGTATTGGGACCGATTCTCCACTGGATGTGAACATCACTGAAACCCAAAATCAAGTGGGTGCGTTCCCAAATGAATCTGTAAGTAAGCAATTAGAAATGTTTAATTTGTTTATAATAAGTGAAATTTGTTCACTCACCTGGTATCCCAACTGGCATCGGTGTGCACCACCTTCCAACGTTCCTCATTGATTTTCCTTTCCACAGTTAAATATGTTTTCTCATGGAACAAATTGTTACGAGGATTACCCGCCACAAATGTGACCACGACAGTATCATTGATTTTATAATGCTTCAATGGTTGTTGTTTGACGTAACCAAAATCTTTGTCCAAAGGATGACCGTCGAAAATGACACCAGTATTCATGGACAACATACGATCATTCATGTATGGGGGCTGGGGTCCAGGTTCGACAGTTTCACCTCTGAACAAGGCCTTGGTTAAACGTTCAAACACATCCATGTAAATGGTGTGAGTGTTGGGTCCGAAAATGGTCGAAGCTGCCTCATATCGTTGGGCCTGATATTCTTCGGGTGTGGTGATATAACTGGAGTAGACATTGGAGAGACCGGCCAAAATGACATCGACATCTTTGCCACCAGTGGCAGCAGCAACAGCTCTTACTTTATTGCGCAAACGTCTGCCGGCCATGGTGGTAAATTCACCGGGTACAGCGGCCATAACCAAATCACCAATGTGACATTCTTGGGCAGGGACAATTTTTGGTTGCCATTCATAGGGGAACGTGGCCTGCAAAATAGGAAAGCCTCCGTTAGTAAGATATCTCAATGATTCCTTTTAAAACTTACTCTTCCAGTGGCCAAGAGAATTGGTTTGGGTGAGTGACAGGCAATATCATCCTGAGTGGGTGGAACAATAAAATCGCGCACCAAATTCCACATGGGATTATCGGTCAAGGTGCCTTGTTCAAAACCAAATGCTCCCGGACCGTCTGTAGTACCGGCAGCAAAACTGTAACCCATAGCCGGTTGACAACCACGAATCTTATCAATTTTCCTTGTCATAGGATTATAGGTTGTGCCATTGTAATTGGGCATATCAATAAAGTGATGGATACAGCCAAGTTCTCCGGTTACCTCACGACCGCTGTAGTCCTCTTGACTGGCCTCATTGAGCAGACGCTGAAAAAAAGAATAATATAATTAAGGTTATTATTACTCTCGAAAATGTAGTAGTTGAAAATGCATAGTCCGAGTTGTCAAAGTGATGACAATTTTATCCTATGACCCTTGCGATTTTATAGACTTCGGAAAAAAATTCAATAACTTCATACATTTTATGTGCTCTAAAGGGTCTTTGAATAAAAATCAGTTTCAACTACCCTATTTTAAATCTTCGATGATTGGCTTAAATAAATCAAAGGTTTTTAACCTACCAATGCCCCCTCGGCCAAACGTTCACCAATGATTCTTGTGCTCTCGAACATATCATGCCCAGGACCCGAAGCAAAACATTCACCTTCATTTGGGGGACATTTGGAGGTTAACAGATCACATGGATTGCCACTCAATGAACATTTGGGACCCATAATATTTGGTGAAACATCGCCCAAATTTGCCGAACAGAAGGCACCAACAAATTTACCCTAAAAATAGAAAACTGTAATTAGTAACTAAAGATTTTTTTTTTTTAATGTCTTTACCTACCTTTCCTGGAACCTTATTGGCATTATATTCCTTTTCCAAAACCAACGAAGCATAGCCCATATTATCACTGGATATCAGTTTGTTGGTGTTATTCATCGATGTCGGATGTACAGCATACCAATTGAAGGCACCCAAAATATTTTCTTCGCGATCGACAAAACGCAACTGGGTCAACTCCTTATCGACATCGTGTTCGTATTGGGCTCTCTCCTCAGCGGGGTTTCGTAAATATGACGTGGGTGAACGATTGATGTTGGCATTCAAGACGGTGGTGCGTGAGAGATAGATTTTACCTTCGACCATATTTTCGGTGGCACGTTTGATACTCTGAAAGGGATATGGGGAGAATTAAAGAAGGAAATTTCTCAGGATTTTTTGAATATTTCAAGGCAAAAGTAAGCACTCAGAAGTGAGAGCATTAAGGTCAGTGTATCTGGCAGATTCACTGACAGATATATAGTAACAATGCCCAGTTCAAACGGCTGAAGCTGGAATCTACAAATTTTGAGTGAGGGTTAACATTGTCACTGGGGTTCGAGATATGGCTGAGTTTTTAGAAATTCGTACTAAGAGGTACGAAAAGTATAAAAAGGTGCTAATTATGACACAGTTAATATCGACTGATTGGGAAATTATAGAATTGTTGTATGTAGGTTTGTATATGGTTGGGGAAATGGCTATTTAAATGTACCAGCCGTATCAAATGGTACTAAATTTGGTATTAAATTGTTCCGAATACAAAATAAACGAACTTATGAATTTTGGTATTCGGATAACTGTGAGTGTGAAGCATTTAGATCAGGAGGTAGATTTGTTTTGTTTGTAATGGTACTAAATTTGACGTAGAATGTAAGAATCGAGCTCGAATTTTGAATTTTGGCATACTGTTAGTTTGTAAAATTTAGATAAGGCGGAGGATTTGAAAATGCGTACTCACTAAAACACGATTCAAATGGGCTGAATTGTGGATTCGATTCGTTTTAGATGTTATTTTTTATTATCCATAATTTTCATAATTTGTGGGGAAGCTACCAGAAGAAGTGGACTGGTACAGGGTGAGATGGAAAAACTGCAACCAACTTCAAACTGCTGTCATTTCTAAGCCACTCGTCCGACAGCTGTTAAAATTATTCCAGTGACAGCTCATCATATTGTTTAAAAGCGTACAAAAGCATTTTGGTGAGAATTTTGCAGAAAAAAGTTATTTGTGGTGGAAAATCAAAAGTGGATATCGTTAGAGCACTCCGGCATTTAAATGTGAATAAATCTTTTGTGTCTTCGACGGGAATGGGCCACAATACCGCAGAGCAACATTCGGGCAACATGTGACGGTTTCATTGGCCGTTTGAAGGCCATAATTCGTTCCAAAGGTGATCAATTCGAACAAATCTAAACTTATTCTAAAATTTGATGCTGTTTCCGATATTTTTTGCTTTTATTCAATAAATTTTTTAAAAATAATGTAAAAATTATGGCGTTTGACTTTGTTGCTGTTTTTTATTTCACCCTGTATTGAAGTCTTTTATAGAATACCCTCAGGAGATTCTTCTTCGAGAGGTATTCTATGGCTAGTGCACCCTCCAGTTGTTTCCTATAGATAGACGACTCTCAAGGGGGTTCTTTATATAGATCTTCAAGAGGTCTTCTATAAATGGTCTACTTTCAAGAGATCTTCTAAAGAAAGAAGATTTCAAGAGAGTTTCTCTAGATAAATAACATTCGAGAGGTTGTCTACAAATATAATCCCTACAAGAAGCCTTTCATAAATAGAATAATAATAACTTTGAGATGTGTTCTAACCATGGAAGACCTTTATCAAATCTACTCAAAAGTTTTCTATCGATAACGAATTTTAACATATAAATCCTTTAAAAGAAGATATCCTATGTCTTATTCAAACTTACCAAATAAATGCCATTGGCCAGGGCCTCAAAGGTCTGTGGTACAAAACCCAAAATGGAAATATCATAGAGCAGATGCATAAGGAAACCACCGGGAGCACCGTGTGTATGTGTGCCACTGATGATGACATTATCGTTGTGGTAAACATCTCCATAGCGTGTTTGCAAGCGTTTAATTACCTAAACAACGGGAAAATGAGAAGAGACAAACGTGAATGCAATTTACATTATTTTAATACATTTATTAGTTTTAATGTAAAATGAGTAATTATTTCAGTTCAATGTAATTAGAACATGTTAGTTTTTATCTGGCGACAAATCAGTAAATATTGGCCAAGAACATTTTTTACAACAAATTTTTGTTGTAAAAAATAAAAACTATTTCATGATATGGATTAAATGAATATTATAGTTGGATAAAATTGATATAATTTGAACTGTTGACATTGAATTTTTAAAGGCTCAACTCCATATGAATTTTCTACACTTTTTACTTACCTCCCTCTTGACGCCATAGCCCATCATGCCGGCATCAACCGAAACATATGCCATGCGATTTCTGTTATTGTCCTCAACAACAAAAGCCCTGGCGAATTGCCGCAAATGTATGCCACGACCAACCTGTTTAATATTGGCATAACCCATCTGCAATCAAGAAACCAACAAAAATTGCCCATTACAAAATCCGAAACAAGATTTAGTATTTCACAAAACTACTTACAAAATTTATTTCCACCGGTGGACCAGTACAATCGGCGCGGCCCAAACCGATTTGATAGGCGACAGCTGAATAGCAGCATAATGCCACCAACAACAAACCGCACAGACTCAGCGATTTGAAATTCATGTTGTTCTACTCTGTCGTTGTTACTGTTGTAAATGTTGTGATTCGTATTACAACATTACAGTTATCCCCTCAAAATCGAACGTTTAAAACTGGAAATAGAAAACAAATAAATTATTTAGTATCGTTTCCTTATTGCAAGTGAATTTATTTTCATATTTGGTTGTTATTGTAAAGTTGAATACCCCGAAAACTGACGTAAAGTTTTATTGTAAAAAAGTGAGACGAAGAGACTAAATCTAGAGTAGATGTCTAAAATTTTGACTTTATGCCTTTTAAATCTGAAATTTTTGCGTATCAAAAATGGGGTATACAGGGTGAGAAGAAAAAACTGCAACCAACTTCAGAATGTTATCATTTCTAAGCCACTCGTCCTGGAGCAGTAAAAATTATTCCAGTGACAGCTCATTATATTGTTTCGATGTGTACAAAAGCATTTTGGTGAGAATTTTCCAGAAAAAAGTTATTCGTGGTGAAATTCAAGCGTGATAGTTTGATTTCTTTGTATTTGGCTGGAAAACCACAAGTGGCTATCGTTAGATCACTCCAGCATTTAAATGTGAATAAATCCTTTGTGTCTCGTACCATCACTCGTTACCGTGATACTGGTAGCGTAGCCCGACGTCAAGGAAGTGGACGGAACAACAGCAGCGACATCAGCAGAATTGGTTGGAAAAGTAAACAAGCGACTTGATCGAAACCCGCGTCGCAGTGGCCGAAAAATGGCTCGTGAGCTGAACATATCGCAATATTCCATTCGGAAAATATTGAAAAATAAACTCGGCGTAAAGCCATTGAAATTCCAGAAAGTGCAAGAACTTACACCGCAACTGATAGAAAATAGACTCTAAAGAGCTAAAGAGTTGCTTCGCTTGGCCGAAAGTGGTGAACTGCCGAATTTGGTTTTCTCCGATGAGAAAACATTCGTTGTCCAGCAGTTTGTAAACAAACAAAATGTTTACTTGCCGAATATTATCGCAAAAATATTCTGGAGGCTGTATTAAAGCCTTGGGCACGCAAACATTTTGGCAGCAGACCTTGGATATTCCAACAGGACTCAGCACCATCGCACTCAGCGCCTTACAAGAATGGTTACAAAATGAGGTTCCTTGCTTCATTTCCAGTGCACAATGACCACTAAAATCTCCGGATATCCACCCGTTGGACTATTGTACCTGGAGTATTTTGGAAAGCAAGGTTGGCACTAAAAAATACCAAAGTGTCGATCACCACAAACAAGCGCTTCGCCGGGAATGGGCCAAAATACCGCAGAGCAACATTCGGGCAGCGTGTGACTGTTTCATTGGCTGTTTGAAGGCCATAATTCGTGCCAAAGGTGACCAATTCGAACAAATCTAAACTTATTCTAAAATTTGATGCTATTTCCGACATTTTTTTGCTTTCATTCAATAAAATTTAAAAAAAAATGTAAAAATTATGGCGTTTGACTTTGCTGCAGTTTTTTTTATCTCACCCTGTATTGGTCATATTATCGATATAATCTATCTTCCACCAGATCTTATGTTGATAGAAAAATTTGGATGTGCCGAATTTATTTGTTTCTGAGCTTCCCCCCTTTGTGGGGGAGGTACCAGAATGAGTGGACCGATATTTTCCATCTTCATACCAGATCTTGGATTAGTAAAAATATTGGGATGTCTGACATTTATTTCACATATTATAAGAGTTATGATTATTAAAAATGTTAACCTTGGGTACTTGGGGAAGGTACTTCATGGATTGGACCTAAGACTAATACAAATGCAGGAATGACACATCACACATCCCCTACCCTCAAATGATTCCGACATACATTTCTGTGTTCGTCCCTGATGCCGGATATTGCCTAGCTCAATATGGATTTGTTTGTGGTGAACTTTGAACTTTTGAACATGATACGTTTGGTAAAAATATTAAAATAAATAAATGTTATGTTCCAAATTTGGATACGGCCTTTGAATGTTATAGTGTAATCCAGCCAGCAGGTAGGCGAACGCCGGGACATGACCAGATTGACTCCAAATGTCCTGAAACAGATTTCGTCTAAAGAAACCTAGGGTCGTTATAAACGAATATTATTACGTTATAAAAATTTTAAGTATAAAATATCAGGGGACGCTGTAAAATAAACCGGGTCACCATTACAGAAAGGGTTTACATCCTCTGAAAACCTGTGTGGAGGTTAAAAACGTATTCAGGAACCCAAACACCACCATTACTTTAAATACCCAAATTTGGAGCAGAATTTTAAAAGTTTTTGCACACAGTCGATATACTTATTTATAACTCGAAACCAGAGTACACATTTGACACTTGCTTGAGAGCAGGAGTATTCGAAGATAAGAAAAATAGCAAAAGCAAGGGTCCGGTGGACTGTGTACAAAAATAACAATATCCTGTACTTTGGTGGTACGGATTGGAGACAATTCTTCTCAAGACATAAATAGAAATACAACGACAGAATGATAAAAACTTGGCAAAGTAGAATTTGCTCAATTTCCAACGAATTTACCTCTCTCCTATTCGAGCGACATCGAAAATCAGAGTTTGTTATACTTATACTATAAAGATTGTTTCTTATATCAACAAGAAGAAGATTTATTTTTTTACAACGCAAACTGGAATTATATTATTATATCTCCTTATTTTGCACTAAATGTTAAATGTTCTAATTCCAAGCTTTTGTTTGAGAAAAAAATATATCAAAACTATTCGAGACATATAACTATTTATAAGTCTATTCTCATAAAAGTTTTCTTTTTTACTAAATTATGATGATAAAATCCAAAATTAATTACAAAAATTCTGTTTGGCGAATGAACAAAAACATTCGCCAAACAGAATTTTTGTAATTAATTTTGGATTTTCTCAAAAAATATTCTTTGCTTCTTCTCCTAATGTTTCCGACAAAAGATCTCATATTGGAAACATGTAATTTTATCACTTAAAAAGTCATCCATCCATCTGCGCGTTCTTTGTTTCAAATTCTTGGTGATAACTGAAATGGTTTCAATGAACCCTCATTTCAGCATTTGTTTTTCTTTTTTTAGTGATAAAAACAATTGTCTTTCCAAAAAGAACGAATTGTCTTTTGGGATTTTTAATGAATTAGAATGCCAACAGTTCTTTACTCAATTTGTTTTGTCAATGGCACACAGAGAGGATTACTGCTTGACCTTTTGTCCGATCACAAAAATAATACTGGAAAATTTATCGCACAATGGAATCCATTTCTTTGTATGAAAATCAGTGGACCCGGGCATTGCGTCACATAACGAGGATGTTCTTTGTTTTTTATTATTCTCTAAATATAATTATATTAATGTTCAATAAATTAAGGCATTTTTTTGGAAAGGAAAGTGCTTTGTCAAAATAGGTATATGAATGTAATTACCATTGCGAATCCCGAAAAGTTGGGTTCTTATGATCAATTGAAAGCGACAATTTATAAATGAGTGTAAATAGAAAAGAATTGACAGTTTTACAGCTTTACACAAAAAAGAAGGCTTCGTGTTGTTTTTTTTTTTTTTTTTTTTTTGACGACCAAATTCAACTATTTTTAACGTCAAGAAGGGACTCTTTGTATAAAACTAGAAGGGAAAACATAACAACAATAAATTTTCTTAAACAAGCAAAAGGGTTTATAGAAGAAATAATTTCTTTGTGTTTAAACCAAGCACTTTCTAAGGAAAATCTTTTGAAAATTTTCCTCACTAAAATTAAAGGGAACTTTCGTTTCTATTTACAACAGCGGTGCTCAAAACCGTGTTCTAGAACATGAAGAGAAAAAAGAGATAATTTAAGAGAAAATTAAAATTCTGTTTTTCATTATATTTTACGGTTCTATTTAATTGTTTTTAAACACGAATGTTTGCCAAAATAATTTATAAAGCAAATGGATAAAAAATATTTGTATAAATAATGACTTAACACTGTTTTGTTCTTGATTTAAATAAGCAAAGAGAAATTTGACTGAAAAGAGATATTTCTTCTTGAGCACCGCTGATTTACAACGATTCACTCTAATCCTTGCAAATAGTAAATTTCTATGTGCGGGAGAAAAAAGAGCGAGAGAGAGAAGAAAACAAAAATGTAATAGAGAACCTTTAGTAGATGATATTTCTTCGTTGGCGATCAGATAGGATGTTTTCATGGACGGCCATATTGAGTCCTAACCAGAGCGCAGATTTGATCAATTTCAGTCGAGAGCGAAACATCGTCGCGAGCATGATTGCTGGAAGAGTGGGAGTTTTTTCAGGGAGTCTACTCTTCACTCTTTCGTTTTGTGTGGGAGTCTCTACAGTTTAAAGAATCAGGGTGGGAGCCGAATAGCTCAATAAAAAGCAAGATTACGCTTTTAGAGTGTAAATTATTTGATAAAAATATTTAGATTTCTAAATTATATATGCAATATCGAACGGGCTTTGATGTTGATGTGTATTGAAGAAGAGGAAGTGTGTGATCATACATATACAGGGTGAGATGAAAAAACTGCAACCAACTTCAGATTGCTGTCATTTCAAAGCCACTCGTCCGACAGCTGTTAAAATTATTCCAGTGATTGTTCATTGTACAGGGTTGCCCATATTCGACAGACCTTTGGGCCCATTCCTATCGGCGAGGCTTCTCCGCAGGCAACATTCTTTGCGTCAATTGAATTTTGTACGGGAACAAATGCGAATAATCCGTTGCAAAGTGGACCGAGCCATGCCCAACTGCTGAGAACGGCGTTTTTGGGATGTTCATGAGGACCTCTCAACACTGGCTCGTACGACAGCGATATTCTCGGCCGATCGCCTTGGTCGACTTTTATATGGCCTCTTCGGATTAGAAAGAGCCTTACCAGTCGAAAATTTTTTGTATAAACGCTTAATGGTGTTCTTAGAAGGCGCATTTCTCACATTTTTTAATGTTTTAAAAGCACGTTGAGTTTTCACAATTGACTTCTTGTAAATTTTAACTATTTCAGAGCGCTCGCGTGGCGTGTATTGGTTCATGGTAAAAATCTGTTTGGACTGACGCTTCAAACGCGGTACGTCTTTAAGCGATGTGACATCTCTGTCAAAAGTTATGGCGTTGCCAGATGGGTCCGTCGAATATGGGCAACCCTGTATTGTTTACAAGCGTACAAAATCATTTTGGAGAGAATTTTCCAGGAAAAAAGTTATTCGTGATAGAATTAAAGCGTGATAGTGTGATTTCTTTATATTTGGCTGGAATACCACAAGTGGCTATCGTTAGAGCACTTCAGCATTTAAATGTGAATAAATCTTTTGTGTCTCGTACCATCGCTCGTTACCGTGATACTGGTAGCGTAGCCCGAAGTCAAGGAAGTGGATAGAAGAAAACAGCAACATCAGCAGAAATGGTGCGAAAAGTAAAGAACGACTTGATCGAAACCCGCGTCGCAGTGACCAAAAATGGCTCGTGAACTGAACAATATTATCGCAATATTCCATTCGGCAAATATTGAAAAATGAGACTCAAAAGAGCAAAAGAGTTGCTTCGCTTGGCCGAAAGTGGTGGACTGCCGATTTTGGTTTTCTCTGATGAGAAAACATTCGTTGACCAGTTTGTAAACAAACAAAATGATCGTGCTTATTTGCCAAAGAGGTCAGCTGAAAATGTGCACCTTCGTTTGGGCACCAGAACTCAAGCGCCGGCCATGGTGATGGTGTGGGCCGCCATAACAGCCGATGGTCGCTCTCCGCTAGCATTAATCGACCGTGGCATCAGAATAAATGCCGAATATTATCGCGAAGGGTGTATTAAAGCCTTGGATACGCAAACATTTTGGCTGCACACCTTGGACATTCCAACAGGACTCAGCACGCGCCACACAAGAATGGTTACAAAATGAGGCTCCTGGCTTCATTTCCAGTGCAAAATGGCCACCAAAATCTCCAGATACCAATCCGTTGGACTATTGTGTCTGGAATATTTTGGAAAGTAAGGGTGGCACTAAAAAATACCAAAGTGTCGATCCCCTCAAGCAAGTGCTTCGTCGGAAATGGGCCAAAATACCGCAGAGCAACATTCGGACAGCGTGTGATGGTTTCATTGGCCGTTTGAAGGCCATAATTCGTGCCAAAGGTGACCAATTTGAACAAATCTAAACTTATTCTAAAATTTGATGCTATTTCCGACATTTTTTGCTTTCACTCAATAAAATTTAAAAATTTTTAAAAATTATGGCGTTTGATTTTGTTGCATTTTTTATCTCACCCTGTAATTCGAAAAAAATCCCCCCGTGTTATTAATATCTAAAGATCGTCCAGCAACGGATTACATTTTAAATCTTTAGCAGTGACATTCGATTGGTCAATTTGTTTAATATTAGATTGTGGCAGGGGTACAACTAAATTAATCCATGGAATATTTTACTTATTTTATTACCCAAACATCACAACTATCTTTATATATATCTTCAATGAAATCTGATTACAGATGCACGCCATATACTATAACTTTATTTTAACAAATTCATTGCCCATGGTATTTTGTAACCTTTACTCTGTTCAATTTTTCATTGAAGACCAAGAAAATAATGGTTTGCGAATCTTAAAAACGACTACACTTTTTGCAATACTCAAATACCGACATACGGTTTTACCCAGATCAACATTTTGCCAATCACTCACTCGTTCAGTTAGTCGATCGCCTGGCTTATTATTTTGTTGATCGCATAACACAACTTGAAAACACATTTCAGAAAAGCAAAGCATATCAGACTCACTTTCAATGTCACTACGACGCTGCAGCAGTTACCACCACACAGGGTAAACAGTCAAACAGGCAATTGTTGGTGGTGACCGACCGAACGACCGGTCGACCCAACGACGTGTTAACTCAATCTGGATGTTTAGAAGGCAGCACACACAATTAGTATGCCATAGGCATAGCATATATTTAACTAAAGTTAATCCACATAAATTAAAAAAAGCTTACAACCGTATTAAGAATTCCGATTATTTTCTGGGTTCTTTTGCGCGATTGTAGTGTGATGTGTTATTTTATTTATTTTCTGCCTTCTGGTTTTTTATATAAATAGTAGACATGTTCGTAATATTAATTAGATTCGAAATTGTAAAATAATAAAAATTCGCTCTTCCTATTTGTTATTACTTCAAAATAATGCTGAAAGTAATAGGAATTTTTTAAATATTTTAATTATATTTTTTTTCGAAACTCCAGAATATTGAATTTGCGAAATACATAGAACGTTTTGCTTCCTTTTTCCGTGTTTCAGAATTTTCCTCAATTGGTGATCGCATGTTATTATGTTCAATCATAATTTTCAATGCGTTCAATTTATGTATAGAAATATACATTTGTTATTTATATTTACATGCGTACAATAAGCACATGTCTTTAGTCACGTTTTGAGGCTTGTTGGGGCTAAATATCTTCGCACAGTGAGAAGAAACTTGAAAAAAATCTTAGACAGTGGGGTAAAAAATTAAATTAATAGAGATTATATGTTTCCTCTACACGATCTGCGCAACTCAACTGTATTCAATAACTATTTAGTCATTATGCAGACGTTTTTGCCACTTGAAATTTCCCTTGAATATAGTTTAGTGCCATAGTGGGTTAATTAAATTACACCCTACACCACAAGGTGGTCAGGGTATTATGTCTTTGTGAATTTGTTTGTAATAGGCAAAAGGAAGCGAGATAGACCCATAGTTCCATTTGATGATCTGCATAGAATCACATTCTGAGTCGATTTATGCATGTCCGTCCGTCCGTCTGTCCATGTATTTTTGTAAACAAAGTACAGTTCGCATTTATTGCCCTAGCCAGATGAAATTTTGAACAAATCATTTGTTTGGACTAAGGACAAACCCTATTGAAATAGGAGATAATAGGTCAAAATTTAGATATAGCTCCCATATACATCTTCGTCCGATTTGCCTTTTATTGTGCACCAAACGTGTAATATCAGTCCGAATAGTATGGAATTTTGCACGTACGATCAGATTGGACCTGAAAATAAGTATGCCAAATTTGATCGAAATCGGTTCAGATATAGCTATATTTCCCATATATATTGTTCATCCGATTTGGTGTTTTTGTCCTCCGCAGCCGTAATATGCACTCTGAAACAACAATATTTGGGGAAATATATCAAATACAGCTCAGAAATACATCTGCTAAATTTTGTCGAGATCGATTCAGATTTGGATATAGCTCCCATATATAACTTCGTCCGATTTACCATTGATTGTGCACCAAACGTCTAGTATTTGGATTGAAATTTGGTACTTACAACCGAATTGAGTCTAGAAGCTAGTGTGTCAAATTTGGTGAAGATCGGTTCAAATATAGCTATAGCTCCCATATATACTGTTCATCCGATTTGTCATATTTGTTACCCACAGCCGTAATAAGCACTCCGTAACAACGATATTCAGGGAAATATATGAAATACAGCTCAGAAATATCTTTGCTAAATTTTATCGAGATCGGTTCCGATTTTGAATATAGCTCCCATATATATTTTTATCCGATTTCAAATTAATTGTGCACCAAATGGGCAATACAAGTCCGGATTTAAAAGATACAAATGCTTCGGCATCTTTGGTGCTTTGAACTTTAAATTATAATCATAGCGTGTATAATTGAATTCTCCCATAAAAACTTTTAATTGTTATGCGCAGCTCTACTAAATAAGCAAAGTGGTGTAGGGTATCATAAAGTCGGCCCCGCCCGATTTTAAGACTTTCTTTACTGGTTTTAAATTAAAATATCAACAATTTTAAAGTTTAAATAAATATTTTTATACCCTACAACAGTATGTGTTTTTGGGGATTAATATAAGAATGATTGGGCCAGAAATTATGTAACACCTCGAAATATTGGTTCCTGACATAGGAAACAATATATGGATCTTCCTAACTCGTCGAGTTGAGGCGATCTAGCTATGTATGGCCATCCGTCTGTCTGTCTGTCTGTCCCTCCATGTTAATTTGTAATCACGCTGCAGGTCGCAATTATGGCCCGATCCTTACGAAGTTGAGAATGTAGATGGGTTTAGGATCAGAATAGAACCCTATTGTTTTGGAGATGATAGCAAAATATTTAGAGGTGAAATTGACCAAAAACAAAAAATTCCTGATTTTGCCGCTTCTCTACAGGTCGCAATTATAAACAAATCGATGCGGAATTTAGAGCTTAGGCTAGGCAGAAGCCTAATATTTTGTTTAGTCATCGGACAATATTTAGGGGGTAATAATAAAAAAATACAAACATTTCCACTAAACCTCGAATATTTTTAATACCGGCGAAATCAAAAATACATTGAAATGCCACTTCTGACCCTTACAGAGATACTGATAGCCAAGATATCGGGTACATAACAAAATAGGTACAATCATGGCTCAATAAGAAAGGTTGCTCAACTTCACAGAAACTAGAAATTGGCAACTCTGAGATGGAGTCTTATAGTGTCAAATACAGGGTGTGATAAAAAACTGCAATTTTATTGAATGAAAGCTAAAAAATGTTGGGAATAGCATCACATTTTAGAATAAGTTTAGATTTGTCCGAATTGGGCACATTTGGCACGAATTATGGCCTTCAAACGGCCAATGAAACCGTCACATGCTGCCTGAATGTTACTCTGCGCTATTTTGATGCATTTCCGTCGAAGCGCTTGTTTGAGGTGATCGACACTTTGGTATTTTTTAGTGCCAATCATGCTTATTAAAATAGTCCTGACACAATAGTCCAACGGATCGGTATCCGGAGATTTTGGTGGCCATTGTGCGCTGGAAATGAAGCGAAACCCTCATTTTGTAACCATTCTTGGGAGGCGCGTGCTGAGTGCGATGGCGCTGAGTCCTGTTGGAATGTCCAAGGTCTGCTGCCAAAATGTGTGCGTGCCCAAGGCTTTAATACACCCTCCAGAATATTTTCGCGATAATAATCCGCTTTTATTCTGATGCCACGGTCGATTAATACGATCAGAGAGCGACCATCGGCTGTTATGTGGCCCACACCATCACCATGGCCTGCGCTTGAGCTCTGGTGACCAACCGAAGGTGCACATTTTCAGCTGACCTCTTTGGCAATAAACACGATAATTTTCTTTGTTTACAAACTGCTGGACAACGAATGTTTTCTCATCGGAGTAAACCAAATTCGACAGTTCACCTCTTTCGGTCAAGCGAAGCAACTCTTTAGCCCTTTGGAGTCTATTTTCTTTCTGTTGAGGTGTAAGTTCTTGCAATTTTTGGAATTTCAATGGCTTTACCCATAGCTCATTTTCCAATATTTGCCGAATGGAATATTGCGATATGTTCAGCTCACGAGACATTGTTCGGTCACTGCGACGCGGGTTTCGATCAAGTTGCTTCTTTACTTTTCGAACCATTTCTGCTGATGTTGCTGTTTTCTTCCGTCCACTTCCTTGACGTCGGGCTACGCTACCGGTATCACGGTAACGAGCGATGGTACGATAAACAAAAGATTTATTCACCTTTAAATGATGGAGTGCTATAACGATAGCCACTTATGGTTTTTCAGGCAAATATAAATAAATCATACTATCACGCTTGAATTCCACCACGAAAAACTTTTTTTCTGGAAAAATTTTACCAAAATGCTTTTGTATGCTTGTAAACAATAAAATGAGCTGTCACTAGAATAATTTTAACAGCTGTTGGACGAGTGGCTTAGAAATGACAGTAGTCTGAAGTTGGTTGTTGTTTTTTCATCTCACCTTGTATATTTGGAAGTGTGGTAGCCCGTTCGCGGGTATTTTTCTATTCCGGAGTAAAAGCAAATCTTGAACTCTGAAATGTATATAAAGCTGAGCTAAGTCGGAAAGTGGATCAAACAAATGCCCAACTGACGAGAACGCAAATGCCACTTAGGTGTTAATTTGATTAGAAACTACAGGTAAACCTACAAAATTCAGAAGGCGCTATATGAGGCTATAATAAATATTTTGCCTACACTAATTTCTTTTAGAATCTGTATCGACAAATTACCGCTAATTTTATTGAATGTCTCAAGATGCTATATGATGATATATTTCATGAAATGATCGAAATGTTAAATGAAAGTTATTTTTTTCAGTTGGGTAATTTGAACAATACAATTACATGGAAGAAATCATGGTACAATGAATTCAAGGTAGGGCAGAACTACCATATGATTTAATTTTTTTTATTTTTCTGGCTTAATATGTCAACTTTATTTGCTTATGTGTGTGTCTTCTTTTCAATAATAAAAAATTGTTCAGAAAATATTCAAATTCGGGTGTTTTCAAAATGCTTATTGCAACGAATACATCGACAAAATCTACAGTTTTTGTCGCGAAATAAACCATAAGAGATATATAGAACATGATATTGAAAAGAAATTTTGACCATTCATTCAGTTTTCGCGGTTTTAAATTATTTATTCAAAATCAATGCAACAAGTTGTTTGCTTTTTTATTGTTTTGATAGTAATTCTGACATTACAAGCCAAACAGGTAGACCTCTATACTTGCAATTTTTTCAAAGTTGACCTACCTTCTCTTCATTGTACCATGGAAGAAATGACTAAAACATGGTAGAATTAAAAAGTTATTCTACCTAATTCTACAATGAACTGACATAAATTCACATAAAATGTTAAGCAGATCAAATTAGATTGTCTATGGGATTTCCCCCGAATATTTGGAGGTATTACGAACGCATAACTCCTGGCTATACAAATTTAACGGCCGGTTTACATTTACATACATACAAACACCGTTTTACTTTCATTACAAACGTATATCACCATTCCCACTTTATATCAAGGTAAAGTTCACATTTATAAATACACAAATATTTACAAGATTCACCATCATCTAAAAGTCACGACGTTACCAGGTCGTCATCACAGCTAAGTATTTCCTCTCAAACATTTTTATATAATCAAAGAAATAAATTCAATTGAATTTGCGGCCAAAGTAGTGACAGACAGACAGTAGGCTTATCAAAGAAATCCTCAATTAAACATTTTTACGAATATTCCACATTTTTCTTTGGCGATTGTCATCATTCTTGAATTGGTGACAATGCAAAGTGAACACAAAAGATACATTAAGGGTATGCAGATATAAGAGCGGACATTCACATTGAATAAGCAATGTGACGTAATAAACTACAAATACAAGTGCAAAGAAATTAACGAATGGAATAAAAAACATAAGTTGATTTTATTCAGTATTTTTTATAAAAATATATAGTGTAGATATTTTCACTAAAATTAAAAAAAAAAAAAAAAAACATTTGTCCAAGTGATTGTCCCTGATAACCTATTATAAAACCCAAAAATCCAAAAGCAAAACAAAAGAAAAACAAGTAAAAACAAGTAAGCAAAGGCTACAGTAGAGCGGGGCTGACCGTTGAATACCCTACAACACTATAATAAACGATACAGATTATATAGGCGAGATACTCGAAAGAATTCCACAAGATATTGTGACAAATAATAAAAGAAAACCATCAGGTTTCGTTCTCTAATTTTCGAATAATAGCAACTTAAACTAATTTGCTCATTTCCAATTTATTGGTAGATGTTGCACTTAAATGGTCTTCCTAGATCTGGAACCAATATTTCCCAAAGACCTAACATGTCTTAGAAGTGGTAAAAGATTAACATTTATTATTGGTTTTTGACTGAAACGCATCTATATGAGATACAGACATTTGACTATAATCTTCAACGAAATCAGCGTTAACGAAATAGTCAGAAGTGCGTCTTTCCTGTATTTGTGAATTCTCCAAAAAGTCACTGGAATGGATATTTTCGTATTTTGTCTACAAAAGTTGGCAGACTATTTCACACATTGAATATTTTTGGATGGCCATCCGAAACTGCTTGGCTTTTGCAATGTCCGGTAACCCCCATAGTTACGATAATTACGACCTGCTAACAATTTTGCAGTTTTTTGGTCCATTTCAACCCCTAAATATATGGTGATCATCCCCAAAAAGAGTAAAAATTTTGAATTTTTTCAACACAAAAGACATGGTCTATTTTACCCGATAAATATTATTCGATGACCACCCAAATTGGTAGGCTTCTTCCCCGCCCTAAACTCTAGCTACATGCGTCGATTGGTCTATAATTGCGACCTGTATAGCCACTGCAAAGTCCGACAATTTTTCAGTATTTGGTCCATTTCAACCCCTAAACATTTAGCGATCATCAGAAATAGGCTTCTATTCTGACCATAACCCCACCTTCGTGCAAAATTTCGTTAGGATCGGGCCATAATTGCGACCTGTAGCGTGATTACAAATTAACATGGACAGACGGACAGACGGACGGACGGACATACATAGCTAGATCGACTCAGCTCGGCGAGCTAGGAAGATCCATATATACTTTCCTATATGGGAAACCAATATTTCGAGGTGTTACATAAATTCTGGCCCAATCAAACTTATAATACCCCCAACACATAGTGTTGTAGGGTATAAACATTAAGTTCGGCCGGGCTGAGCTTTTAATACCCTCCACCATATGGTAAAGGAAACATTAGAACCCATTATCACCCACAAATACCAATTTTTAGACATGTAATAACAAAACGTGGACCGATATATCTCATTTTCAATACCAACCATCCTAGGCACAATACAAATTGTTCTGCTTAATTTTGATGCTCTATGTCAAATAATGTGAGATGTATCATGATTTCAACAGACAGGCAGACGGACATCGTTTAATCGATTTAGAATTTTATGCTGATTATGAATATATATACTTTATGGGGTCTACGACGAATATTTAGGGATATTAGAAACGGAATGATAAAGTTAATATACCCTCCTTTCCAAGGTGGAGGGTATAAAAATGGTGAAGTTCAAATTTCTTCCAATGTACAACTTAGCTAAGGCCTTTCCGTTCCTCGGTTCCTTTAAATGGGGACTTTTTCATTAGTCTAATGGCTAGGAAATAAATATAACAATTGATATGTTCAAAATGTGTCTTGTCAAAGTAAAGGATTTAATTTTTTTTTTTAACGAAATCAGCTTTAGGATATGTGAAGCCAATCTAACTATGACCGTTCGTCAGCCGGCTGGTGCACACGATAACTCGCGGTGGGAGTTAAATTTTTATCGAACTTTAATCGACTCACCTTAGAAAAATCATATATTTTAAGGAAAACAAAAGTAGGTTCGATTTGGTTGAAACATCGCATTTTTTTTTCATTCTCATAAACCTTTTTCTGCCCTCCAAATTTGTGGCCTTGAAGTCATTTTTGGTGAGTATCATATCTTGTAAAAAGTTAAAAGTTTTCATTTCCCATCCGAGAAAAAGTTATTGCACAAAACATGTGAACACATACAATCAATAAAACTTTATGTTTAATGACAATTTTTTTATAATTTTTTTCTGGTTCTAAAATGTAAATATTAGTTCACTTCACGATACTTCGTTTTTTAGTTCTTTGAAAATGTTTAGAATCAGTTATATTTGATTGGTTAAAAAGGGAAAGTACCCAAATACAATAAAAATTGGATTGCTGGAAAAGGGGAATGAGATAGAATTTTTAAATTTGAATGAGAGTCACTGATGGAGTGTAGTATAGATGTACTAAATTTGGAATTGAGTTAATGTATAGAACTGGAATCCCGAAATTTGATATTGATCTGTGTTGGTTTTTCAAATACGTTTTATAATTGTAAGAAATGTACTAAATGGTACAAAAACATTCATCTTCTGTTTGATTTTGAGGATATGTGTACTAAATGTTACTACATTTGGTATAAGGTGAAGGGATAGAGCTAAAATTCTAAAATTTGATATTGAGATCACCGATGTTTTTTAGGGTTTATATATAGAGGAGTTGAAATAGTTTTGAATCAAAAAAATTGAATCTGTGTCCATGGTTTTACTAACATCCTCCTCAGTAAACTTCAAAATGAAGAATTTTTGGTGTAAAAGGTAAACTTTTGGCTATTATTCTTTCCGAAAATGGAATAACTTGAATTATATGTAGAAACTTGAAAATCTAAAATTTTACTACGATCTATAAAGTTTTCATTAAAATATGTTGATAAACTGAAGAAATTGTGCCTTTTTAGTCCCAAAAAATCCTCACAAACTGTTGGAACAAATCTAAGATTTTAAGTTGAACTTTTCGTTGACAATATATCTCCCCAAAAAATATACCTCCCCAAAATAGAGTGAAAATTCACATCGTTATTTTTAACCCCTTCTGAACAGCAACAATTTCATAAAATCTTTATCTCGCATAAATTATGCGAATTTTTTTAGCTTAAATAAAGAATTTTAGGTTAGAGAACCTCAAATGATGATATACGTTTTGAGATGCTGTAATCGTTCTAATACTTCTTACAAGAAATACAAAAATTTAGTCTTTTAAAAAATCAAGTATAAAATGTTAAGTTCGGCCGATATTTGAAGGAGCTCCAATTTAAACTGCAAATATAGGTGGATGATGCATTTAAAGTTTTCATAAAGTGGGCGGTACCGTTATATGAGAGCAAATGTCTGCTATCGAATATCAAATTTTAAATAATTTTATTGATAAATGTGGCTAATATCATCAGAATACAGAATAGTGGGAGATATCCATATCTGGAGTCTATAGGGAGGTATCGATATATATATGGAGACTAACGAGAGGTGGGGCTATGTAAGGTCTATAGGAATACGTGGATCTATATAGACAATATTCTGCCTACGGATATAGAGACCACTGCATATTCCGTTAGATAATATGCCTGAAATCGTCAAAATACCGAATATCGGAAGGAACTGTTATATCGAGGTTATACAAAACCATCTTCCGGTAAGGTTCCTATTTACGAGCTTGACCTACGTACGGACAAAATATTACTATACATTTATTTTAACCTTTTATCACAATTCTTACAACAGGCAGAGGTCATCGCTACATCGATTTAGAATTTTACGCTGACCAATGGATACTGTAGGTAAAACATTACAGAGGTAAATATTTGGTAGATATTTTAAATATTTAACAGCAATATATAAATTGCTCTCCAGGATATTCCCGTCGAAAATAAAAAAAAACATTGGGAATGCACAAAATTAGTAAATAAAATGTTATTTTTTTTTGATACCCGAACAAACCCAATATGATTTCCAAAAACAGGGACTAAGTTCATACAAATTACAAATCATATTAAGAGGATTTTTTTTATTTTCAAACTCACATTATTTTCAGTCGATAAATTGATTTAAATATAAATTATTTCACAATATCGAATTTTCTTTCGTTTTCTTCTCTACATCAATTTGATTAATACACATCCATTAAATCCAGATCAGCATTGAGACATGAACTTCTTGACGACACTTATGTTAGTTATTTTTATTTATCACTCACTTCTGTTATTGTGCTTTTCGCTAGTTTGTTATCCGAGTCACAACCACTATTTGTAGAAATAAATTTAATAAATAAAATAAAAATGTGGATTTATTTGTAGTTTTATTCAAACTGAGAGGAAGAGAGAGTCAGAATCTTTTGTGACACTTTCATTGATTTGCACCCACACAAAACACCCCGGGCTGACGAAGAGATGAAATGAGAGTGAGAATAACATGTTAAGCCAGCCACATCCAGCTCAGCCATCCCTTGAATGAAAACTGCTGTCAAAAGCGCATTTATCACACGTTATTCATCAATTTAATCAAACATACACACAAACATTTCTACATACAAGACACAACAAATACAATATAAAGATTTAAACGCCCGATGGGAAGCTGTGGGTGAGAGTAGTAAATCCCCACCACAATTATTTGTTATTCTCTCTATCACTCTCTCTCTCGCTCTTCCTCTTTACATATGTAGTTACTTTTCATATACGAGAATATGATCTTTATCGTTTTTTTTTTATTAAATTGGATTATAATCAAATTTCACAGATTTGTTTCTCTATTTCTTAATGGACAAATATTACCAGGTTACGTTAAAAAAATGTATTTAAATTATCACCTTTGCAGACAGATTTTAATTTAATTTCAATTTTTGGCACTTTTATTTACGATTAAATTATTTGCTAATTAATGTAATTTTGAAATGGTAGTTTCATTACATTAAAATGAAATTGCTAAAGCAGGTACGGTTCCACACGCACTTGAACATCTATTCATCAGCATTACATTTGTTATTATTTGTATTGTTATATTAATTTTGTAACAACAAACTACCAGCACCACCTCCAACAACAACCACAAACAGCGTACACAAAGGTGCCAAAATCCAATTTGCGCTTTTCCGTTTTTTATTAAATTTTTGTGTGTGTAATTTTTTGTATTTTATATTCGACCGTTAACTTATTTTACAATCCTCATGGCAAGCTCACACCTCCGACACGGTTTTTATGGAACTGACCGCTGCATGTCTTCTCATAATTCCATGGCGCACATTTAGCCCAAGTGTACATATGAAGCATAATGAGAGACAATGAATGGCGGTGTGGTGGTGCTCTTGTACGACGATATTTCATTGTGCCTATGGTTATTCTTTGTTCGGGTAAAAATAACCCAGTAGGAAATGTGACTAATATTTTTTTGAATCGTAAACGAATCAAGGGCATAACGAAGCGGATTGTTAATTGAGCAAGCTGTTTAGAGAATGTGTTTTATTTTAAAATAAAAATAAAATTAGAAATCTCAAGACATAGTTGTAAGTATTTCCCGTTTAAAATAGTGCATAATTTTGGCAATCTTTGTTATATTCTCTAATAAGCCGAACTATCAAAATTGTGTTAAACGTTCGTCAAAACTAACCTTGCATTATAAAATGGAGGTCATTTACCTTTAAATGGTCACACATAAATTAGAATGATCTTCTTACGACAAAAGATATCCAATATATATGTTTATATGGTAATATCTCCCATAGAACTATACATCTCAAGCTCAAGATTCTAATCAATTTCCTATGGTGTGTGAAAAATTCTCACAGAACTCTGAAAAACTCGCTCCAAAGTCCAAGACCACTTACTCTATTTTGAGCGATTCCACTCTAATTTTTCCAACAAGAGTGACTCGGGAGTGTTCTCATACAAAACAAATGAGCGAAGTGTAGATTCCGCATAAAACTCCCACTCTTCAAGCAATCCTGCTCGCGAGAGAAAATAAGAAAACCTTTGCTCTGATTTAATATCCTTTTCTTTATAAATTTCTGTTTTTATTGGGGTGAATTTTCAGCCAATTCTATTGGAAAATACAGGTGAGATCAAAAAAAAAAAAAAAAAAAACCGTCACACTCTGACCGAATGTTGCCTTGCGGTATTTAGCCCATTCCCGGCGAGGCGCTTCCTTGACGTGATCGATACTTTGGTATCTTTTAGTGCCATCCTTGCTTTCCAAAATACTCCCGACACAATAGTCCAACGGATTGGTATCCGAAGAGTTTGATGGCCATTGTGCGCTGGAAATGTAGCGAGGAACCTGATTTTGTAACCATTTTTGGGATGGAATGTCCAAGATCTGCGGCCAAAATGTTTGCGTGCCAAAAGCTTTAATACAGCTTCCAGAATATTTTCGCGATAATTTTTCGCCATTTATTCTGAAGTCATGGCCGATTAATACTAGCGGAGAGCGACCATCGTAAACGCAAGTAAACACGATCATTTTGTGTGTTTACAAACTGCTGGACAACGAATGTTTTCTCATAGGAGAAAAACAAATTCGGTAGTTCACCACTTTCGGCAAAGCGAAGCAACTCTTTATCTCTTTTGAGTCTATTTTCTTTCTGTTGCGGTGAAGGTTCTTGCACTTTTTGGAATTTCAATGGCTTTACCCCGAAATAATACCCGAAATTTCGGCCACTGCGACGCGGGTTTCGAGCAAGTCACTTCTTTACTTTCGAACCATTTCTGCTGATGTTGCTGTTTTCTTCCGTCCACTTCCTTGACATCGGGCTACGCTACCAGTATTACGATGAGCGATGGTATGAGACACAAAACATTTATTCGCATTCAAATGCTGGAGTGCTTCAACGATACCCATCTGTGGTTTTCCAGCCAAATATAAAGAAATCACACTATCACTCTTGAATTCAATCACTAATAACTTTTTTCTGGAAAATTATCAATATAATGAGCTGTCACTGGAATAATTTTAACGGCTGTCGGACGAGTGACTCAGAAATTACAGCAGTCTGAAGTTGGTTGCAGTTTTTTTATCTCACCCTGTATATGTTATGATGTTCCAAGTTTAGACTATAAATTTATATACTCCTTTCGATTCATATGAAAATGTGAAACGATATTGTTTATTTTCGTATTAAATTTAGTAAAAGCATTATGATACTTACTCACATACTTCCTTCGAGAGATCAGTCAGACAGACATAGCCAAAATAATACCAAATTTCCTGAGAGTAATTTCTCCCAAAAACTAACAACTCAGAAGCAAGTGATTAAATTTTACTTGAAAATAATTTTAAACAGAAACTCATGTACATTAGAAAAGTAGATCTTTCGAGTTGTCGATTATACATACCATTAGAGTAAACAAAGATTTTAGAAAATAGGGATCAAAAAAGGGCAATAAATATCTAAAAACTATTTTTCCTCTTAAATTCAACTATGTGTTTAAAGTGGCAAGGGTTCTCTAAAAGTACCACATTAACTATAAAACGTATTTAATATTAACAGACTATCAACGTATAGTTGCGAGTTCTTATACTATTAAATAAGATTTAAATCTGGATCCATCGCTTCTTAATTAAATTTACTATTCAAAGTTTTCGTAATTGCTTTATGTAAATGCAACTTACATTCAGAATGTTTGGGTTAGGTTTTGGGGCCAATTTACTAGCTAAGTAATAAACTAAATAAATAAAATAAAATTGGTTAATATGTATGAAATTCCTTCGGGTGTAAAGTAAAATGTGCATCAAATAGCCAACTAGCTTAAACATTTACAAGTTAAATTGAACTTGGTCTACCACCAAGTAGTCTACTGAGAACTAAAAGTACCAATATTATTCCTATTGGGTCATTCCCTATCAATCATTTAATTAACTGAGCAAAAGGAGAGTATTATGACCAATGGATATTTTTTCAAGCAACCTTCTTCTCACACACATTGAGAGAGAGAGGGAGAGAACAGTGATATACTATAATTGCTGTACGATTGTAAATATCGATTGTGTTGTCGGTGTGTATCTACGTGTGTAAAATTGTATCTAAGATACTTTGCAATGCTTTGTTGTAGGCACCTCTTTCTTTGTTGTTTTTGTTTACATAGAAGCTACTTTAGTTTTTTTTATCATTATTTTTGTTTTTTTTTTCAGCTTTTGTTTATATTTTGTTGCTACAGTTTTCGCCTTGTGAGAGTTTTGAGTCATTAGATGATCCAGTATGTCGTGTGTTAAATTAATATGGGTAACGGTTGTTGAAAAAACCTATGAATGAAATGGGGGGAAAACTTGTTATAATCTCAGCCTGAGTCTTAGGACGTTCTTCATAATATTTGCATCAGGGCTAGATCAGGTCGAAATGGGAATTATATGCCAATAACTCCCCCATAAATTTTAGCGTTATTTTAAAATGAAGAGGTAATTGTTAACAAAGGAATTTTTCTCATCTTAATTGATCTGTTTTAGAACTGCAAGAATATAAAACTTTTTACTACGGTAACCGATTTTACCTTTATGATATCGGAGAAAATTGCACTACTAGTAGATTCTTGCGGGTTCTGGAACAGACAGAATATGTTTGCCAAAATTTTTTTTTTTTTTCATGAAATCCTTCCCAAATGTCTTTGTTTCGTACCATTAGGCAGAGTCGTGGAATTTTTAAAAATGTCTGTTAAGTAAAAAATTTTTATTTAAAAGAATATTTTTAAATCATATTTCTGGGCACAAATCATTGATAAAAGCATTTTGGTGAGAATTTTCAGAAAAAAAGTTATTCATGATGGAATTCAGGCGTGATAGTGTGATTTCTTTACATTTGGCTGGAAAACCACAAGTGGCTATCGTTAGATCACTTCAGCATATAAATGTGAATAAATCTTTTGTGCCTCGTACCATCGCTCGTTACCGTGATACTGGTAGTGTATCCCAACGTCAAGGAAGTGGACGGAAAAAAACAGCAACATCAGCAGAAATTGTTCGAAAAGTAAAGAACCGACTTGATCGAAGCCCGCGCCGCAGTGGCCAAAAATGGCTCGTGAGCTGGGCATATCGCAATATTCCATTCGGCAAATATTGAAAAATGAGCTCGGGATAAAGTCATTGAAATTCCAAAAAGTGCAAGAACTTACACCGCAACAGAAAGAAGATAAATTTAAAAGAGCTAAAGAGTTGCTTCGATCGGCCGAAAGTGATGAACTGCCGAATTTGGTTTTCTTTGATAAGAAAACATTCGTTGTCCAGCAGTTTGTAAACAAACAACCTGATCGTGTTTACTTGCCAAAGAGGTCAGCTGGAAATGTGCACCTTCGGTTGGCCACCAGAATTCAAGCGCCGCCCATGGCGATGGTGTGGGCCGGCATAACAGCCGATGGTCGCTCTCCGCTCGTATTAATCGACATCAGAATAAATGCCGAATATTATCGCGAAAATATTCTGAAGGGTGTATTAAGACCTTGGGCACGCAAACATTTTGCCCGCAGACCTTGGACATTGCAACAGGACTCAGCACGCGCCACCCAAGAATGTTTACAAAATGAGGTTTCTCGCTTCATTTCCAGCGCACAATGGCTACTAAAATCTCCAGATACTAATCCGTTGGACTATTGTTTCTGGAGTATTGTGGAAAGCAAGGTTGGCACTAAAAAATACCAAAGTGTCAATCACCTCAAGCAAGCGCTTCGCCGGAAATGGACCAAAATACCGCAAAGCAACATTCGGGCAGCGTGTGACGGTTGCATTGTCCGAAGACTATAATTCATGCCAAAGGTGACCGATTCGAACAAATCTAAACTTATTCTAAAATTTCATGCTATTTCCGACATTTTTTGCTTGCTTTCAAAAAAAAAAAAAAAAATAAAAAAAAATGTAAAAATTATGGCGTTTGACTTTGTTGCAGTTTTTTTTTATTTGACCCTGTATATTGTGAATTTTTTTTAATTTATTTTAGGTAATTTCCTACTGGACAAACAAAATTTTTTTAGAACTATGTTCAGGAATCTTCCAACCAAAATTTGTATATTTTTTAAGAATAGTTTTAAAATGCCTTAGTGGAATGTTTAAGCATATTTTTGTAAGGTCTTCCTGGACAAACATCTCGGGCTTTTGAAGAAAATATGTGCAGGGACTTTCCGAACAAAAATCGTGGGGGTTTTCAGGATTTTTTTTTATTTTAAATATCTTTGAGAGCGCATTTTTAAGGAAAATGTTTAAGAAAAATGTAGAATTTTTTAAGAGTAATTTTGAGTATTTCTTGGCACATATATTTCATCCATCTTGGATTTTTTTGAATAATATTTAGCAGATATTATGTTCTACACATAATTTCACATTTTTCAAAGACCTAATTCCTCTAAATCGTGTGACAGGTAACCTTCAGATTGGCTGTTTCGGAACAAATCGTGTGACAGCCATTTACAAGGATGGCTTGAGTTTATATAGGGATTGAATCATCTCTAAATAAGAAGAAATTTATTTTCAGTGAAAAAACCAATTCCTCTCAATTTAAATAAGAGACATCCAATGCAATACATTATGTTCAACGAAGTCCTTTACCTTATTTACGTCCTTACAAATGATTGAATATGCCTGAGAACATTGAATATAACAGCTCAATGGTCTATTAAACCATGTCCCATATTGTATTATAAAACAATACCGATTATAGGTTTAATTAAAAATTATAATTAAACTATTAAAAAATGTCAACATGCCTACTGATCGTATATTGTCAGTCATGTGAAACCATTTAAGTCGTTTCTGGATGCTATTTGTTTATTTACAAGTGTTTTTTTTTTCTCTTAATTGTTATAATGCGATAATAAATTCAAAAATGAGAGTTTATCATCTGAACATTCCATAGTAATTTGACTTTTGTAGATAATTATAGTTTTACTTTTTTTTTTCTAAAAATTTGCTTAGCATTATTTGACTTATAGGCTGTTTGTGTATATCGAAACAATAGTGAATGCGAAAGAAAACCACAATTCCAAATGTATTTTTCATATTTTTGAATGAAAAATTCAGAGTTTGAAAAACACATTTGGCTTTAGAAACTGGCCATTAGACTCTTTGCTTTTTTTTTCTAAAATTAGTAGTTAAACAAACAATTGCAACGCTAAGGACAGAATGAAAACAATTCCACAGAAGTGCATCATAAGCTGGCTACTGTGTATTTTCGCATTGTACAAGCAATAACAAACTATCCTGTACAAATGTGTAGTTCAAGTTTTAAAAATTATACATAACTCAAAATTATAAAACCCGCGATTTTTATTCCTTATGTTGCAAGTTATATATAAATACATGCCAATTATACAAAAATACATGCTTCAATATGGATTGTTCCCGATACATTATCAATAGTAATGATATTACATTTAAGTTTTATTTTTCAAATACACCTCCGTTCGATATTTCACTACTTGTACTTACCCTCACTTTCTCTTTAATTTTAAAGCCAACTGAAACCACAATACACACTAGCAGACCCCCACAGACCAACTGATTACCAAGCAATTATTAGCGTTCAAAACAATTCAAAACTACTATAAAATTCAAATATAGACTATCTCAAGTATTACCTTCAACCCAGATAACGATTATTAATCCGATTATCGCAAGATTATGATATTAGAAACTGTAAAAAAGTGTGCGAAAAAATGCGATAAGATATAAAGGAAACAGCAAGGGTTATTTTAAATTAACAAAATAAATGTTTCGTATTTTTGTTTTATTTTACCTTTGAAATTGTAATTAGTTGTAGTTGCCCGCAAAGATGACTCGAAAAAGTAAGCTAATTGAACTCATTTTATCACGGAGTAAGGTACTCGGATAAGGATATCTAAATAAATTAGCGGTTAAATATTGAAACGATATATGTCAATAATATTCAAAATTATTAAAACAATTCTCACTAAAAATCACAGCATAAAATATCGTTCGCCGCCTCGATTGTGTTTTTTGATTAGTCAGCATTATTATCGATAACAGCTCTTTTCATGACCGTTACTACTTTCTTTCGATACTGTTGGTACAGTACAGAGAATTTATGTGAATATTTTTATACCCTACAACACTATGTATTGGGGGTATTATAAGTTTGATTGGGCCAAAAATTATGTAACACCTCGAAATATTGGTTTCCAACATAGGAAAGTATATATGGATCTTCCTATCTCGCCGAGCTGAGTCGATCTAGCTATGTATGTCCGTCCGTCCGTCTGTCCATGTTAATTTTAATCACTGTATAGGTCGCAATTATGGCCCGATCTTCGCGACATTTAGAATGGAGGTGGGGCTAGGGTCAGAATAGAACCCTATTTCTTTTGGAGATGATCGCATATTCGCGGTTTAATGGAAAATTTGACTTTTATTTATCACAAATGCTATGGCCTATTTCAACCACTAAATATTACCCGGTTACCATCAAAATTGGGAGGCTTCTGCCCAGCCCAAAGCTCTAGCCCCATGCTAACTTTCGCTTCGATTGGTCTATAATTGTGACCTGTAAAGCAACTGCAAAATCAGGAAATGTTTCAGTTTTTGGCCCATTTCAACCCCTAAAAATTATTCGATCATCTCCAAATAGTGTTATATTCTGGCTCTCTGCCACCTCCATTCTAAATTTCGTGAAGATCGGGCCATAATTGCGACATGTAGAGTGATTACAAATTAACATGGACAGACGGACGAACGGACATACATAGCTAGATCGACTCAGCTCGGCGAGGTAGGAATATCCATACATACTTTCCTATGTGGGAAACCAATTTTTGGAGGTGTTACATATTTTTTTTATAATACCCCCAACATATAGTGTGGTAGGGTACACATATATATGTGAAGAGCAAAAATCATAAAATATTGAAAATTGTGACCTTTGTGAGTTCACAACAGATATTGTATCAGCAAAAATGTTTGTACGTGTGAAATTTGAAGAGATTTGGATGCTTATTTCGCTTTCTTTGAGCGTTTTGTTTTTCAACCTATTTGGGGGCAGGTAGCAAAAGCAATGGTCCGATCTCTACCATCTTCATAACGGATCTTGTGTTGATGGAAATATTGCGATGTACTGATTCTTGAATGGAATCGGATGTTAATTTCACTTTTTATGAGCTTCGTGGATATTTAAAACGTTGAGCCTTTGTGGGGGAGGTACAAGAAGTAATGGTCCGATCTCTACCGTTTTTATAACAGATCCTGTGTTGATGGAAATATTCAGATGTGCCAAGTCTAAATTCAATCGGATGTTAATTTCGCGTTTTATTAGCTTAAGGGATACCAAAATTTCGCTCTTTTGTGGGGGAGGTACCAGAAGGAGTGACCTATATTTTCCATTTTAACAGCAGATCTTGGTTTTATAAAAATATTAGAATGCGTGAAATTTTAAGACAATCGAATTCTTACATCACATTTTATAAAAGTTGTAATTATTCAAAATGTTGTCCCTTTGTGGGGGAGGTACTTGATGGAGTGGTCGAATGCCATAAGTAAACCTTCATCTCCTCGAAATATTTATTAAAAAACAACAAGAAAGTCCTCTTCTACTTAATAATATAATTATATTGGACTCACCAATTATCATGGTAGAAGAATACAGGTAGATGCATCAACGCTTGGGAACATTGATATGTCGAAAAAATTTTTTATTTTCTTTCAAAAATAAATAGAATTTCCTAAGTTTTCTTATACGACGCCAATCGGAGGTTGTTATGATATGCATTTTTCAAGAATTTGGACAAATTTAAATAATTTTTCATTTAACATTTTCAATCACAAAATTGGGTTGACAGTTCATTGTCCCAGCAGCTGTGTCGACGCATCTACCTATATTCTTCTACCATGCCAATTATCAAGCTTTATGAATGTTTCAACACCTAGGTATATTCCAACTGAAAAAAAAAAACTCAAAATTCTCGTCGTTCCAATGAAACGATAATTTCACTTTCTAGGTCGATTTTGATATCTACCTTATTCCACCCAAAAATCGTAATCGATTGATCGATTAGTCAAAAGTCGGCCTACATATTCCTTATAATTACCATAACAAACAATACAAAAAAGAAAAAAGGAAGAAGTAATGTAATACCGGAGAATTTTGGATGATTTCATAAAAAACAATAATTTTTTTAAAACAAAACTACCTAAATTACAAAACAAAATGTCTTCATCAAAAGCCATTAACAATATGGGAATGGGCATTGTGGAACCTCAGGAACGGATGCACAATCTAATAAACTTTGGCAAAGTCAACGAAATTGATCCAAAACAATCAATCTATCGGTAAGTTAATCTTGAAATGTGACCAAAATAGGCGAATTCCAATTGGCTTTGTGGCAAACAGTGATTGTCTTGAGGAAAATTTGCATAACAAACAATTTGGCCGATAACCTTCTTCAATTGGCATAACTAAATTATGGAATGAGTGTAGAAGGTCCATCGAGACAAGGTCGTCGTCGTATGTGATGACCTTATTAGTAGCAGGTTATGTGAATCCTTTTGAAGGTTAGCCTCCTGTTGATAGTCGCCAAAAACAAAGCAAGGCAGTCCTTGAATGCAATGCTGCTACTTCACACAATGCGTGGCGGTAGTTATGTGTACTAATAATGCATTTTGTATTCTCTTGTGTCTTTCTTGCAGTTACTATCGTTCGGGCACGGAAATGTTACGCATGGCTCATGGTATGAAACATTTTGTTAAAAAAGTTTTTAAAATGTTTGTTTTTTTTTTCCTATAGAATTCTGTTTTGTTTTTAATGTTTTGTTATTGTTTACAAGTGCTGTATGGATGATTCATAGTTTCACACTTGCTATAATTGACTTATGGATCACTTGATATACCCCAGATATTTACATAAACATTATCTTTTATAAAATTATTGTTGATAGATTCACAAGTCACGCGTTTGTATTTTTAAACCCTACATTTAGAAAATCTGCTAGGTCGGTGAATCGTATCAATATTTTATTAGAACTAATACCATTAAGTCATACGTCTTATCGAGTGTTAAGGGAAATCTGCAAATGAGTTGATAGAGAAATTAATGTTTTTCTATTCATTGATTTTTAATAATATGAGATCTATATACACATTTTTGTCAACTGACGCTTTATTGATTAAAAAATACTTTAATATGTATATCCAAAATAGACTAACGATCCTCGAAGTAAACACTACTGCAATTTTCATATTCAAATTAAGTATCAGAAAAAATACTTTTAAGACGGAAAACAACAAATGTCACTAATTTGTTTACTTTTTACTAATTTTGCATATTTTATTTATAGAAGTTTGTACTTATCCTAGAAGTCGGCAATTTTAAAAATCTACATATGATGTTTTGGAAATACATCAGAAAGGCATCATTTTGATTTTCTCCTTAGTATCAGAAATGTATCCTTAAATGTCTACGAAAAGTGTCCAAATAGTTTATAACCACACTTTTTAAACTACTATTTAAAATACATCCAGTAGGTATTTCTCCTTTAGGAAAAATCCATAGGCCCTAGAATACAATATAGAAAACTTCACGAACTTTCCTAAAATAATCCGATAGATCAGGATTCTTAAATAAAATATCCTAATACATTTGAAAATAGTTCTTCAAAAATATTTGTGAAAAATTCTACACTTTCCTAATGGCTACAAGTATGCAGCTACATAGGAATTGACCCCACCACATTTTTGGCATACTAGGCTTCTTTTCCAAAAGAATGTGCCCAAAAGACTTGTGTCAGATCTAATATCAAGAATATTAATATAAGTTTCTAGCCGATTTGTTTAACATAGGGTCTGGATTCTGCGATACAATTCATTTCAAAACATCGTTTCTGGACTTTATAATTTCAGATTTGTCTGTCTGTTGTAATCACGCTATCTTTCGAACAAATTGAGATAAAAATTGTGCATACATGCATAGTGTACCAGTAGGCAGGTTAAGTTCGTAAATGGGCCATGCCGGTCCACGTTTTCGTATATAACATTATTCACTGGAATCGTTTAAAATTTCGTACTGGAAGATCCTGATGGGTACTACAACCTATGGTAAAAAATTTCGTATGCCGGTCCACGCCTTCGTATAGCCCCCATATAACGGTTACTCCCGATATTCGGTATTTTTATGATTTTAGCTACATTATTTATCGGAGTTATTCCCAATTTCGTATTTGAAGTTCGTAATGGGTATTGCAGTCTATGACAAATTGTTGTATGCAGTCCATGTCTTCGTATAGTCCCCATATAACGGTTTTCATTTAAGTGGTAGTTTTCGGATTTTTTTTTTTTGATATTTTTCAAGTTCCTTCGAAATGGTGGAGGGTTTTAAAAGTTCGGCCCGGTCGAACTTCGCTGCTTTTTTTTTCCTGTTTATCTATCAAACAGTTTAATACTTCAAAATATCTCTATGAAAACAACCGGAGAAATTTTACAAAACTACTTGCTATGCTTTAATAATAACTTACTTTTTAATTCCGTATATTCCCACATAGTTTCAAAACAATCATAACCGTTCTAATACTTCTCTATTATTTTTCTTACATAAAACTTCCAGTGTATTTGAACGAGAAAAATCATGAGAACGCTTTTATTTTATACATGAAATATTTGACACTATTTGTCGAAAAGATACGAACACATCCAGATTTTCCCAGCATTAAGTCGGAAATGAAAACCATCAATAAACTGATCAAGGAAGAAGTAATGCCTACATCAGAAAAATTACGACTCAAACTGCTGGATCGCTACCAGCGAGAATATGAACAATTTTTGGCAAATAAAGAGGCTGAGCGAGTGCGTGAATTGGAACGAGAAAAAGAACGACGGCAACGTGAAGCAGCATCAAATAATTCGACTCATGGCTCTTCTATAATACCCGCCAATCTGCACGTTCAAATCGATCCAGAAAATACACCATCCGCACCAGATTTGGGTCTACTCGATCAAGTGGTGTATCCCAATGATTTTCCCACAGGTGGTGGGCAAAAGAGTAATTTACTATTACCAAGTGATAGCGTGGACAGGGATAGCAAAGGCATGAGGTAAAAATACATTTTATTTAAGTATGAAATACAAATTTAATGTCAATTTCTTGAATCTTAAATTTTTTTTAGTATTCCCACAAAACCCTCATTTGATCGTTCACAAAAACCGCAGTACGAACGTTCGGATTCTTTGTTGGCTGGTTCCTTGCGCATGGTTGTCATACCACAAAATACAATGGATATTTTCCTACAGTTGGCCAAATCGAATACGGCAAAAAATATTGAAACTTGCGGCATATTGGCTGGTTCATTGGCCAAAAATCGCTTGCACATAACCCACATTATAATACCCAAACAACATGGCACACCCGACTCGTGTAATACCATGAATGAAGAAGAGATATTTGAAATACAAGATGATCAGAATTTAATAACGTTGGGATGGATTCATGTGGGTTTTTTATGGTACAGAAAATTTAAATTTGAATACTATTTTTTGTTTGTGTTACAGACACATCCAAGCCAAACAGCATTTTTGTCTTCGGTGGATCTACACACTCAATTGGCCTATCAGTTAATGATGCCCGAAGCTATTGCTATCGTCTGTGCGCCCAAATATCAAACGTAAGTTTTGTAAAAATGTTCAACACTATATAATAAGAGACTATAAGCTTCTTAACATCCCTGTGCAATGAGTGTTCATTTTACTTAAGCTGTTTAATTAGAATGTATTCTCACTAACATCAAAAGAAATTACCTTCTACGATACTAAGTCATCTTTCTTTTTACCGTTTACCTCGAAACAACACCCTTTCGACAAGAGTTCCAAACCAAGTTACATGTTTTCGTTTTGGGAAATTATTATTCGGAATGCTTACTACCATTTCTTTTGGATGGACCTTAAGCAAAAAAAGTATTGCACCATCAGTATTTTGGTATATTAGTAATCACTTGAACTAGCCAGTTTAGTGAAGAGTGTTGGTTCCGACTTATAGAAGAGGGTAAGCTCTTACGTCCTTTTCAGTTAAAATATTTTCCTAGGAAGCATCCTTCCTCCACATTAATCTTCAAACACAAGTTTTATGAATTGGCCTCGAGGCCCTAGCATCTAGAACATGTTGATAATCTTATCTACGAAGGATCGTTACAGAGATGCAAATTTTAACTATTAAAGTTAAATTGTATTTGTGCAGGATTTTACTGAAGATATTAAGAAAACAGATATTCGGCGGCGAAGCCGTGAAACAGCCTGCTAGTTAAATGTTCTCATTTTTATACCCTCCACCATAGTATGGGGGGTATATTAAGTTTGTCATTCACTCTAGGTTCAGAAGGAAATGAAGTAGGTTGATAACATTTTACTCATATTATATATGTATATTATGTCTGCAGGACATTTGGTATTGAGAATGGGCCATGTAGGTCCACGTTTTGATATAACCCCATAACGGCACCTCCAGATATTCGAGATATTAAATTTGGTATTTGAAGTTCGTAGCGGATACTACAGCCTATGCCAGAAAAAGGTCTATGCAAGTCCACGCCTTCGTATAGCCCCCATATAACGGATTCTTCCGATATTCGGTATTATGATGATTTTAGCGACATTATTTACCGGAATTGTTTCAAATTTCGTATTTGAAGTTCGTAATGGTTACTCAGCCTAAGACAGAACATTTTCTGTGCAGGTACACGTCTTCGTATAGCCTCCATAAAACGGTAGCTCTCGATATTCGGTATTTTGATGATTTTAGCTACATTATTCACCGATTTTTTTAAGTTTCGCATTTTAATATTGTAATAGCTTATGCTAAAAGTTACCTATGCAGGTCTATGTCGTCGTATAGACCCTAATATAACAGCTACATTCGGTATTTGTAAGATTTTAACAGCATTTCTAACGGATTTTATTGCTTTTGAGAATTGCCAAATGGTCGAGGGTATTCAATGTTCGACCCGCCCGAACTTACAGCTTTTTTATTTGTTAAAATTGAAATTAGAACAAATTCAAAATATATTTTTAAGTTATTATGTAGATTTTGATCACATCCAGATCGGAATACGTGGTTTAGGTTTTTCTTGAATCATATGAGGACATGCAAATGTAGTTTAATTTTGCCAGGAAATATTAAAAATTTAAGTAAAAAATAATTTAGATTCTTTATTTTCATTGCATCGTTAATGATTTTGGATCTTTTTTCAATTTCAGTACTGGTTTCTTTATACTTACTCCAAACTATGGTCTGCACTACATTGCTGAATGCCGGCAGTCAGGCTTTCATCCGCATCCAAATGACCCGCCTCTATTTATGGTAAAATTATATTTTTAATGTTTACATTATGTATCAGAACTTATCTGTACTTCTATTTCATAATACCTTTTATAGGAAGCCCAACACATACAAATGGATGCCGGACAAAAAATAAAAGTTGTCGATTTACGAAGATAGTTCCAGGAATTTTATGTCTAAATGGAAAAGGACAGATAGACTACAGAAAATACAGAGAGAGTCAGCAATATTGTAAATTTCCAAAGAAAACTATGAAACGAATTTAAATTTGAATACAAAATTAAAGAAAATTGGCATAAAAGTACTTCTTCACTACACGAAATGGAAATTTCTTGTAATCTCAGCTAAAGCAAAAACAAAAAATTGGCTAAAACAAAATTAAACTATTAACATTTTTTGGCTTCAAAAGGAAACAACAACAAAAATAACCAAAACTACTAAATTATTATTGTGCAAACATTATATACCTATATTTATATTTTAAACTTTAGTAAAACAAAAGTGCTTTAATTGACAAAAAAAGAGAAATTGAACTAGAGAAAACATGAAATGAAATCAAAAAGAAATACACACACACACAGACATAACTTACACACTTAAATTTATTACCAGAATAAAAATAAAAAAATAAAATAAGTGTGTTAAGCAAAAACAACTATTGAAAATAGTTAAGAAACCAGCAACAAATACGTATTGATGACACTTGATATTTTTCGAGAATGTATTTATGTCTAGTTTATAAATAAATAACAATAATTACTAACAACAACAACAGAAAAGAGTAGAAGACAAAAAGCATTAAAAAAATATTTTATTTTTTAAATTTAACGCATATTTTGCCTATCTTAGCATTTGCTCTACTTGGAATTTCTTGTCGTATTAAATAGCTTTATATTAACTTCTATTAACAATTTATTTTTATACTAATCTATTATAAGATAGTTTGGCAAAATCAAAATTAACTTTAAATTATTGTTAAGTAGTTTCCTCCTGGGCTGAACAAATCCAATTTGAGAATACATTTAGATAATTTATTTTTTGAAATCTTTTCCAGAGCTAAGTATTCACAGGTGAATTTAAAATTTCAAAAACTAACAAAGTTAACGAAATTGTTCTACAAAATTCTCTCAGCCTATAAAGGATATAACGTTTATAATTAAAAATCTTTACATTTATTTTTCTATGGATGTTATAAATTTTATGTTAAGCTTAGCCTTATTTTGTTATCTCATTTATAACTTGTTTTGTTTGGCATATATATAGTGTATATACACAACAAAATAATTTGTTAAACACTTTAATAATAAAATAATACTATTTATTGCTGATGACAAATGTTTGTCATTTATTGTGGAATTACTGTTGTTAACGGTGTATTGTCATCCGAAAATTTATAATGGGCCTATATGAATGACTACTAAAATTCATTATCCATAAATCCTCTTCGAAAGAACCTGCAAAAACTCACCAATACAGGGTGAGATGAAAAACCTGCAACCAACTTCAGACTGCTGTCCTTTCCAAGCCACTTGTCCGACAGCTGCTAAAATTTTTCCGGTGACAGCTCAATATAGTGTTTACAAGCGTACAATAGCATTTTGGTGAGGATTTTCCAGGAAAAATGTTATTCGTGATGAAATTCAAGCATGATAGTGTGATTTCTTTATTTTTGGCTGGAAAACCACAAGTGGCTATCGTTAGAGCACTTCAGCATTTAAGTGTGAATGAATCTTTTGTGTCTCTTCGCTAATTACCTTGACACTGGTATCGTAGTAGACGGAAGAAAACAACATCAGCAGAAATGGTTCGAAAAGTAAAGAAGCGACTTGATCGAAACTCAAGCGCCCGCAGTGACCGAAAAATGGCTCGTGAGCTGAACATATCGCAATATTCCATTCGGCAAATATTGAAAAATGAGCTCGAGGTAAAGCCATTGAAATTCCAAAAAGTGCAAGAACTCACACCGCAACAAAAAGAAAATAGATTCGAAAGATCTAAAGCATTGCTTCGCTTGGTCGAAAGTGGTGAACAGCCGAATTTGGTTTTCGATGAGAAAACATTCGTTGTCCATCAGTTTGTACACAAACAAAATAATCGTGTTTACTTGCCAAAGAGGCCTGCTGAAAATGTGCACCTTCAAGGGCCGGGCATGTTGATGGTGTGGGCCGCCATAACAGCCGATGGTCGCTCTCCGCTCGTATAAATCGACCGCGGCATCAGAATAAATTCCGAACATTATCGTTTTGAGGGTGTATTAAAGCCATTCCAACAGGAGTCATCCCACTAAGCACGTGCCACCCAAGACTGGCCATAATTCGTGGCAAAGGTGACCAATTCGAACAAATTTTAACTAAATCTTAAATTTGATACTGTTCATTCAATAAAATTAAAAAAAAAATGTATTTTATGGTGTTTGACTTTGTTATCTCACGCTGTATATGATATCATCTTTATTTCCTTCTCAATAATTTGAATAAACAAGTTTTCTCACCACTGTGCTTATTAAAATTATTTTTAGTCATAGAACCTAAATGTTTAGGCGTATTTCCAGTGTTTCATACCACAATTGTTGTGATAAAAATAAAATTCCATCAGCTGTTGGACGAGCATGCGCTTTTGAAAAGGCATCAGAAACCTTCAGTCTTTAGGAATTCATGAGAGTGAGAAAATCCATCCATATTAGAAGTTTCGACATTCCGATAGTCATCCATGTAGATTTGTGTTGCACATTAATGTTATATTTACAGTTGAGGATATAAGTGTGTGCTTCAGAAAAGTTAGATTTAAGGAGTTGGGCAAATATCACCTTGCTTAAAATTGTAATGATGAAATTAAATACAACATTTCAGATCTATTACTTCAACCAATGCCAAATTTAGTATTATTTAGTTCGTTTCGAACAGTTAAAGTACATATTTCCAAAACAATGTCCATATATCAAACTCAGATACCAATAGTAACCGTAATATAATATTTCAGAATTTCAACTCTTTAATTTCCCCTATTACCAAATTTTGTACCATTTAGTACAATTATAGTTGACATTTCCAAAACCATCTCTATATCTTATCAAATTTCAAGATACCAACTCTATCCCTTCAACAAATACCAAATTTAGTACTATTTAGTAATTTTCGCAAAATGATAGTACAAATCTTCAAAACCACCTCCATCGTATATCTAGTTTAGTGCCACTTAGTTCTTTTCGAACAATTATAATACACATATCCAACCAAGAGACACCAAGAGTGAAAATTTAAGGATTCCAGCTTTATTACTTCAACCAATACCAAATTTAGTACTGTTCGTACAATTATAGTACACATTTCCTAAACCACCTCCATATCTCAATTCCAAACACCAACAGAGGCCTCAATATCAAGTTTGAAGATTCCAGCCTCTTTTCCAGCCTTTACACAATACCAAATTTAGTACCATTTAGCACTTGTACAAGTATAGGATGCATTTCCAAAACACCACAAATTCTCAAACACAAAATCTAAATTTAAATATAAAATTTCAGAATTTTATGTCTGTCCCAAATAGCAAATATAGTATCATTCAGTACTTCTCGCACAGTTACAGGATGAGAAAAAAAACTGCAATAAAGTCAAACGCCATAATGTTTACATTTTTTTTAATTTTATCGAACAAAAGCAAAAAATGTCGGAAATAGCATCAAATTTTAGAATAAGTTTAGATTTGTTCGAATTAGTCACCATTGGGACGAATTATGGCCTTCAACCGGTCAATGAAACCGTCACATGCTGCCCGAATGTTGCTCTGCTGTATTTTGGCCCATTCATGGCGAAGCACTTGCTTGAGGTGATCGACACTTTGGTATTTTTAAGTGTCAATCCTGCTTTCCAAAATACTCTAGACACAATAGTCCATCGGATTGGTATCCGGAGATTTTGGTGTCTATAGTGCGTTGGAAATGAAGAAAGGAATCTAATTTTGTAACCATTCTTGGGTGGCGTGTGCTAAGTACAAAGGCTTTGATACACCCTCCAGAATATTTTAGCGATAATATTTGGCATTTATTCTGATGCCACGGTCGATTTATATGAGCGGAGAGCGACCATCGGCTGTTATGGAGGCCCACACCATCATCATGGCTGGCGCTTGAGTTCTGGTGGCCAACCGAAGGTTCAACTAACCTCTTTGGCAAGTAAACACGATCATTTTGTTTGTTTACAAACTGCTGGACAACGAATGTTTTCCCATTTTGAGGCCACTATCGTTCAAGTCGCTTCTTTGGTTTTCGAACCATTTCTGCTGATTTCTTCCGGGATACGCTACCAGTATCACGGTAAAGAGCGATGGTACGAGACGCAAAAGATTTATTTAAATGCTGAAGTGCTCTAACGATAGCCACTTGTGGTTTTCCAGCCAAATATAAAGAAATCACACTATCACGCTTGAATTCCATCATGAATAACTTTTGTTCTGGAAAATTCTCACCAAAATGCTTTTGTACGCTTGTTAACAATATAATGAGCTGTCACTGGAATAATTTTAACAGCTGTCGGACGAGTGGCTTAGAAATGCAAACGAATATATTCATTTTGTGATACTAACATAATCCTTATCGAAGTCATATCATGCTCTACACAGCAATGTTAAATAAGCATAGTGGTGTAGGGTATTATATAGTCGGCCCGCCCGACTTTTGACCTTTCCTTATACTTATACTCAAGTTACAAACTTACCTGAGTATATGCAAATTAAAATTCCAAACTCTTTAAATCGAGAATTACTTTTGCCCCTCACTGTAAGCCACAGAATTGCATGCTATGCAGACCCAGGAATGTTAATTAACAGAGAGCCAAAGAACTTTTGGTTTAACAGTTCAAGCCATCATTGCCTATGAAGGCTGATTCTTTCTGTTTCTTCAATCAGTTCTTCGTGGTTGGTCATCGTTGTCAAGTGTTGAGCGCTTACAAAACGAAAATTATCGAAATAATCACTCGTGCGGTATTCACACCTAACGAAATTACGGTATAAAATTTTTGCTAAAACAGCAACAAAGTGAAACACCACTAGAAAGCTGAAAAAAGATATAGAGAGGAAGAGAGTGAGAAAATAGGAAAAATAAATAAGAAAAGTTGGAAAATTCTTTTTTTTTTCAGTTATTGTGTGTAGAAATTTTGAAGCGATTATGCTAGGAACACAATTGGAGCGAACGACGAATTTCACCCTACGCGGCGACAAAATGAGCCGCGAAAATTCGTCGTATGGAACACAATACCGACGAAATTATAAAACAGCTGATGAAGTTGTTTACTTTTTGCTCATTTGTTGACTACAATGAATTATACAAGAACACATAATTCTTTACGTTCTCTATTATAATTTCACTTATGTCCATCTTCTCTATTATAAATTCACTGATATCCATCTTCACTCAGGCGCAAGTACACAAATAAATAAACAAATTAATTATGTTTTTTTTTTTTATACGAGTAACAGATAGTAGAGTGACCATAACAAATTTTAAAGTAAAAAGTAACTTTATTTACTAAAACACATAAAATTCGTACAAGTATGGCCACCTTGTACTGTTTTGTTCGCCGGTCGCCGGCGTATGAAATAGAAATAAAGCTAATTGAGTTCGCGGCGACCGACGAAATTTTCGCCGGTGCCGTGATTGTGTGCACTTCCATATACACATATGTGTTTTATTTTTGACGACGAACATACGCCGCGAAAAAATTCGTCGTTCGCTCCAATTGTGTTCCTAGCATAAGAAAGTTTTAAAACAGCAACAACAACAAGCAATAAAATAAATTGATAGGGATTTGCCTAATTAATCCCTTGTCAGTGAAGAAGAGAGAGAGAGGCCAGCCCTCATCCCGTTCTTATTCAGTGTGATTTTCAGTGTTAATAGCAAAGTGAATGTTCTAGGAGTTTTTAAAAAGGCAAACAAAAATATAAGCTTAAAATATTTTCCTGCGGTTGTGGAAGTGCGAAAAAAAGGAATCCACAGCTGGAAGCAACTCGTAACCAATTAAAAAAGAGATCAAGTTGTAATTATCCCGAGAAAACTTGGAAACCTATACTTCTTTCTTCGATTGAGGCCATCAAACCGAAACAACCAACCAACCATCTCAGCCGACCGACCATCAACCCCACTTGTCAAACAAAAGTTATAATGTTTAATAATTTTTGTCCACTTGATTGGATAATACAGCCAGTTCAATGTCAAGATGTAAGTTCACCATACCCACACAAACTTAAACTAACTATTTTGTTGTATTTGTTTTTTTTTTGGGGAAATTAGAAATATTTTCCTCCTTGTGTTATTTGTTCGATTCAAAAGCCTTCTACAATTTACCACCACTCCTTTCAACCTTTTTTTGTATTCTTCTTTTGTATCCCCTCTTTAACAGTATTTCTTAATGTCCCCCTCTTTTTGGTTTGTATTCTGTTTATCCACTGTTTTGTTTTTGTCATTGTTTATTGATTTATGTAGCGAGAGAGAGGAGCTTGCGGAGAGAGCTGAGGTCGAAAAACTGAATTGAGTGATATAAAATGAGAAGAAGAGGAAAAGAGAGAGAGAGTGCGAGGTGTTATTGTGTATTTTTTGTTTTTGTTTGTTGTGCTTTTGATGTCCGTGTCCTGTGTTGGAATCCTTTTATTATTTGACTGTGTGAGGATTGTGTGATTGTTTACTATTGTTGTTGTTGTTTCCCTTTTATGTGCCAGTCACTGTCACTGGCATTTCAAATACTGATGGTTTGCCTGCAATTGTCATTCGGTCTTTGATTTTATGACAGTTTCAATTTGTTTTTATTTGTGCCCTACACTATTCTTTATTGAAACTTGCCGGTATTTTGTGTTTTTTGTTTATGTAAATAGTGGGGTATGCAGAATTAAAACAAAAACAAAACGGAAAATCATTAAACTGGAACCGGGTTTATATAAATATATAGGGGTTCCATAATGGAAAACCTTACAAGTTATGAAACAATTTTGAAAACAAACAAGTATGCAAAGGCTACAGTCGAGAGGGGCCGATCGTTGAATACCCTACAACACTATAATAAACCATACAGTTTATATAGGCGAGATACTCGAAAGAATTCCACAAGATATGTGACAAATAATAAAAGAAAACCATCAAGATTCGTTCTCTAATTTTCGAATAATAGCAACTTAAACTAATTTTCTCATTTCGAATTTATTGGTAGATGTTGCACGTAAATGGTCTTCCTAGATCTGGACCAATATTTCTCAAAGACCTATAATCTCTCAGAAGTTGCAAAAGATTAACATTTATTATTGGTTTTTGACTAAACCGCATCTATATGAGATACAGACATTTGACTATATACTTCAACGAAATCAGCCTTAACGAAAAAGTCAGAAGTGCGTCTTTCCTGTATTTGTGAATTCTCCAAAAAGTCCCTGGAATGGACATTTTCGTATTTTGTCTACAAAAGTTGGCCTAAATATATGGAGATCATCTCCAAAAAGAGTAGGCTTCTATTCTGACCCTTATCTTATCCCCATGCAAAATTTCGTAAGGATCGGGCCATAAATGCGATCTGTATATGATATCCTGATATCCCAACTACTTAGTTTTGTTAGCTGTAGAAAAATTACCAAATGTTTAATTCAAAATGAAAATATGCCAAAAATATGACAAAATTGAAAAAAAAAATATGAGAAAATGTTACAAAATCAATATTTTCATCTTTAGAGAGATATTTTTATGCGATTTTTAGACGTTTTTTCTTTCCTGCCAAGAGGCCATTCTGAATTAATGAGAACTGTCGAAATCAGTTCAGCCGTTCTCAGCATATATAAGATCTTTCAAGCATATCTTCTTTGATAGACATATATATCGCACATATTTTGCTATATATCCGACTTGTTGGATGTTACCATCAATGTAAAGGTCAGAAGTAACCTTGTGATGGCTTTGTGATTTCGCCGGGATTCACGGTTTAATGAAAAATTTTGAATTTTTTCAACACAAAAGATATGGTCTATTTTACCCGCTAAATATTATCCGATGACCACCCAAATTGGTAGGCTTCTTCCCTGCCCTAAACACTAGCTACATACGAAATTCCGCGTCGATTGGTCTATAATTGCGATTGTATAGCTACTGCAAAATCCGACATTTTTCAGTATTTGGTTCATTTCAACCCCTAAACATTTGGCGATCATCTCCAAAAGCAAAAGGGTTCTATTCTGGTCCAAGCCCCACCTACATTCTAAATTTCGTGAAGATCGGGCCATAATTGCGACCTGTAGAGTTATTACAAATTAACATGGACAGACGGACAGACGGACAGACGGACGGACGGACGGACGGACGGACGGACGGACATACATAGCTAGATCGACTCAACTCGACGAGATAGGAAGATCCATATATACTTTCCTATGTGGGAAACCAATATTTCGTAGTGTTACATAATTTTTGTCCCAATCAAACTTATAATACCCCCAACACATAGTGTTGTAGGGTATAAAAATAAGGCATTCAATAATGCCAAAAATCTGGGATAACCGTTATGTGAAGGATATATACTAAAGATGGTATTCTTTATTTTATAAACATCAGGAAGAGCATAAATTGTTTTGACTTGCCAAAAATCATAATCTGGAAAAGTTCGCTAGTTATCACGGTTTGTGGAACTAATCTATCTTCTATATATTTTAAAGAGTAGAGAAATAACTGACTGACAGAAATTTTGGACAAGGGTCATTTTGGTGGATAGTTTGAGTGGAGTTGAGAAATGGGAAAATTGAGATTTAAGAAATTTATACTAAAAGGTACGAAAAGTACCAAAAAATTAATACCTTGTATTGGAAAAACGCAATGAGCTAGAATTTTGAAAGTTGGAGTCACTGATGGAGTGTGAAATAAGTTCTAAAATGGTGCCATTAGATATTATGTAAACGGATAATAACTAGAAATTCGGTACGAGAGCCAAGGTTGGAAAGAAGTAAGGACGTGAAGGAACGTTTTGAATTTGAAACTTCGATCCCTGGTGGTGATAGGTTTGTGATGACCTAGTAGTTTTGGAACTTTATACCACAAATACACTAAATAGTATATTTGGCACAATTTGGTATTGAAATTTGGTATTAGCGTCCTATACATGTGTAGCCATATGAAGGTGGTGTGTAATATACTATGTTGGTGGTATGTACTATAATTGCACGAAAAGTATGGAATGGTACTACATTTGGGTGAAGGGATAGAGATAAAATTCTGAAATTTGATATGGAGTATCTGTATTTCAGTTTTGGCGGTGGTTTTGAAAATGTGTGCTATAATTGTTCGAAAAAGTACTGAGTGGTACTAAACCAACTTCAGACTGCTTGTCCGACAGTTACAGCTCATTATATTGTTTATAAGCGTACAAAAGCATTTTGGTGAGAATTTTCCAGGAAAAAGTTTTGGTGAAGGAATTCAAGCGTGATAGTGTGATTTCTTTATATTTGGCTGGAAAACTACTAAAACTAGTGTCTATCGTTAGAGCACCCCAGCATTTAAATGTGAATAAATCTTTTGTGTCTCGTACCATCGCTCGTTACCGTGATACTTGTAGCGTAGCCCGACGTCAAGGAAGTGGACGGAAGAAAACAGCAACGTCAGCAGAAATGGTTCGAAAAGTAAAGAAGCGACTTGATCGAAAATCGCGTCGTAGTGGCCGAAAAATGACTCGTGAACTGAACATATCGCAATATTCCATTCGGCAAATATTGAAAAATGAGCTCAGGGTAAAGCCATTGAAATTCCAAAAAGTGCAAGAACTTACACCACAACAGAAAGAAAATAGACTCAAAAGAGCTAAAGAGTTACTTCGCATGGCCGAAAGTGTTGAACTGCCGAATTTGGTTTTCTGCGATGAGAAAACATTTGTTGTCCAGCAGTTTGTAAACAAATAAAATGATCGTGTTTACATGCTAAATAGGTCAGCTGAAAAAGTGCACCTTCGATTGGCCACCAGAACTCAAGCGCTGGTCATGTTGATGGTGTGGACCGCCACAACCGTCGTATTAATCTACCGTGGCATCAGAATAAATGCCGAATATTATCGCGAAAATATTCCGGAGGGTGTATTAAAGCCTTGGGCACGCAAAAATTTTGGCCGCAGACCTTGGACATTCCAACAGGACACAGCACCATCGCACTCAGCACGCGCCACCCAAGAATGGTTACAAAATGAGGTTCCTCGCTTCATTTCCAGTGCACAATGTCCACCAAAATCTCCGGAAACCAATCCATTTGTGTCTGGAGTATTTTGGAAAGCAAGGTTGGCACTAAAAAATACCAAATACCCCAAGCAAGAGATTCGCCGGGAATGGGCCAAAATACCGCAGAACAACATTCGGGCAGCTTGTGACGGTTTTATTGGACGTTTGAAGGCCATAATTCGTGCCAAAGGTGACCAATTCGAACAAATCTAAATTTATTCTAAAATTTGATGCTATTTTCGACAGTTATTGTTTTCATTCAATAAAATTGAAAGAAATTCAAAAACTATGGCGTTTGACTTTGTTGCAGTTTTTTTTATCTCACCCTGTATATTAGTGTTGGAGGCATTCAATTTGAAAAAGATAAAAAACCAATTCGGTTGTGCGTTTAGCCTTCCTATGAGAAAGTTTTTATCTTCCTAAGTGTGCTAAGGAGATTTTAAAGTCGAAGAATGATATACTATGCCTATGTGACATTAAATTCCAACTGTATGCCCTTTATCATTAAATGATATTGATATACGTTTTGTTTTCATTGGACAGTGCAGTACTAAATTAGATTTCATTTACTAATCTCAGTTGTTATTCGACATTCAACTTCACCTTCATTCATTTCATATTTGATTGTTTACACTGTCAATAATATAAATCTCTAAGGACATAATGGGCAATTTAATACCAGCAACTTAACGCGAACACAAAAAAAAAACAAAATGCCACACCTTGCAAAAAGGATATTGGAGTTTTTTGCATTTATACCATTTTCATTGTTGTTTGCTTGGTTCTTTCCCTTTCGATCCCTCTCCTTCACTGAGGTAATGACACTTAACGGAAATGTGAACTTGGATCACATGTTTCATTCTTTTATTTTTTATTTTTGTATCTTTTGATTTCCGTTTCGTGAATACGTAAAGACCTGATGCCATAAATAGTGTGGAAATGCTGTCACAGAGTCTCCGACACGTGTAATGAAGTATTTATTATACAAATACAACAAATGATTCGTGTTTGTGTGCTTGTGTTTGTCTTGCTTTATGATATAATAAACAATGACCTTGTGAATGTCCTGTGAAAAACGGATATCGTTTAGATGGATTAAAGAATAAGAGGCAGAAGTATTATAACGTTGTTTGAAAATATATAATTAACTTTGTGCATGAGGGATTTCAGTTAGTTGTTCAGTTAGAGGCAAAGGATTGAAATTGATTTGTCAAAAAAAAAAAAAAAAAAAAAAAAAAAACAAGTAAAAAAGCTGTAAGTTCTTTTTAATACCCTCCACCATTTGGTACAAATTTGGCAATTTCCAAAAAAAGAAATCCGTTTAAAATTCTGTTAAAATCTTAAAAATACAGAATGCCTATACGACGACTTAGACCTGCATAGGCAACTTTTGTAATAAGTTATTACAATATTTAAATGCGAAACTTGAAGAAAAATCTGGGGGGGGGGGGGTACGGTATATGGGGGCTATATGAAGAAGTGGACCTACATGCTGCAGTATCTATTGCGAATTTCAAATACCAACTTTGGAACGATTCCGTTAAATAATGTCGCTAAAATCATCAAAATACCGAATATCGGGGGGTACCGTTATATCGGGGCTATATGAAGACGTGAACCTGTACAGATAATTTTCTGTCTTAGGCTGAAATATCCAAAATGCTAGAATTCTTCCCTGTCCTTAACTCTCTTCACAGGCGAGTCGATTGGCTTCAATTGTGTGATCGGAAAAACATTTCTGTTTTTAGTTAATTTGAACCCCTAAATATTTTGCAATCATCTCCAAAAGCAAAAAAGCCCCTCTGTATCTCCAAATTTAGACTCATATATATGATTTGCTTGAATACGATGTTTGGCTATATCGTCAACGAAATCAGCATAAAAAAGCCAGAAGTTCGAGTTTTGTGTATTTCGTATATAGCCTCTAAGTAATGCTGTTATTGTCTCACACAAAATTAGTGGTCCATTCTACTCGCTGTTCTAAACTCTAACTTTACGCGAGATTTCGTGTCCTTTGGTTTCTATTTGTGACCTTTATAACGGCTGCAAAATAATATATTGCGGACATCTTTGAAAACAATAGGCCTAGCCTTTCTGAGCCCAACCCTACCCTTGTTTCGTGACGATCGGACTATATTTGCAATACTTATATAATATCCCCAAACCATTGAAAAAATTGCATGCGATAAAAAATATGAAAAAATAAAAAAATGTCACAAAATACTACAAAATCTTTAATAACATTATTATTTTCATATTTTTTTGGGATTTTTTTTTTTGATTTTATACTTTTATGTCAAGAGGACATTCAGAATTGACATAATTTGTCAAAATCGGTCCAGCCATTCTTGGGATATAAGCATTCTAACTAACATCCCCTTCCTTTGTATATACACATTGTATATATTTCGCTATATATAACCAATATATTTACTATCGGCATCTACGTAACGGTCAGAATTGACCTGCTCGTCAATTTGTGATTTCGCCGGCATTAAAAATATTCGCGGTTTAATGGAAAATTTTACTTTTATTTAACACAAATGTTGTGGCCTATTTTACCCACTAAATATTACCCGATGGCCATCAAAATTGGAAGGCTTTTACCCAGCCTGGAAGGCTTCTACCCCATGCTAATTTCCGCTTTGATTGGTCTATAATTGCGACTTGTAGAGCAACTGCAAAATCAATAATTTTTTCAGTTTTTTGGTCCATTTCAACCCCTAAATATTTTGCGATCATCTCCAAAAGAAATGGGGTTCTATACTGACCATAGTTCAACCTACATTCTAAATATAGTGAAGATCGGGCCATAATTGCGACCTGTAGAGTGATTACAAATTAACATGGACAGACGGACGGACGGACATACATAGCTAGATCGACTCATCTCGGCGAGATAGGAAGATCCATATATACTTTCCTATGTGGGAAACCAATATTTCGTGGTGTTACATAATTTTTGGCCCAATCAAAATCAAATAGTGTTGTAGGGTATAAAAAAGTTTTCATAGTAAACGGAACATTCGAAACTAATTTATAGCGTTTTAAAAACTAAAGTCTCGGATTTTCAAAAGAACATTTTAAACGAAGTTTCTAATCGTAGATTTTTAAAGGAATGTTGTAAAGAATCACCTTAGCTGTAATCTTAGATTTTTTAAGGATTACCGGAGCTGTAATTCGTGAGTTGTAAAGACATTTGTTCAAGGATTTCTTGAGCTATAATGTGATTTCTTCTGAAGAGGTTTAAGCATATTCAGATTAAAATCGTGTATTTATAAAGGAATTACTTAAAGTATCGGAGTTTTGCAAAGGATCACCAGGGCTACAATCGTGAGTTTTTAAGGAATTCTTAAAGGATATGCAGCGCTATAATTGCGACTTTTTCAGAAATTTTCTAAATGATAGTCATGGTTAAAAGAGTTTTCCAAAAGATCACCAGAGCTATAATCGTGATTTTTTGCAGAAATATTTTAAAGAATCACCAGAGCTGTAATCGTGATTTTTTCAAAGGATTTTTGCAAAGGATCGCCAGAGCTATAATCCTGTATTTTTTAAAGTGATTTTTTTTTAAAAAATCGGGTGTTTTTTAAAGAAATTTTGTAAGGGATCGCCAAAGCTTTAATCAGATATTTTGGTAAAGAATTTTCTAAAAACATTTAGTAGAGTTATTATCATGTATGTTTAAAGAAAGTTTGTTAAGGAATGTACGACTTTTATTATGGATCTCCAGAGCTATAATTGTGAATTTAAAAAAAAAAAAAAAAATTTCAAAGGACCCCCAGAACTATAATCGGGGATTTTTAGTAGATTTTTGTAAAGGATTGTCAGCGCTTTAATCTTGGATTTTTAAAAGATAACCAGAGCTACAATCGTGGATTTTTCAAACAAGTTTTCTCTGTTTCGTGCAACATGGGCATTGAGTTTTTTTAAAGGATACTGGGAAATAAGCCTTTGTAACAATGGATTCATATATTTCCGTTATTACACTACGATAGACTGAAAAATTGCCCGTGCTTATATTTCTTATTTTTATACCCTCCACCATACTAAATACTATAAAGTTTGTCATTCCGTTTGTAACTGCTTCAAATAAGCATTTTAGACCCCACAAAGTACATATATTATTGATCAGCATGAGGCATATCTGTGGAAATCGGCCTAGCTTACAAACAAAATGGTTTATTTAGATAGGTTGATTTATGTACAATTTTTGCAGTTGAATATTTTATTTATTTATTTGTGTACCCTGCCCAAAATTGGGGAACAGGGTATTATGTTTTTTCCACAAATTATATGACCCACTGACGAGCCCTATTGAAATTGATGAAAATCGGTTCAAAATTTAGATGTTGGTCCCATACTTATCTCCGAATTCAATTTTATGTGTGTAATATTCATCCGACCGAATTCAGCCTAAAAGCAAGTACTTCAAATTCGGTGAAAATCGCTTCAATTATGGCAATAGATCCCAGGTATACATGTCTCATACGATTTGGTGTTTAAGTTCCACAATAATACATATCAAAAAATACCACTATCAATTTTTATCGAGATCGCTTATCCTCACCCGATTTCAAGTTTATTGTGCACCAAGTGGTAATATAAGCCCAAATGGGGTGGATTTTGATACGTATGGCCGAATTCAGCCTAGAAGAATGTACTTCGAATTTGGAGCAAATCGGTTCTGATATGGCAATAGATCCCACATATATATATGTTTCATCCGATTTGGTGCTTACGTCACTCATATTCGTAATATGCACACTACAACAATGATGTTGGTACCAGATATCGGTTCAGATCTGAATATAGCGTCATCCGATTTTACTGTTACTGTTGCCCAAATGGTTAATACCAAATACTTTAAAGTCGGTAACTGTAGCTCCTATATATATTTTTCATACGATTTGATGTTTAAGCCTTTCATTTTTGTAATATTAATTTATATTCTACAACAATGATATTTGGTACTAGATATCAGATTCAGCTCAGAAATACCTTTGGCTGATTAAAGATATCGGGTGAGATCTGGATAGCTTATATATATATATATATATATATATATATATATATATATATATATATATATATATATATATATATATATATATATATATATATATATATACATATATATATATACGGATCGGTATCCGGAGATTTTGGTGGCCATTGTGCGCCGAAAATGAAACGAGGAACCTGGAACCAATCTTGGGTGGCGCGTGCTAAGTGCGATGATGCTGAGTCCTATTGGAATGTCCAAGGTCTACGGCCAAAATGTTTGCGTGCCCAAGGCTTTTATACACCCTCCAGAAGGTTTTCGCGATCATAATCGGCATTTATTCTGATGCCACGGTCGATTAATATGAGCGGAGAGCGACCATCGGCTGTTATGGCGGCCCACACCATCACTATGACCGGCGCTTGAGTTCTGGTGGCCAACCGAAGGTGCACATTTGCAGGACGAGCAAGTTAAAATTATGGGTATTGGTTGTTCTTTTACGAAGAAGCCAGTTGACGACTTAAGCCAGTTAAAAAGCTTTTTAATTTTTGTTAATGTCAATTTTATTTTGCATTGTTATTGTCCATCGTTGTATAACAAATTAATTATCTTAATTTTTTAAATTCATGACAATATAAAAGCAATAGCAGCACCTCTATCCTAAAAATATAAGTTAATCGTAGTTTAAGTACCCTCATAGCGCCACTTCATACAAACATCCGCATAATCCTTATTTTTGTGTATAAATAACACGTTCATAACATAATACACAAATACATATGTAAAACAAAAATACAAAGACCAATGCTACTTCTCGTCTAGGCTTCATTGTTTGGCAGGAGCAAAAGGACTTTGTTTTTATTCACAATACACCAAAAAAAAAAAAAACAACAACAAAAGAGTAACAAGCCCAACAAAATCAGGCCGGTATCATTGTGATATTATCACAGTTTTTTTTTACAAGCCTATCATAGTAACGACTACGAGGATGAGTGTTGTTTTATTTTTGTCCTTGTAAAGGAACGACAACGAGACAATTTGAATATGAATGTGACCTTTGTTGTCAGAGAGAGGGACAGAGAGAGAGAGAGAGAGAGGAAAAACCGACAAAATAGCACATATACACGCACGCTGCCGCTGTTAATGGAAGGACGTTCTGGTTCTGCAGTAACACGTAGCCCTGTCTCTTGACACAAGTAAAAAGATTTTAATAATAGACAATACGGCTGCTACAACTGCTGCTACTGCTGATAATATTTCAAAGTCAATGCCAATGTTAAATTATAAATTTATTTTTCATTGATTTTTAAAAAGGGTTAATTAGAGATATATAGATATGTGTTGTATGGTATATTTGCAAGATGGTAAGAATGGCCTCATGATGTGTTGCATGGTGATAATTAAAAATCGACCTCATATGCGAGCGTTGCAAGAAGTCACAGGAGATTTTTTTTTTACAATTTGCATGAATTTGCTCAAATTAAAGTGCAAAAACAACAACATTTATGAGAGGAATCTTTATACCCTACACCACAAGGTGGTCAGGGTATTATGTCTTTGTACATTTGTTTGCAACAGGCAAAAGGAAGCGATATAGACCCATAGTTCCTATTAATGATCTGCATAGAATCACATTCTGAGTCGATTTATGTATGTCCGTCCGTCCGTCCGTCTGTCCATGTATTTTTGTACAGGTCGCATTTATTGCCCGATCCAGATGAATTTGTTTGGCCCAAGGACGAACCCTATTGAAATTGGAGATAATCGGTAAAAAATTAGATATAGCTCCCATATATATCTTCGTCCGATTTGCACTTTATTGTGCACCAAACGTGTAATATCAGCTCGAATTGTGTGGAATTTTGCATATACACCCAAATTAGGCCTGAAAATATGAATGCCAAATTTGATCGAAATCGGTTCAGATATAGCTATAGCTCCCATATATATTGTTCATCCGATTTGTTATTTTTGTCCTCCACAGCCGTAATATGCACTCTGCAACAACAATATTTGGGGAAATATATCAAATACAGCTCAGAAATACATTTGCAAAATTTTATCGGAATCGGATAAGATTTGGATATAGCTTCCATATATAATTTTGTCCGATTTACCTTTTATTGTGCACCAAACGTCTAATATTTGTCTAAATGGGATGGAATTTGGCACTTACGACCGAATTGAGTCTAGAAGCTAGTATGTCAAATTTGGTGAAGATCGGTTCAGATATAGCTATAGCTTCCATATATATTTTTCATCCGATTTATTATATTTGTGGCAATATGAACTCCGTAACAACGATATTCAGGGAAATATATCAAATACATCTCAGAAATATCTTTGCCAAATTTTATTGAGATCGGTTCAGATTTGGATATAGCTCCAATATATATTTTTATCCGATTTTAAATTATTTGTGCACCAAATGGGCAATACAAGTCCGAATTTAAAAGATACAAATGCTTCGGCATATTTAGTCCTTTGAACTTTAAATTATAATTATAATCATTGCTTGTATGATTGAATTTTCCCATAAAAACTTTTAATTGTTATGTGGAGCTCTACTAAATTAGCAAAGTTGTGTAGGGTATCATAACTGACCGCCCGACTTTAAGACTTTCTTTACTGGTTTTTCATTTGAGTTTTTAATATCAATGGGAAAATTATCACAAATACCTACTCATGATCTCCAGAAAATTATTAGCGAAATTGAACACCAAGTTCTTCAATTATGAATACTTTATTCCAGTCTCATCTCTAGAAATGTAAGAAATAAAATTTTTACCCCATTAATGCATACCCCACTGCAACATCTTTATATCTAATGACAAATTGTAGTCCTTCTGATGAAGATATATAATCATACCTATTTTTCATCTTAAAACATCATCCTTTTTTGTTTCGAAAGGTTTAATTGGTACTTGTGCAATCACATTTTCCCCGTTAGCTTCACACACTTAAGCAGGAATACATCCGCCTTGATTTAGACATTCATAAACGTAAGGACGGCTTACATGTGCCGCTTTGAATTGCAAAGTAAAAAAACAACACATATACGGCAAAAAGTCAAAGTACGAAAAGAAAAAAGCTTAAGGCAATAAAATGGCAAAACAAAAGAACGCTGACGATATAATCCCAAAATAAAGAGCATACTTAAGCAGGCTGTAGTAGGTGACGGCGTTACAAAACTAAACCATAGAAATAACTACAAAGAACTATCTCTGGTTAAAGTGAATTTTATTTGTATGGTAGGATTAAGCTTAGTCTTTTGACAACATGTGCCACAAGTGCCATAACGAAAAGGAAATCAAAACTGGAAGATAGAAGACCTTTGAGGTTTTCGTTAGATTAAAAAAATCATTTCTTAGAGACAAGACCTTTGAAGTCTTCCTTAAATAGAAGAAATTTTTTAAATAGAAGAAATTTTAGGTCTTCTTTACATACAAGGCTAGTGAGGTACTTTCTATAGATAGACAACTTTTGGGGTCATACATTCAAAATATTTGAGGTGTACCATCGATAGAAGACCACTGAGGTCTTCTGGAGATAGAAGACATTTGAAGTCTTACATAGATAGATCAACTTTGGGGTATTCTATGGAGGAAGTCTTTTTTAGAGGTAAGACCTTTGACGTCTTCTTTAAAAAGAGGACCCTTGAGGTCTTCTTTAGATAGAACGTCTTTGTGGTGAAATTATATTTTGTTTAGAGGGAAAAGACCTCAAATCTTCTTTAAATAAAAGACATTTTGACAGAAGACGTTTGAGGTCCTCTTCAGAGAGAAGGCCATTGAGATATTCTTTATATAGAAGGCCATTGAGATCTTCTTAAGTGTGAAGACTCTTGAGGGAAAACCCATAGGGAAAAGGGAGGGAAAACCCATAGACAGAACACCTTTGAACTATTCTTTTTTATTAGAGAATACCTTCAAGGAAGACTTCAACCTTGAATAGCAGACCATTGAGGCCTCATATAGATATAAGACCATTGAGGTCTTCTTTGGGTAGAAGATCATTGAGGTCTTATTAAGAGAGAAGGCCCTTGAGGCCTTCCTTGGAGGGAAACCCTAAGAAGGAAGACCTTTGAAGTATTCTTTATAGAGAAGACCCTTAAGATCTTCTTCAGGGAGAAGATCATTGAGGTCTTCATTAGAAGAGCTTTGAGGTAGAAGCCTTTTGAGGTCTGGCCTGCAGGGAAGACCCTTAAGGTCTTATATAGATTTCTGATTGATTTGTTGATTTCTTCTACCGATGAAATGTGAACAACTCTTTTGTGTCTCGTACCATCGCGCGTTACTATGACTCTGGTAACGTAGCCCGACGTCAAGGAAGTGGACGGAAGAAAACAGCAACATCAGCAGAAACGGTTCGTGAGCTGAACATATCGCAATATTCCATTCGGCAAATATTGAAAAATGAGCTGGGGGTTAAGCCATTGAAATTCCAAAAAGTGCAAGAAATTACACTGCAACATAAAGAAAATAGACTCAAAAGAGCTAAGGAGTTGCTTCGCTTGGCCGAAAGTGGTGAACTGCCGAATTTGGTTTTCTCCGATGAGAAAACATTCGTTGTCCAGCAGTTTGTAAACAAACAAAATGATCGTGTTTACTTGCCAAAGAGGTCAGCTGAAAATATGCACCTTCGGTTGGCCATTGGAACTCAAGCGTCGGTCATGGTGATGGTGTGGGCCGCCATAACATCCGATGGTCGCTCACCGCTCGTATAATCGACCGTGGCATGAGAATACATGCCAAATATTATTGCGAAAATATTCTGGAGTGTGTATTAATAGAGCCTTGGGGACGCAAGCATTTTGGCCGCAGAGCTTGGACATTCCAACAGGACTCAGCACCATCGCACTCAGAACGCGCCATCCAAGAATGTTTACAAAATGGCACAAATCTCCGGATACCAATCCGTTGGTCTATTGTGTCACTTCGCTGGGAATGGGCCAAAATACCGCAGAGAAACATTCGGGCAGCGTGTGACGGTTTTATTGGCCATAATTTGTGCCAAAGGTGACCAATTCGAACAAATCTAAACTTATTCTATAACATGATGCTATTTTCGACATTTTTTTCTATCATTCAACAAAAAATAAAAAAAAGAAAATGTAAAAATTATGGCGTTTGACCTTGTTGCAGTTTTTTTATCTCACCCTGTACATATAGCAGACCTTTGAGATATTCTATAAACAGAAGAAATATGAGTTCTTTTTTTTGTAATTAATACGAAATTGATTTATTTGGCCCAAAAACAACTTAATCTTTTTTTATCACCGATCCTCTTTTCTATATTGTCCACACACTATGGCAATTAAAAAATACTAAGGGATGTGCCAAGTCTTACATTTTCATCAACTAGTAATTCTATTTTATTATGCTTCTCCTGTTCTACCGACGTTGAGTCTCGAACTCACAACCATCTGTAACGGTTAGTTATTACTTGGTAATGAGAAAAGTAAGTTACCATTATTTTCAGTCTTCCGGTATTCCCAAGAAATAGTTCTTTTAAATTACCTTGCAGGTCTCAAGGTTTTGTTGGGTATTTGTTTCATCCGATTTGATTTGACTTAAGTTTTCCAAAAATCAAAATATGCACTCGATAACAATAATAGTTGGTACGGGGTTTCACATACATTGTACAAATACTTCTGCCAAATTTTGTCGAAATCGCTTCAGATTAAGATGTCGCTTTCCGCCCGATTTTAATTAAATAATACACCACCTACAATGTTACATTTGTCCATTTAAGAGTTATTTTGGATCACAAGAACAAGTTTAGGTTGGAATGAAAACTACCGCATAATTTATAATATGATCTCCATGGCAATCTTATTTGGTGTGATAAATCAAATAAAACCTAAAAACAAGTAAGCAAAGGCTACAGTCGAGCGGGGCCGACCGTTGAATACCCTACAACATTATAATAAACGATACAGTTTATATAGGCGAGATACTCGAAAGAATTCCAAAAGATATTGTGTCAAATAATAAAAGAAAACCATCAGGTTTCGTTCTCTAATTTTCGAATAATAGCAATTTGGCTCATTTCCAATTTATAGGTAGATGTTGCACGTAAATGGTCTTCCTAGATCTGGAACCAATATTTCCAAAAGACCTATAATCTATCAAAAGTGGCAAAAGATTAACATTTATTATTGGTTTTTGGCTGAAACGCATCTATATGAGATACAGACGTTTGGCTATATTCTTCAACGAAATCAGCGTTAACGAAATAGTCAGAAGTGCGTCTTTCCTGTATTTGTGAATTCTCCAAAAAGTCACTGGAATGGACATTTTCGTATTTAGTCTACAAAAAAACTGCTTTGCTTTTGCAATGTCCGGTAATCCCCATTCAAATGTGCGTCCGGGCGATAATAACGACCTGCTGACAATTTTGCAGTTTTTGGTCCATTTCAACCCCTAAATATATCGCCATATATTTAGGGGTTGAAATGGACCAAAAAGAGTAGGCTTCTATTCTGACCCTCATCTTCTTATCCCCATGCAAAATTTCGTAAGGATCGGGCCATAAATGCGATCTGTATATGATATCCTGATATCCTTAGTTTTGTTAGCTGTAGAAATATTACCAAATGTTTAATTCAAAATGAAAATATGCCAAAAATATGAAAAAATTGAAAAAAATATGAGAAAATGTTACAAAACCAATATTTTCATCTTTAGAGAGATATTTTTATGAGATTTTTTTTAGACGTTTTTTCTTTCCAGCCAAGAGGACATTCTGAATTAATGAGAACTGTCGAAATCAGTTCAGCCGTTCTCGACAAGCATATCTTCTTATATATATCGCACATATTTTGCTATATATCCGATTTGTTGGATGTTAACATCAATGTAAAGGTCAGAAGCAACCTTGTCATGGCTTTGTGATTTCGCCGGGATTTAAAATATTTACGATTTAATGACATTTTTTGAATTTTTTCAACACAAAAGATATGGTCTATTTTACCCGCTAAAAATCCGACATTTTTTCAGTATTTGGTCCATTTCAACCCCTAAACATTTGGCGATCATCTCCAAAAGAAATAGGCTTCTATTCTGACCCTAACCCCACCTTCATGCAAAATTTTGTAAGGATCGGGCCATAATTGCGACCTGTAGCGTGATTACAAATTAACATGGACAGACGGACGGACGGACATACACAGCTAGATCGACTCAGTTCGGCGAGCTAGGAAGATCCATATATACTTTCCTATATGGGAAACCAATATTTCGAGGTGTTACATAAATTCTGGCCCAGTTATTATATAGTTCTCACTTGTATGTTCCATCAGATTTAGACCACTCTAAAGCCATTTTCAATGCCCACGTCTCTGCTATATATGCTGAGCAATGTAGGGTATCTCCGATCTCCCAACCGATTTTGCCATTTCCTTCTATTCTATTTCTCATACGTATACTAAATACATTTCAGCACCGACCCTCTTCTGCTGTCCCTAAACAATTATCATAAATTCGCTTAGTGGCAAACTAGTTCAGTTCGTTAATTCATTAACTTATTGCCGTATTTTCATTTTCCTCCATTACTGTTTTTATGTAATTTGAGATTTTAATTTAATTGCTTTGGTTCGCATTGCTGCAACAAAAAGCAGAAAACAGTTTCGTTTTAGTTTCAAGTGCATTTCATCCATTGCCTACATTTGAGTGGGTGTGTGTGTGAAAGTGCGGCAACGTTGGTCGTGACACTTAACCAACCTCTCCCCCTATACGTATATGTGACCATCAGTGGGATGTTAAGGAAAAAGTGTAATCCCCGACTTCATTAGGGGTTTAGTATCTGTCTATCTGAGAGAGCGAGAGATACATCTCATACGGTCGCCATTAAAATATCCAAGGTGAAGGTAGAGGCCAAACATGTGCTAATTGCTGTGCCATTTTCTGTGGAAAATTGCATAGTTTTATGGGTTGTAAATTGGCGTGTGTGTGTGTGTGTTTGGTCAGGTTCAGTACTGGAGGGGGAACGTGAAAAACGAAACTGAAATCTTGTGGACAAACAATATTGAGTAGTTAAATGATTTTTTTGTCCTTATGGATGCAATACTGGCTATGGATTTTACTTCCCATTACCGTAGTCGATATTTATATACCCTACATCACTATGCATATTTAATAGAGCTACCCATATCTAAAAATGTTTATATTGGCAAATTATGTGAAATAAATCGTATGAACTGTGATCGGTATTGATTGGGAATTTTGGATTTAAAGCGGTTTTAATGTGATGTCCGATGGAACTAACTAGTTGTATCTTAATCATTCCGACTTCGCCTTCCACTAAATTTGGCACAAAGGCTTGTCGGAATAATTACCATTGTTAAAAATTTAAAATCGGGTGAAACTTTTGCATAGGATTTTGACAGATTTTGACAGACAGAAGAAGTCAATTGTAAAAACTCAACGTGCTTTTAAAACATTAAAAAAATGTGAGAAGTCCACTTTACAACGGATTATTCGCATTGATTTGCATTGGTTCCCGTACAAAATTCAATTGACGCAAAGAATGTTGCCTGCGGACAAACCTCGTCGATTGGAATATGCCCAAAAGGTCCGTCGAATATGGGCAACCCTGTATAGGAGATGTGCATAAATTCGAATCCACTTCTACAAAATTTGGTAAAGGTATTTCTAGGCTGTATCTGATAACTTTTACATAATGTCTTTGTTACGAAGTGCTTATCACGGCTTTAGGAAACTTAAAAATCAAATCGGACGAATCGATTTTCTTTAAATTTGACGTATTTTGTGCTCAATAAACTTGAATTTTGCGAAGATATAAGTTAGTGATAAGCCTATTTTTTGGGTAAAATAATTAAACTGTCTCAAATTTCGTCTTAATTAGACATTAATGCGACCTGTACTTTGTGAACAAAACGGACGAACGAATGGACGTTCATTAATAGACAATCACAAAACGACTTGAGTTCATTTTTTCCCCTTTGCCTACTTTAAAAATATGCTCAGATACATTGAACCCTACACCCTACTAAAGCGAGCTCAGATTTGGAGTTTACTTTCACGGGTTACTTCTGTTTTAAGTTTGACCGGACAAAATATTGAGTATCCTCAATCATTTGGAGGCAATTTGCAATTTTCAAAAAAAAAAAAAAACAAAAAAAAAGCATAGAGTTCGGCCGGCAAAACTTTTAATACACTCCACCTTAGTGTAAAGTAAACATTAGAAGAAATGTGGCAAAAACCATTTAAAATGCCGAATATCGGCAGGTACCGTTATATATATCCATATATGCAATGTTTCGCAACCGGAGCTGGAACCCATTATGACCAACGAATACCAATTTATAGACAAATCCGTGAAAAAATGTGGCAAAAAAATTAAAATACCGAATATCGGGAGGTACCTTTATATGGGGGCTATACAAAACGTGAACCCATACATGCAATGTTTTGCCACACGCACAGGGACCCGTTATGACCTACAAATACCAATTTTCAGACAAATCCGTGAAAAAATGGGGCGCTCTACGTCAAATAATGTGGGCTGTATCGTGATTTCAACAGACAGACAGACACCGGACAGACTGCAGACGGACATGTTAAATCGACTTAGAATTTTATACTGATTATGAATATATATACTTTATGGGTTCTACGACGAATATTTAAGGATGTTACAAACGGAATGACAAAGTTAATATACCCTCCTTTCCAAGGTGGAGGGTATAAAAAACGTTGAACAATCTATGTATGCAATTTTTGTCAGAGACCATTACCATATTCAAATACGAAAATTATCAAAATACTGAATATAGGGAGGTACTGATATAGGGGGCTATACGAAGACCTGGACCTGCACACGCAATTTTCTGTCATAGACTGTAATACCCATTAGGATTTTCAACTACGAAATTTGATACAATTCTAGCGAATTATATCTCGAAAATCATTAAAATACCGATTGTAGGGATTCGAATATAGGTATTTTTCGGTCAAAGCTGTAGTATGAACTTGAAGTACGAAATTTGAAACAATTCCGATCAATAATATCGCTAAAATAATCAAAATACCGAATATAGGGAGGTACCGTACGGAAACGGGAAGCTGTGTGAGCAATCTTCTGCAATAGAATGAAGTACCCGTTAGGAATTTCAAATTGCTGTTGACCTAAAACACATCTGAGAAAACTGTTATCAACCTTCTTTGTTTGGTTCGCAAGCTAGAGTGATTTCCACAGATATGCTGATCAAGGATATACAGGGTGAGATGAAAAAACTGCAACCAAATTTAGACTGCTGTCATTTCTACGCCACTCGTCCGACAGCTGTTAAAATTATTTCAGTGACAGCTCATTATATAGTTTACAAGCGTTCAAAAGCATTTTGGTGAGAATTTTCCAGAAAAAAGTTATTCGTGATGAAATTCAAGCGTGATAGTGTGATTTCTTTACATTTTTGGCTGGAAAACCAAAAATGATTATCATTAGAGCACTCCAGCGTAGCCCAACGTTAAGGAAGTGGATGGAAGAAAACAGCAACATCAGCAGAAACCAGTTCGAAAAGTAAAGAAGCGACTTGATCGAAATCCGCGTCGCAGTGGCCGAAAAATGGCTCGTGAGCTGAACATATCGCAATATCCCATTCGGCAAATATTGACAAATGATCTGGGGGAAAAGCCATTGAAATTCCAAAAAAAGCAAGAACTTACACCGCAACATAAAGAAAGTAGACTCAAAAGAGCTGCTTCGCTTGACGGAAAGTGGTGAACTGCAGAATTTGGTTTTCTCCGATGAGAAAACATTCGTTGTCCAGCAGTTTGTAAACAAACAAAATGATTGTGTTTACTTGCCAAAGAGGTCAGCTGAAAATGTGCACCTTCGGTTGGCCACCAGAACTCAAGTGCCGGCCATGGTGATGGTGTGGGCCGCCGTAACAGCCGATGGTCGCACTCCGCTCATATTAATCGACTGTGGCATCAGAGTAAATGCCGATTATTATCGCGAAAATATTCCGGAGGGTGTATTAAAGCATTGGGCACGCAAACATTTTGGCCGCAGATCTTGGACATTCTATCGACACTCAGGATACCATCGCACTCAGCACGCACCTCCCAGGAATGGTTACAAAATCAGGTTCCTTGCTTCATTTCCTGCGCACAATGGCCACCAAAATCTCCGAATACCAATCCCTTGGACTATTGTGTCTGGAGTATTTTGAAAAGCAAGGTTGGCACTAAAAACTACCAAAGTTTCGATCACCTCAAGCAAGCGCTTTGCCGGGAATGGGCCAAAATTCCGCAGAGCAGCGGGCAGCGTGTGACGGTTTCATTGGCCGCTTGAAGGCCATAATTCGTGCCAAATGTGACCTATTCGAACAAATCTAAACTTATTCTAAAATTTGATTTCCGACATTTCTTGCTTTCATTCAATAAAAATTAAAACAAAATGTAAAAACTATGGCGTTTGACTTGGTTGCAGTTCTTTTATCTCATAGGAGCTGTACCTAAATTTGAATCGACTTCTACAAAATTTGGTAAAGGAATTTCCATGCTGTATCTGATCTCCAGACTCAGTCGTTTCCCTTGATAAAATAATCTGCCAATTATCATTATTATTATATGAAATTAAAGAGTTCCACGTTCATATCCAGAGTTAAGAACAATATGTCCATTAAAAACATTGTCTCTTTAGTGCGCTTTGGGGATATAAAAATCTGACATGGAAATAAATCCCGAATACTTTATGTGGAATTTTGCAAAATATCTATATAAGACAAATGCTAAACTATCACATTTTTTAAACCTATAAAATACCAAATGAATACGCAGCAAAGCAATAAAGAAGAACACGTTTGGTGTGACAGCAACAACAACAGCAGAAGCAGCAGCAGCAGCTAATGGGTCAAGGCCAATGGATAATAGAAACACGTGTGGTTCGTTCACACAATGCCACTCGAAATAAGTCTCCACACAGGGAGAGGGGAGGTATGGCCAATGACACAAATGACACTTTTCTAGCAAAGGAAAGTGTTTTAGTTGCTTCCAAAAGGAAAATTCTTTTCAATTTTCAAATGATATTAATTTGCTTAGACATCATTTCTTATAAATAAGAAATGTGACATATAAATAAATACATACATACGTTTATATTTACAATGTTGTTTATAATTTTCATTCATTTTTGTCGTAAACAAGAATTATATACTCGGCATTAATAAACAACTGAAAGCTTTATTTCATGTATCAATGAAAAAAAAAACATAATGTTTTCTATATCAGCGTAACCATAGCAAATTGTAAAAAACAAAGCTGTTGAACCGGCAATGAAACCTGACTACTTCAGTTCCGTTGGTGCACATTATGTGGAGAGTCATAGATCTAATGGCGATGACTTAGGTTGTGATTAACTAGGAAAAATCGGATATTTTCAAATGTAAACAGTACAAAATCCACTACACCAATGAATGAAAAATGTTTAAATTAAAATTTGGTCATTAACTTTTATTATAAGAAGCTTTGAAGGTATTGAAAACAGAAACAGACATGTCAAAATACTGACTTTTCGGGATATGTAGCGAAAGCCATCAAAACATTGAAATATGATGTGTTATATCGGGTACTATAGTAAAATGGTCTGTAGTTACTTTATATCATTAACAATTCTAAAAAAGCAGGCATATCGATGTGATCTGTATTTCAAATTCTTTCTAAGCCTTTGCAGCTACACAAATTGAATATTCTTCTATGTGAATGTCTTACAATTTGTTATGCTTCATTGCAAAGAAAATTTAGGTTACCTGCATTTTTATAGCTGCTCTTTGGGGTATTGCTTAATATATTTTATTATTTAGTCTTCTATTCCACATTTTGCTAAAGTTACACAATTTGTATACCCTCCACCTTGGAAAGAAGGGTATATTAACTTTGTCATTCCGTTTGTAACATCCTTAAATATTCGTCTTAGACCCCATAAAGTATATATATTCATAATCAGCATAAAATTCTAAGTCGATTTAACGATGTCCGTCCGTCTGTCTGTTGAAATCACGATAAGCCCACAATATTTGACGTAGAGCGCCAAAATTTAGCAGAGCTATTTGCATTGTATCTAGGATGGTTGGTATTGAAAATGAGATATATCGGTCCACGTTCTGGTATAGTCCCCATATAAGGGTACCTCCCGATATTCGGTATTTTGATGATTTCTGCCACATTTTTTCACGGATTTGTCTGGAAATTGGTATTTGTAGGTCACAACGGGTCCCTGAGCGTGTGGTAAAACATTGCATGTATAGGTCCACGTTGTGGTATAGCCCCCATATAAAGGTACCTCCCGATATTCGGTATTTTAGTTTTTTTTTGCAACCTTTTTTCACGGATTTGTCTGAAAATTGGTATTTGTTGGTCATGATGGATTCCAGCTCCGGTGGCGAAACATTGCATGTATGGGTCCATGATTTGGTATAGCCCCCATATAACAGTACCTCCCGATATTCAGTATTTTGATGGTTTTTGCCACATTTTTTCACTGATTTGTCTAAAAATTGGTATTTGTGGGTCATAATGGGTCCTAGTTCGTGTGGCGAAACATTGTAATTATAGGTCCACGTTTTGGTACAGCCACCATATAACGGTACCTCCCGATATTCGGTAATTTGATGATTTTTGCCACATTTTTTCACGGATTTGTCTGAAAATTGGTATTTGTGGGTCATAATGGGTTCCAACTTCGGTGGCGAAACATTGCATGCATGGGTCCATGATTTGATATAGCCCCCATATAACGGTACCTCCAGATATTCGGGATTTTGATGGTTTTGCCACATTTTTTCACTGATTTGTCTAAAAATTGGTATTTGTGGGTCATAATGGGTCCTAGTTCGTGTGGCGAAACATTGTAATTATAGGTCCACGTTTTGGTGTAGCCCCCATATAACGGTACCTCCCGATATTCGGCATTTTAATGGTTTTTTCTAATGTTTCTTTTACCCTTAGGTGGAAGGTATTAAAAGTTTGGCCCGGCCGAACTTAATGTTTTTTTACTTGTTAAATTTTTAGCGAGTAACGAGTAAGGTTGAAATTCGTTATGTATGGATGAATGATGAGTGAAATTACAGCGATTTTTCTGAAAAATACTGTTTTTTTTAAATTGTCATATCTCAAGGAAAGAAAATTCGGCACAATTCACCACAACTTTTTGTCGAAATTCAAAAATTCCAATTCCAACATTTCGATTTCCAATCTGATTTTTCTATCAGGTGTAACACGCTAGCGTTTCCGCATGAAACAAAAGACTGGGGAATAAACTTTGTATACGAGTCTTATATTAAGTTTATTCCCCACTATTCGAGTACCCCCTCTCGGCAGTAAAAATCGAGCAATTCTAAGAAACAACTCTCCAATTTTTTAAATAAATACAAGTAAATAGATCTAATAGGGCGGCGTTTTGAAAGTTTACATCAAAGCAAAGTAACCCAAAAGAGAGAGAGAATTTTTACTATAAGTCACAAAAAAATAAACCTCTATTTTCATTGTTGAGATACAATTTCGGTGGGTATTGTACCTAAACTCGTCAACATACCGAATATAGAGAGGTACTGATATATGAGGCCTATACGAAGACCTGGACCTGCATAGACATTTTTCTGTCACAGACTGTAGTTCCCATTACGAACTCTAAATACGTAATTTGAAACAATTCCGGTGAATAATGTCGCTAAAATCATCAAAATACCGAATATCGGTAGGTACCGTTATATGGGGGCTATATGAAAACATGGATCTATATGGCCCATTTACGAACTTAACCTGCCTACTGGAAAAATAAACACGTGTGTAAAATTTTAGCCTTCTATCTCAATTCGTTCGAAAGATAGCGTGATTACAACAGACAGACGGACAGACAAACAGACAGACGGACATGGCTAAATCGACTTAGAATTTTACGCTGATCAAGAATATATATACTTTGTTGGGTCTGACATGAGTATTTCGAGGAGTTACAAACGGAATGACAAAGTTAATATACCCTTCATAGTATGGTGGAGGCCTTTAATGGGTTAATTCGTTGTTACAGCATCCAAGTTTTTTGCTAGGATTTATGTTGTACCGATCTCACCGGTTCCAAATTTATAAATTAGTTGTTTTTTACATTGGATTGTAACCGCCAATGTCAAGTGCTGCGTTGCAATTTTGTAAACAATTTTTTTTGCTATGCCATTACATTATCAATTTCAAGTAAAATAAAACAAATAGCTGAAAAAAAGCTTTTCATATTGAAATGTAAAGTATTGCAAAAAACAAAAAGTAATTATCTCTTTCTCTCGGAAACCACCGACAAATGAATGTGAGAGCAAATCAGAAAATCTCTCAGATATACAAATCGCCATATCGACCGACGCGGCATCGTCGGTTGGTTATGTGCACCCCGTCGTAAACAGCAAACAGATCGCTTTACTATTCTGTTGTTTGTTTTCCAAAGCGATTCTAACGGGAAAATTCATCTCTGGGAGGAAGTCCGCTGTTGTAGGGCAGCAGTTACTAAAGAAACGACTAGAGAACCAGACGTGTGCGTCTTTTTCTCTCCCATCATTCGGTGTTCTGTGGATATTTGGCGTTGGCATTTTGCACGGGATTTTTAATGTTTGTTGTTTTCTTTTTCGCAAAAATTATTGTGCGGTGGCTATTTTAAAATTGAAAATAATTTTCGGCGTTCTATGAAACACAGATATTTGCCAAAAGAGTTTAATACTCTATTCCAAAAGTCCCTGAAATAAGAAAAAAATTGCAATTTTCAAAAAAATAAATTGAAAATTTCCATATTGAATGCCCGACACTGATCAAGGGCAAAAGTGTGTTTTGTGAAACTGCCAATGTTGTGAAATATATTTTTTTTTTTTCAAGAAGAAAGCTAATTATTTTTGGAAATACATATTCCCGAAGAAAATAAAAGAAAAAAAAAATAAAAATATTTGCCAAATTTAAATGAAATTCTTTCCATATAAAAAATTAGCATATCTTTAAAACGAAATAATTACAAAAGTGTTGTAGTGTGTGTTTTTTGTGAATTTGATAAACTAGTTTGCATTTATTGATATATATAAATCTTCTAACACCCACACAGTCGTTCCCACCATCAATACCTAACATCAATTGAAGTGTTCCTTAAAAAGTCTGCCATTTTAGTTATAAAAATACTTTATATAAAAATAAACAAATTTTCATTTTGTCAACAAAGAAAATCGCCTGAAATCAACCACAATGCCTGAAAGCAAAAAACTAGAGGTATGAAACAACAAGAACAATAAATAAAATTCTTATAAAACAATAGAATTAATGACGTTTTATACTTTATGTTTAAACTGTGTTCGTTGTTTGTGATATACGCATAGGGGATAAAACGTAATTGAAAACATTGTGCAAATTTATTGAGAGTATTTGTGGGAGACACGAAAAACATTGGGTAAAAATTTTCAATATTCGCTCTTGATCCAAGTCTTATGTAAATATAACCACAACCCCAGATTGGACCATATCTGGTGCTCTGTTCATTTTATATGAGATGATTTTTCGAAACTTTTGAACTTTGGAGGGGTAGGAAGCAGAAAGAATGGATCCTGTTCAGACTTGCTTAAATATAGACCAAAATATTGGAATATGTTTGAAAAAACTCGAATGTTGATTTCCCAATTTAAGAGAGTTATGTTTATACCCTTCACCATACCTAGTATGGAGGGTATATTAAGTTTGTCATACCGTTTGTAACTCATCGAAATATATTCTTGATTAGCGTAAGACTGTAAGTCGATTTAGCCCTATAACTCCGTCTAGAATCCCAAAGGTATGTGATATACAGGGTGAGATAAAAAACTGCAACAAAGTCCAACGCCATAATTTTTACATTTCTTTTTTTAGTTTTATTGAAAGAAAGCAACAAATGTCGGAAATAGCATCATATTTTAGAATAAGTTTAGATTTCTTCGAATTGGTCACCTTTGGCACGAATTATGGCCTTCAAACGGCCAATGAAACCGTCACACGCTGCCCGAATGTTTTTCTGCGGTATTTGGCCCATTCCCGGCGAAATGCTTGCTTGAGGTGATCGACACTTTGGTATTTTTTAGTGCCAACCTTGCTTTCCAAAATACTCTAGACACAATAGTCCAACCGATTGGTATCCGGAGATTTTGGTGGCCACTATGCGCTGGAAATGAAGCGAAGAACCTCATTTTGTAACCATTCTTGGGTAGCGCGTGCTGAGTGCGTTGGTGCTGAGTCCTGTTGGAATTTTCAAGGTCTGCGGCCAAAATGTTTGCGTGCCCAAGGCTTTAATATACCCTCCAAAAAATTTTCGCCATAATAATCGGCATTTATTCTGATGCCACGGTCGATTAATACGAGCGGAGAGCGACCATCGGCTGTTGTGGCGGCCCACACCATTCACCATGGTCGGCGCTTGAGTTCTGGTTGCTGACCTCTTTGGCAAGTAAACACGATCATTTTGTTTTTTTACAAACTGCCTGACAACAAATGTTTTCTCATCGGGGAAAAGCCAATTCAGGAGTTCACCACTTTCGGCCAAGCGAAGCAACGCTTTAGCTCTTTCGAGTCTATTTTCTTTTTGTTGCGGTGTAAGTTCTTGCACTTTTTGGAATTTCAATTGCTTTACCCCGAGCTCAATTTTCAATATTTGCCGAATGGAATATTGCGATATGTTCGCTCACGAGCCATTTTTCGGCCGCTGCGACGCGGGTTTCGATCAAGTCGCCTCTTTACTTTTCGCACCATTTCTGCTGATGTTGCTGTATTCTTCCGTCCACATCCTTGACGTCGAGGTACGCTACCAGTATCATGGTAACGAGACACAAAAGATTTATTCACATTTAAATGCTGGAGTGCTCTAACGATAGCCACTTATGGCTTACTAGCCAAATATAAAGAAATCACACTATCACGGTTGAATTCCATCACGAATAACTTTTTTTTCTGGAAAATTCTCACCAAAATGCTTTTGTACGCTTGTAAAGAATATAATGAGCTGTCACTGGAATAATTTTAAAAGCTTTCGGACAAGTGGTTTGGAAATGACAGCAGTATTAATTTGGTTGCAGTTTTTTCATCTCAACCTGTAAAGCTAAGATTTTGCATAGAATTGTCGTTTGTTCAAAGATGAGATATATCGATCAACTTTTTCATATAGTCACCATATAATTGTACCTCCCCATATTCGGTATTTTGACTATTGAATACAGATTTTCTAAAATTCCGTATTCTACCCCCTGTGACAGAAAATTGTCCATATAAGAGCACATTTTGGTATGGCCCTATATGATTGTACCTTCCGATATTCGCTATTTTGACAATTTTTGCCAAATTTTTTAACGCAAACGTTTAAAATGTGAAATTTTAGAGCTGATAATGATCCTATTTCCTGTGGCAGAACATTGTCTATACAGATCCACGTATTCGTATAGCCCCGTATAATTTTACATCCCGATATTCACTATTTGGACAATTTTCGCACACATTTTTAATTTAAAGTTTGGTATTTAGAGTTGGCAACGGGTTCTACCTTCGATGTTTAGCAAAATTGTGGCAGAATATTTTGTATATATGTCCATGTTTTGATGCAGCCCCTTTATAATGATACTTGTAGATATTCGAGATGCAAAACATCGGAATTGTTCTGTAGCAGACAAATTTCATATAGGCCAAGGCTTTTCTATAGCTTTCGTCCTTATTTTCCAAATGGCTTGTGAAGGTGGAAAAATAAATGGAACAATATTGTTAAGTTTCGTACCAGGTACTCCCTTCCCTCAGAAGATTATATCAAGTTCAGATATGAGCAATACCGCTATATGTATATATATATATATATATATATATATATATATATATATATATATATATATATATATATATATATAATATATATATATTATATATATATATATATATATATATATATATATATATATATATATATATATATATATATATATATATATATATATATATATATATATATATATATATATATATATATATATATATATATACATATAGCGGTATTGCTCATATCTGAACTTGATATAATCTTCTGAGACTGATGGTACACCTATAATTGTGCATAATTTTTTTTTTACAATAACGTGACGTCTACAATAATTTTTTGTTTTTCCTGTTTCAAATATTCTGCTATATTTTCATTGATGTTAATTTTTGTTGTTGTTTTTGTTTCTATTTTAATCTATGGAGAAATGAAATGTCTGCGTCCGCATGTGGGGTGTACAAAACAAACAATGAAAAACACATTGCACAACGTTGACTTTGAGAAATGTCATAATGAGTAATATATCGATACGTATGTACGTACATGAGTATGCACAGTCGTGGCCAAGTTAATAACATCGTTTGAGAGCAATGTACATTAAATGTATTAAATGTTTGTAAGACGATTTTGGACCAAAATAGGAAAATGTTCATTCTACGAGAATCGGCGTTTTGAAAATTACCAACGGTAGTTACTTTCAAAAATCCAGGGAATATGTTTCTAATATATTTTACCAGTCGATTCATTAAAGGGTTATTTTGGGTCCTTCCTTCAAAAACTCCATTAAGACGTGATCGTATCAGACAAATTGCACGTCATTTTTACTATGGGTTTCAGTATACGCCAATTCTAAAATTTAGCTAAAGCCGAAAATCGGAAAATTAAAAAAAAATACGTTTTGGGTTAGGGTCATGGAGCGCGGCTGAGATACTGAGTTATACAAAATAGTTCCATAAAACATCATTTAAGGTGAATGACGTCAAAGACAAAAATAAACTACTTACAAATTTAAATACATAAGTCTATAAATTTAAATACTATAAGTCGCCATAAGTCCGTGTAAGTGTTATGTTTATTCAAAAAAAAAAAAAAAATGACCGTTTGTGAGGGAGGTACGATATGTCAAAATTGAACTAAACCGTAGATCCTGTTCGCCCTATATATGAGTTTTTATTCAACGTAATTAACGTCTGTAAATGAGGTATCCTATCCTCAGACTGAGGCTAATATTGAAAAAAATATTAAATTTCACATTACATCTGTGGTCTTAGGAACTTAGGAGTTTATATATCATTTGATACGTCCATGTAAATAACAATTTTCTTCAGATGAAATCCGTTTAATAAATTTTGAGTAGTTTTAGTCATGTCCGTCTGCTTACTTTCGAAGGGAGTAGTTCATTTAGTCCAAACATTTAAATTGTAGGGAGTATGATTATATATACAGGGTGAGATAAAAAACTGCTACAAAGTCAAACGCCATAATTTTTACATATTTTTCAAAATTTAATTGAATGAAAGCAAAAAATGTCGGAAATAGCATTAAATTTTAGAATAGGTTTAGATTTGTTCGAATTGCCCACCTTTGGCACAAATTATGGCCTTCAAACGGCCAAAGAAACCGTCACACGCTGCCCGAATGTTGCTCTGCGGCCTTCTGGTCCATTCCCGACAAAGCTTTTGCTTGAGGTGATCCACACTTTGGAATTTTTTAGTGTCAATCTTCCTTTACAAAATACTCCAGACACAATAGTCCAACGGATTGGTATCCGCAGATTTTGGTGGCCATTGTGCGCTGGAAATGAAGCGAGGAACCTCATTTTGTAACCATTCTTGGGTGGCGTGTTCTAGTTTTGCGGCCAAAATGTTAGCGTGCCCATGGCTTTAATACACCCTCCAAAATATTTTTGCGATAATATTCGGCATTTATTCTGATGCCACGGTCAATTAAAACGAGCGGAGAGCGACTATCGGCTGTTATAGCGGCCCACACCATCACCACGGCTGGCGCTTGAGTTCTTGTGGCCAACCGAAGGTTCTTATTTTCAGCTGACCTCTTTGGCAAGTAAACACGATAATTTTGTTTGTTTACAAACTGCTGGACAACGAATGTTTCCTCAACGGAGAAAACCGAATTCGGCAGTTCACCACTTTCATCCAAGCGAAGCAACTCTTTAGCTCTTCTGTGTCTATTTTCTTCCTGTTGCGGTTTAAGCTTTTGCACTTTTTGGAATTTCAATAGCCTTACCCCGAGATCATTTTTCAATATTTTTCATCTGGAATATTGTGATATATTCAGCTCACGAGCCATTTTTCGGCCACTGCGACTCGAGGTTGGATCAAGTCGCTTCTTTACTTTTCGAACCATTTCTTTTAATGTTGCTGTTTTCTTTCGTCCACTTCTTTGATGTCCGGCTATGCTATCAGTATCACGGTAACGAGCGATGGTACGAGACACAAAAGATTTATTCACATTTAAATGTTGGAGTACTCTAACGAAAGCCACTTGCGGTTTTCCAGCCCAATATAAAGAAATCACAATATCACGCTTGAATTCCATCACGAATAATTTTTTTTTCAGGGAAATTCTCACCAAAATGCTTTCGTACGCTTGTAAACAATATAATGAGCTGTCACTAAAATAATTTTAACAGCTGTCGGACGAGTGGCTTAGAAATGACAGCAGAAATGACTGAAGTTGTTTGCCGTTTTTTTATCTCACCCTGTATATCCATTTATGTAAGACTTAGGCTGCAAATACATAAAAAGCTTGAAGTCATGGCCAGGCATATTAATGCCAAATTGTAATGAAAAACGACGGCAGGATTTTAGTGCAGCTCTGTAATTCCTTTGTGAAATGTCACAAAATAGGCCGTGCCATGACTTAAAGCTTCTTATGTACTTAGCCCTTTAGGGCAAGTGAAAAATCGACAATCTTCCCGAATTCTCCTCCATAAAGGGTTTGTATTTTAAAGGAGTTTCAGAAGGATCTGATTTGGAATAATCTGAACTCTTAGAAAATGTTGTCAATCATTGATACTCCACAAAGATGGAATATATCGACTAACTCCATCTAAACTTAAATGTATCCATGCCCCCGATATATTTGAAACAGTACATAATATAAAAGTTTTATCGCACTTAAGCCTGGGGGAATGTGGACAATAGCAATTAGCACACACACACATTTTTAAAGTAGTGCATTTCAAACTAAGTATAACAATGTTTTCAAAATTTCTCCAAGTGTATGTAAATTAATTTACAACAACAACAATGATTTACACGTTTTTGCATTTCATTACCGGCGTATTATTTACAATAGAAAAACAGAAACAGCAGCAACAAACATATGTACATACTTGTACTTAAATGCACTTATCGCATTTCTACTATCTCGTTAAATAAACAAATGGGCAAAATGGAAAAAGCAAAGCGAAAAAATTAAAACTATTGCACTAAGTATAGGAAATCCAAATGAATTTGTGGCAAAAAGTTGTTGCACGACAGACTCGACAAATGCTTGTATGTATGTAGCTATGCAAATATTCTAAGAGGCGGTTGGTACATTTTTCACCCGACATAAATAGAAAAGCGTGCAGTTTAGCCCACATGACGTTATCTCCAGCAGCTACGGCGACTAGTGATGCAATCTCACTTTTTGCTTCGTAAATGTTTATACCCTACAACACTATGTGTTGGGGGTATTATAAGTTTGATTGGGCCAGAATTTATGTAACACCTCGAAATATTAGTTTCCCATATAGGAAAGTATATATGGATCTTCCTAGCTCGCCGAGCTGAGTCGATCTAGCTATGTATGTCCGTCCGTCCGTCTGTCCATGTTAATTTGTAATCACGCTACAGGTCGCAATTATGGCCCGATCCTTACGAAATTTTGCACGAAGGTGGGATTAGGGTCAGAATAGAAGCCTATTTCTTTTGGAGATGATCGCCAAATGTTTAGAGGTTGAAATGGATCAAATACTGGAAAAATGTCTGATTTTGCAGTAGCTATACAGGTCGCAATTATAGACCAATCGACGGAATTTCGCATGTAGCTAGAGTTTAGGGTGGGGAAGAAGCCTACCAATTTGGGTGGTCATCGGATAATATTTAGCGGGTAAAATAGACCATATCTTTTGTGTTGGAAAAATTCAAAATTTTTCATTAAACCGCGAATATTTTAAATCCCGGCGAAATCACAAAGCCATTACAAGGTTACTTCTGATCTTTACATTGATGTTAACATCCAACAAATCGGATATATAGCAAAATATGTACGATATATATGTCTATCAAAGAGGATATGCTTGAAAGATTTCTCATATGTGGAGAACGGCTGAACTGATTTCGACAGTTCTCATTAATTCAGAATGCCCTCTTGGCAGGAAAGAAAAAACGCCTAAAAAATCGCATAAAAATATGTCTCTAAAGATGAAAATATTGATTTTGTAACATTTTCTCATATTTTTTTCAATTTTGTCATATTTTTGGCATATTTTTATTTTGAATTAAACATTTGGTAATATTTCTACAGCTAACAAAACTAAGTAGTTAGGATATCAGAATATAATATACAGATCGCATTTATGGCCCGATCCTTACGAAATTTTACATGGAGATAAGATGAGGGTCAGAATAAAAGCCTACTTTTTTGGAGATGATCTCTATATGTTTAGGGGTTGAAATGGACCAAAAAACTGCAAAATTGTCTGCAGGTCGTAATTATCGCCCGATCCTCACGCACATTTGAATGGGGGTTACCGGGCATTGCAAAAGCCAAGCAGTTTTGGATGGCCATCCAAAAATATTCAATGTGTGAAATAGTTTGCCAACTTTTGTAGACAAAATACGAAAATGTCCATTCCAGTGACCTTTTGGAGAATTCACAAATACAGGAAAGACGCACTTCTGACTATTTCGTTAACGCTGATTTCGTTGAAGAATATAGTCAAATGTCTGTATCTCATATAGATGCGTTTCAGTCAAAAACCAATAATAAATGTTAAAACTTTGCCACTTCTGACAGATTATAGGTCTTTGGGAAATATTGGTTCCAGATCTAGGAAGACCATTTACGTGCAACATCTACCAATAAACTGGAAATGAGCAAATTAGTTTAAGTTGCTATTATTCGAAAATTAGAGAACGGAACCTGATGGTTTTCTTTTATTATTTGTCACAATATCTTGTGGAATTCTTTCGAGTATCTCGCCTAATAAACTATATCGTTTATTATAGTGTTGTAGGGTATTCAACGGTCGGCCCCGCTCGACTGTAGCCTTTGCTTACTTGTTTCTAATAGGTTAATAAGGGGATTTATTTCTGTCTGCTTTCGGATGTGTGTGTGTGTATGTGTGTGTGGTGGGGGATCACGTTGTGTTCCAGTGTAGCGTCAAAAAGCAACATTTCATGAATGTGCAAAAAACGGTGGGTGCTTTTTAAGTAAAACAAGTGCACTTGATGAAATAATTTTTCCTACGCGCACTTTTGTCGAAGAACGAACGCAAAACAGAACTCAGCTGATGTTTGATGACGATAGATTGTATACAAATGGAAATCAAATTTTGAAAATGTGATATAATAATAACATATTAAAAAGCAGTAAGTTCGGTCGGGCCGAACATTGAATAGCCTCCACCATTTGGAACGAATTTGGAAATGTTCAAAAAAAAAAAAATAAATAAATAAATAATAATAGTCCGTTAAAATTCAGTTGAAATCTTAAAAAACTGATCCGAATGAGACCTGGACCTGCATAGACAATTTTCTTTCACAGGTCACAGTACCCGTTACGAATTGCAAATACGGAATTTTAAACAATTACGGTGATCCTTCAAAATACCGAATATATGGGGTCTCCCTATATTCGATATTTTGATGGGGCTATACAAAGACATAGACGTGCATAGTCAATTCACTGTATGAGGCTGTAGTTTCCATTAGCAACTTCAAATTAAAAAATTGAAATAATTACTAAAATGACTGATGTCATTTCTAAGCCACTCGTCCGACAGCTGTTAAAATTATTCCAGTGACAGCTTTTTATATTGTTTACAAGCGTACGAAATCATTTTGATAAGAATTTTTCAGAAAAAAAGTATTTGGGGTTGGATTTCAAGCGTAATAGTGTAATTTCTTTATGTTTGGCTGGAAAACCACTAGTGTCAAATGTGAATAATTCTTCTAAAGAGCTAAAAAGTTACTTCGTTTGGCCGAAAGTGGTGAAGTGTCGAATTTGATTTTCTCCGATGAGAAAACATTCGTTGCCCAGCAGTTTGTAAACAAACAAAATGATCGTGTTTACTTGCCAAAGAGTTCAGCTGAAAATATGCACCTTCGGTTGGCCACCAGAACTCACGCGCCGGCCATGGTGATGGTGTGGGCCGCCATAATAGCCGATGGTCGCTCTCCGCTCGTATTAATCAAGGGTGGCATCAGAATAAATGCAGAATATTATCGCGAGCACTTCGCCGTGCCAAAAAAACGCAGAGCAACATTCGTGCAGCGTGTGACACTTTCTTTGGCCGTTTGAAGGCCATAATTCGTGCCAAAGGTGACCAATTACATCGATCTAAACTTATTCTAAAATGTGATGCTTTCATTCAATAAAAGTAAAAAAAAAAATTAAAAATTATGGCGTTTGACTTTGTCGCAGTTGTTTAATCTCACACTGTACTTTCTATGTTGCACAAAATTTTGAGAATGTAGAGGAGGATCTAGAAGGATTGACCGTTAAGTCTTATAAAAATACCGGTTAATTATTTTACATTTTATGTGAGTGAAAATTAATGAAAAATTTACCCTTTGAGAGGGGTTTACCACAAGGTACCTGATGTAAAGCTGCTTCAAATATTAAGATGTACAAAGTGTGTTCAAAAATCGGGGCATCATATTTTCCTGTATGATAAGGCAAATCGTTTCCTTTTAAATTTTTGATCTCTGGGGAGAAGGTACCCAAAGGAGTGGCCGATTCTTTGTCTCGATCTTAGTTTGATGAAAACATTACGATGAATCAAATTCGGAATTGGATACTCCCTTCGAGAGTTACCGTGCGAACTGACAGACAATCGGACATCAGAAGATTGATTCCGTCCATATATTGGGTTTTGTCCACCAAGAATCAAAAACGGTTGAGGTACATTTTGGCCATATGAAATGCTATATACCATCTGTGGTCATATGACTGAGGTATAATAAGAAGTTAGAATGCGGTTTTGTAAGTAGTTACTGGCACCAAAATACCTTAATAAACCCATTATTTGATAATGAGACTTTTTGCTGAGTTAATATACCCAATTGTGAAGGAGATTTTTTTGTGCACATTGTAAGTCATTGTTCTCCGAATTTAAAAATTCCAGAATATTCAATTATATTCTGCATTAATATTATTTAACTCGTCCTTGACCTCATCATCATTAATCCTTGTCAAAGTATTTTAATTATAATTCACCAGCAACTCACATTGAACAAAAGTATTAAACAACTTTAAACAATTTTGCATTTCTTTTCTTTGAACAAAAATAAATAAATAATTTGCAGCCGACATGCAAACATCCGACCAACCGCTGCAATCTGTTTGGGATGGCATTCATAAATTATTGCAGTGTCTCTTTTTCGGATTGAAGCAGCAGTGGTCGTTCGGTCGTTCAGGTTCATGCGGTTCACACACACACTCACCCATACATACACATTCGAACATTGTCAGGCATCAGGCAAAGTTAAAACCTGATGGAAACAAATTTCTATGACCTTTACATTGAAATTCACTCAGTTATGTTAAAAAATTTATAAATTATGAGGATGCAAGAGTAAAAAGTAAAAAACCCCACACACACACACACACACCAAAATGTAGGGCCAACAAAATGAAAAAAAAAACAACAACAAATATCGGGTAGAAGGCATGAAAATACCTTACAAAATGTCAGGCATGCAAGAAAAAATGAATAGTTATTTGCTCTACATAAATTTCATTTGTATTGTGAAAAGTGTAAAAACGAAAAATTGTTGTCGTCGTCGTCGTCGGTGCTGTTTTATTTTTCCCTTGCCAGATATTTGTAAACAAACTTTGTTGTTGGCATTGGTGTGGCAAGTAGGAAATTGTTTCAACATAAGGTGAGGATGCCCCACTGCCATGGCGAAGAGAGAGTTGGGAAGAAAATGGGCGAAAAGCAAAACAAAAAAAAAAAAAAATAAACATTACGTGTTATGTATTCGAGCCAACCTGCAGCCGGATACCAGCCATTACAACAAAAGCAGCAGTAGTAAACGGCTAGCGACCGACTGGTAGCCAAACCATGGTGGCGTATGATGTATTTTGTTGCACTGATTCAAGTCAATTTTTGGCAAATGCCATCAATAAAAACAAAAACTAAACAATGCCACAGAAAGAAGAAAAAATCACGTTTTAGATCACAATTGAGATATGACAAAAGGTCGTGCACAGTGGTGAAAGTTATATAATTTGTATATGAAGCATGATTTTTATACCCTACAACACTATGTGTTGGGGGTATTATAAGTTTGATTGGGCCAGAATTTATGTAACACCTCGAAATATTAGTTTCCCATATAGGAAAGTATATATGGATCTTCCTAGCTCGCCGAGCTGAGTCGATCTAGCTATGTATGTCCGTCCGTCCGTCTGTCCGTCTGTCCATGTTAATTTGTAATCACTCTACAGGTCGCAATTATGGCCCGATCTTCACGAAATTTAGAATGGAGGTGGGTCTGGGGTCAGAATAGAACCCTATTTCATTTGGAGATGATCGCCAAATGTTTAGGGGTTGAAATGGACCAAATACTGAAAAAATGTCGGATTTTGCAGTAGCTATACAGGTCGCAATTATAGACCAATCGACGCGGAATTTCGCATGTAGCTAGAGTTTAGGGCGGGGAAGAAGCCTACCATTTTGGGTGGTCATCGGATAATATTTAGCGGGTAAAAGAGACCATATCTTTTGTGTTGAAAAAATTCAAAATTTTTCATTAAACCGCGAATATTTTAAATCCCGGCGAAATCACAAAGCCATGACAAGGTTACTTCTGATCTTTACATTGATGTTAACATCCAACAAAACGGATATATAGCAAAATATGTGCGATATATATGTTTATCCAAGAAGATATGCTTGAAAAATCTCTTATATGTCGAGAACGGCTGAACTGATTTCCACAGTTCTCATCAATTCAGAATGGCCTCTTGGCAGGAAAGAAAAAACGACTAAAAAAATCTCATAAAAATGTCTCTCTAAAGATGAAAATATTGATTTTGTAAAATTTTCTCATATTTTTTCAATTTTGTCATATTTTTGGCATATTTTCATTTTGAATTAAACATTTGGTAATATTTCTACAGCTAACAAAACCAAGTAGTTAGGATATCAGGATATCATATACAGATCGCATTTATGGCCCGATCCATACGAAATTTTGCATGGGTATAAATTGAGGGTCAGAATAGAAGCCTACTCTTTTTGGAGATGATCGCCATATATTTAGGGGTTGAAATGGACCAAAAACCTACAAAATTGTCAGCAGGTCGTAATTATCGCCCGATCCTCACGCACATTTGAATGGGGGTTACCAGACATTGCAAAAGCCAAGCAGTTTTGGAGGGCCATCCAAAAATATTCAATGTGCGAAATAGTTTGCCAACTTTTGTAGACAAAATACGAAAATGTCCATTCCAGCGACTCTTTGGAGAATTCACAAATACAGAAAAAGACTCACTTCCGACTATTTCGTTAACGCTGATTTCGTGGAAGAATATAGTCAAATGTCTGCATCTAATATAGATGCGTTTCAGTCAAAAACCAATAATAAATGTTAATCTTTTGCCACTTTTGAGAGATTATAGGTCTTTGGGAAGTATTGGTTCCAGATCTAGGAAGACCATTTACGTGCAACATCTACCAATAAATTGGAAATGTGCAAATTAGTTTAAGTTGCTATTATTCGAAAATTAGAGAACGAAACCTGATGGTTTTCTCTTATAATTTGTCACAATATCTTATTATAGTGTTGTAGGGCATTCAACGGTCGGCCCCGCTCGACTGTAGCCTTTGCTTACTTGTTTTTTTTGAAGTAATGCATTTTGAAAAAGATTGGTCAAAAGTCGAGTGAGCCGATTTTATGATACCCTACACCACTATGGGACAATTATGTGGAGTATATCATACCAACCATGATTGTTTTTGAATGAATATTATGGCTTTAGATCACTGATAATTTATAACCGAAAGGAACTCATGTGTCCTACTCAATATATCCTACTGTGAATCGATTTTTATACCCTACAACACTTTGTGTTGGGGGTATTATAGGTTTGATTGGGCCAAAAATTATGTAACACCACGAAATATTGATTTCCCACATAGGAAAGTATATATGGATCTTCCTATCTCGCCGAGCTGAGTCTGTTCGTCCGTCTGTCCATGTTAATTTGTAATCACTCTACAGGTCGCAATTATGGTCCGATCACGAAATTTAAAATGTAGGTGGGGTCAAGGTCAGAATAGAACCCTATTTCTTTTGGAGATGATCGCATAATATTTAGGGGTTGAAATGGTCCAAAAACTGAAAAATTTCCTCATTTTGCAGTTGCTCTACAGGTCACAATTATAGACCAATCGAAGCGAAAGTCAGCATGGGGCTAGAGTTTGGGCTGGACAAAAGCCTTCCAATTTTGTTGGTCATCGGGTAATATTTACTGGTTGAAAAAGGCCATAACATTTGTGATAAATGAAAGTCAAATTTTCCATTAAACCGCGAATATTTTTAATGCGGCGAAATCACAAATAGACGAACCGGTCAATTCTGACCGTTACGTAGATGCCGATAGTAAACATATCAGATATATATATATATATATATATAGCGAAATATATACAATGTGTATATACAAAGGAAGGGGATGTTATCTAGAATGCTTATATCTTAAGAATGGCTGGACAGATTTTGACAAATTTTGCAAATTTTGAATGTCTTTTTGCCATAAAAGTATAAAATCTAAAAAAATCGCATAAAAATATGCCAATAATGATGTTAATGTAGATTTTGTAGTATTTTGAGACATTTTTTTATTTTTTCATATTTTTTATCGCATGCGATTTTTTCAATTTGACCTATAATATTGAAGTGTATATTTTGTGATATTTTTGCACTTTACAACACAGGTTGGGTTTATTATTTATACACAGATTGCAATTATCGTTTAGGGTTAGGCTCAGAAGGGCTAAGTCTATTGTTTTCAAAGATGTCCGCAATATATTTAGGTTAGGGTTGAAATAGACCAGCAACTCAAAATGTTCCTGATTTTGCATCCGTTATAAAGGTCACAAATAGAAACCAAAGGACACGAAATCTTGCATGAAGTTAGAATTTAAGACAGCGGGTAGAATGGACCAATGCTTTTGTGTGAAAAAATACCAACATTGCTTACAGGCGATATCCGAAATACACAATAGGGCGAACTTCTGGATTTTTTATGCTGATTTCGTTGACGAATATAGCCAAATATCGTAGACAAGCAAATCATATAGATGAGCCTAAATTTGGAGACACAGAGGAGCCTCCTTCTTTTGGAGATGATCGCAAAATATTAGGGGGTTCAAATGAACCAAAAACAGAAAAAAAATCCTGATCACACAATTGATTATATTTAGCAAAAACTAACAGCACGACGGAGTGCATAAATATTGGGAAATGTCCCAGGTCAAAATGCTAAGGGTAATATCGGGTAGTGCTCCGTGACATTATTTCAAAAGCGAAATCTTCCAAAATGAATTTGGACATGAGGGGGCTACTCACATATTGTAGTGTTGTAGGGTATCACATGGTCGGCCCCGCACGACTATATCCTTTGCTTACTGGTTTTTAATTTGACGAAGGCATTTGTGTCTGAATTTTCACCAACATCCATCCCATTTGAATTGATATTACACTTTTGGTGCATAATTAACCTGATATCGAATGAAGATATGGTACCTATATCCAAATTTGAACAGAAATCTATAAAATGTAGCAGAGGTACTTCTATGTTATTTCGGATGGCTGGTACCAAATTTCATTCTTGTGGAGTGAGTTCACTTTTAAGCTGAATTTATACCAAAATTTATTTGCTATATCTATTTGATAAAAAAACAGTAACAAAATCAAACGCCATCATTTTTGCATCTTTTTTTAATTTTATTAAATGAAAGCAAAAATATCGAAAATGGCATCAAATTTTAGAATAAGTTCGAATTGGTCATCTTTGGCATGAATTATGGCCTTCAAACGGCTAAGGAAAGCCCCACACGCTGCCCGAATGTTGCTCTGCGGTATTTTGGCCTATTCTCGGAGAAGCGCTTGCTTGAGGTGACCGACACTTTGGTATTTTTAGTGCCAACCTTGCTTTCCAAAATACTCCAGACACAATAGTCCAACGGATTGGTATCCGGAGATTTTGGTGGCCATTGTGCGCTGGAAATGAAGCGAGGAAATTCTTTTTAACCATTCTTGGGTGGCGCGTGCTGAGTGCGATGGTCCTGAGTCCAAGGTCTGCGACCAAAATGTTTGCGTCCCCAAGGCTTTAATACACCCTCCAGAATATTTTCGCAATAATATTTGGCATGTATTCTCATGCCACGGTCGATTAATGCGAGCGTAGAGCGACCTTCGGCTGTTATGGCGGCCCACACCATCACCATGGCCAGCGCTTAAGTTCTGGTGGCCAACCGAAGGTGCACATTTTCAGCTGACCTCTTTGGTAAGTAAACATGATCATTTTCTTTGTTTACAAACTGGACAACGATTGTTTTCTCATTGGAGAAAACCAAATTCGGTAGTTCACCACCTACGGCCAAGCGAAGCAACTCTTTAGCTCTTTTGAATTTATCTTCTTTCTGTTGCGGTGTAAGTTCTTGCACTTTTTGGAATTGCAATGGCTTTACCCCGAGCTCATTTTTCAATATTTGTCGAATGGAATATTGCGATATGTTCAGCTCACGAGCCATTTTTCGGCAACTGCGACGCAGGTTTTGATCAAGTAGCTTCTTTACTTTTCAAACTATTTCTGCTGATGTTGCTGTTTTCTTCCATCCACTTCCTTGACGTCGGGCTACGCTACCAGTATCACGGTAACGAGCGATGGTACGAGATCCAAAAGATTTATTCACATTTAAATGCTGGAGGGCCCTAACCATAGCCACTTGTGGTTTTGCAGCCAAATATAAAGAAATCACACTATCACGCTTGAATTCCATCACGAATAACTTTATTTCAGGAAAATTCTCACCAAAATGCTTTGGCACGCTTGTAAAAAATATAACGAGCTGTCACTGGAATAATTTTAACAGCTTTCGGGCGAGTGGCTTAGAAATGACATCAGTCTGAAGTTGGTTGCAGTTTTTTCATCTCACCCTGTAGGTTATTTTACCTTGTATTTTTTCAAAATGAACCGATTGCTTTTCAATCTACTTGTAGTGGAAAAGGGAGTCTGTTGCATTACATTGAAATGAGCTATTAGGCTAATCAATTTTGTAATTGATCTTAATTTTTCGCATGCTCTAATTATGAATATAATAATATAATGTGAATTCCCCTCGAAACTCAATCTTCCCCACTGTTCAAAATGAATAAAAGTACTATGTATCGTTGAATGAATACAATTTTTGGATGACTGTAAGTTTTTCTCCACCACACAGACTGCATGAATTGCTTTCATAGATAAAATCTACAGGGCAAGAGGCCAAAGAACATACACAACTACAAAAACAACAAAACTAAGTACAAATGAACTGTATAGCGAAAAATATATGGCAATAGTTTTATGTGAGTGATAATTTGGATTTATTTCCCGAGCACAGAGCACACCACTGAAGGTCGTCTTGATTATTGCCGTCAGCGTTTAATATTCAAAACTTTTTTATGCGAATATACAAATTCATTCGCAATTTTACTTTTTCATTTTACGCCCGCGTATTGAGCGACATAATATCATAAGCACATGACACAAATTGAAATGATGTGGAATCGTGTAAACATGTTTCTGTGTTAATTGTTTTTATTTTAATTTTTTGTTTCATATTGTGAAAACAATGAATCACAACAATTACAGAAATATGAGGAAGTAAATGAGGGAATGTTGTGGAATGAAACACGATAAATGTGTATACGAGGGTGGTATATTGTGTCTTGGGGTTCAAAAGTGCCGGTGTTGCCAAATAGGAACTTATTTTATTTTTATCAATCCAAAATGAGCACACAGAAATTAATTTCGATCGAATTTTTTTCAATGTTGAAAGCGAGAATTTGATATCTAGCTCTTGGACCTTGAAAGGGATTTTTGGATAATAAATACTTCTCATATTAAACCGCTAAAATTATTAAAATACCTAATATCAAAATATACCGTTATATGGGGGATATACGAAGACGTGACCTACACCCGATTTTTATACCCTCCACCAAAAAAAGTATGGAGGGTATATTAAGTTCGTTATTCTGTTTGTAATTCATTGAAATAATCATTTTAGACCCAACAAAGTATATATATTCTTGATCAGCGTAAAATTCTAAGACGATTTAGCCCTGTCCGTCCGTATGTCCGTCTGTTGTAATCACGCTATAGTCTAAATGAATTAAGATAGGAAGCTAAAATTTTGCACAGATTTCTCTTTTGTCTGCAGACAGGTCAAGTTCGAAGATGGGGTATATCGGTCCACGATATCGTATAGCCCCCATATAACGGTACCCCCGATATTCGGTATTTTTATGATTTTAGCCACATTTTTTATCGGAATTGTCTGAAAATCCACACAAGGAGTTCCTTGTGGATACTTTATACCTCGACAGAGAATTATCTATATAGGTCCACGGCTATACGATATAGCCCCCATATAACGGTCCCCCCGTTATTCGGTATTTTGATGATTTTAGCTATATATTCCAATGGTATTCTTTGAAAATCCACACATGGATTTCTTTGTGAGCACTTTAACCCCTGAAAGGTATTTGTCTATATAGGTCCACAATATCGTATATCCCCCATATAATGGTACCCCCGATATTCGGGATTTTGATGATTTTAGCCACATTTTTTATCGGAATTGTCTGAAAATCCACACAAGGAGTTCCTTGTGAGTACTTTACCCCCAGACATAGATTTGTCTATATAGGTCCACAATAGCGTATATCCCCCCATATATCGGCACCTTCCGATATTAGGTATTTTAAAGATTTTAACAGAATTTTCAATGGATTTTATTTTTTTGAATATTTTCTAATTCGTTCCAAATGGTTTAGGGTATTCCAAGTTCGGACCGGCCGAACTTACTGATTTTTTACTTGTTTTGTCATAGGCTGTAGTACCCATTACGAACTTTAAATACGAATTTTTTTACAATTCCGGTGAATAATGTCGTACAAATCATAAAAACACCTAATAATGGGAGGTACCGTTATATAGGGGCTATACGAAGACGGGGACCTGCATACGATTTTTTCCATGGTTTGTAGTAACCATTGAGATCTCCCAATACGAGATTTGAAACAATTCCGGTGAATAATGTTGCTGAAATCATCAAAATACCGAAAATCAGGAGGTACCGTTGTATGGTGGCTATACGAAAACGTGGACCATTTACGAACTTAACTGGCCTACTGGTAAACTATGCATGTATGCAAAACAGCATGATTAAAACCGACGGACAGATAGTCAGGCGGACATCGCTAGATTGTCTTAGAATTTTGCGCTGACCCAGAATATAGTTTGTAGGGTCTATTATAAATATTTCGAGGATTTACAAAGGGGATGAAATAGTTAATATACCCTCCATAGAATGGTGGAGGGTATAAAAGAATAAAAACATCTCAATATCAAATTTTTGTTTTTTGAGGCCATGCCATGTTACAATTCAGAAATTTACCTCATTTCTAATAAGCTTATCCAGCTCTGCATTTACTGAAATGTATGTTGTCAAATTTAACTGAACAGAAATCTGGTTCCATTTCCGAATATGAATATAGATCTCAACAACTACACATAGTTAAAAGTATTAAACTAAATTAAATATTTCTTGAATATTTGGATGAAAGAAATCTCGTTTAATGCTACTTTATAATGGCTAAAGAAAAACAAACATTGAAAGTATCGAGTTAATAGGAATTTTCCACATCAAGTTTTGAAACATGAGTCAGTTTGTCGTTATGTAGCTGAACAGGTCAATACCCCACAAAAAAATAATTAAAAAAAATAGTTAAAAAGCAGTAAGTTTGGCCGGGCCGAACTTTGAATACCCTCCACCTTCTGGAACGAATTTTGAAATTTTCAAAAAATAAAGTCCGTTAAAAATTCTGTTAAGATCCGTTATATTGGGGTTTCTACGACGTGAACCTATATAGGCATATTCAAATTTGAAACTTGAAATAAACTGTGAATAATGTAGCTAAAAGCATCAACATACCGTATATAGGGAGGTACCGTTATATCGGAGCTATACGAAGACCTGGACCTGCATAGACAATTTTCTGTCACATCCATTACAAACTTCAAATACGACATCTAAAACAATTTCGGTGAGTATTGTACCTAAAATCGTCAAAATACCGAATATAGGAAAGTACTGATATATGTGACCTATGCGAAGACCTGGACCTGCATACACAATTTCCTGTCACAGACTGCAGTTCCCATTACTAACTCAAAATACGTAATTTGAAACTACTCCGGTAAATAATGATACTAAAATCATAAAAATAACGAATATTGGGAGGTACCGTTATATGGGAGCTGTATAAAGACGTGGGAGCTGCACAGACAATTTTTTGTCACAGGCTGAAGTATCCATTACGAACTTCAAATACAAAATTTGAAACTACTCCGGTGAATAATGTCGCCAAAATCATCAAAATACCGAATATCCGGAGGTACCGTTATATGCGGGCTATATGCAAAAGGTAGACCCACATGGCCCATTTACGAACTTAATCTGCCTACTGGCAAAATAAACATGTGTGCAATATTTTAGCCTTTTATCTCATTTCGTTCGAAAGGTAGCGTGAGGAGTTACAAACGGAATGACAAAGTTAATATACCCTCCATAGTGTGGTGGAGGGTATAAAAAAATCCAGCAGATTATTAAAGTAGAGGTAAAAATTAAATACCCGAGTATCTGCGTTTCGAAAGCTTACATCGCAGAGTAACATAAATGAGGGCAGCAAATTCCCCCTTCTCAACTTTTTTTTTTAAATTGTCGGATTATTTGCTCAGATTATTTGACCCTTAATCCTCTACAAATGGAGTCTTTTTGTTCCTGTGTTTTAAGTATGGTTATAACCCCACTTTAAACGGAATCGTAGCAAGTCTAAATATTCAAAAACTTTATTTGTAATTTATTTATTTGTATATATTTATTTTCCGACACGAAAATATTTCCTATTTTTTCGATGGATTTTTCGTCTGTCTTTTTTCGAATTAATGCATGAAACAACCAGTAAGGAAAATTCAAAAGTCGTCCGGGCCGACTATATAATACCCTACACCACTATGAATATTTAGTAAAGCTCCAGTAACAAAATAATTTATTGCAAGTAGATCATACAACATCATAGAGCAGTTATAGTTTGCTATAGAGTGCATGATATAACTTGGAGGAGGAGTTGCACAAAATATAAACGTACGTCCCGAAATTCATTCCATTTGACCTGATATTAGCCATTATTTGTACAATAAAGATGAAATCGGATTAAGATTATATATGGAAGCTATATCCAAATCTTAGCCGTTCTCGATAAAATTTGGCAAAGGTATTTCCTAGCTTTATAAGATATCTTGTACCGAATATTACTCTTGTCGAATGTATATTACGGATGTGAGGGACTTAAAACCCCAAATCGGATGAAACATATATATGGAAGCTATAGCTATACCTGAACCGATTTTCAAATTTAATGTACTTGCTTCTAGACTGAATTCGGTGGGATGTACCAAAACTCAGGTCATATGGACTTATATTGGCCGTTAAGTGCACAAGCAACCCGAAATCGGTTGAAGATATATGGGAGCTATATCGATATCTGATCCGATTATCACCAATTTCAATAAGGTTCATCCTTAGGCCAAACAAACATTGTTTGCAAAATTTCATCTCAATCGGATAATAAATGCGACCTGCATTTTGTTCACAAGAATACATGGACGGACGGACTGACATGCATAAATCAACTCAAAAAATGATTCTATGAAGATCCTAAAAAATAACTATTTGGCCTATCTCGCTTTTTTCTCCCTGGTACAAACAAATGCACAAAGACATAATACGCTTACCACTATGTGGTGTTGGGCAAAAATATAAAACTTAGTTATAGGCAGCAAGTTTTAAAAGAGGAAATATTCTACACAAAATGTCACTATTAACCTCAGAATAAACTCTATATCTAGGTACAATAGTTTCTAAGAAAATCGGATTCAAAATTTGAATATTATAATGGAAAATTATGTGTTTACGATTTTTACTGGCAATTTACAACGTTTTCATTTTAATGCTTAATTTTTTTTTGGAAAAAGTGTCAAAGGAAGAAGTACACTATGTCAGATTTCATATTTTCAATTTTTTTTCCTAATTCGATGCAAAGTTTCGAACACAATTTTAACATTGTCATTAGACTTAAATCAGGTGCCATAATTTGCAAAATGTATTTCCTCATTCTGGTATCTTCTCCACAAAGGATTCAATGTTATGTGCCTGCCCACAGAGCAAATAATTGTGCACGTCGATTGACGATATGATGACCTTTTTTTGACACCGTGATTGGTTAGAAAAAGCCCTGCTAACCATTTTTGATATTCAATGTTTAATTGATTTAGAAAATAATTCATCGTATTTTAACAAATACAAATTATTCCTATAATATATTATTTAAAACTATTATAATGGAAACAATTGACATTTCCAATTGCTTTTAAATGCTAATCCATTAAAATTGTTATTTGATTTTGCCAATTCGATTCCACAGACACGAAATTTCCAATTGACGTCATTTGGAATTATCACACGATTCGCGATGTAAAAAATACAAAATAAATTTCAATGCAATGCACCCTGTCGCCCATCGGCGGTAAGGGGTTGTTGCATCATCAAGATGAAAACGAAAAAAAAAAAAAAAACAATTATAGAAATGTCGAATCGTAAACAGTAAACATCAGAAAAATATTTTTTACAAGCTTCAACGCCAAGAATACCAACAAAATCAGCAGCATCGACGATGGATGCAATGACATAGAAATTGCGGGATTAAAGAAAAACATGTTGATTAAAAGTTCGAATTGTTTTGACAGTACTGCTGGGGGTAGTAACAGCTGATAATCGATTTATTGAAAAGAAGCAACTCCTATCAATAAACAATTGATTGGATGGCTGTTGTTACTAAGGAAAAATTGTTTACAAAAAGGATGATGTTTACATTCGCAATTAATCGAGAAGTGGAACAACAAATGTAACGTGGTTTTGATTGATCGATCATAAATTTTATAATATTATTTATAAAATACAAATACTTTCCAACAAAAAAGAGCAAATTGGAAAACTTTTCCGAACTCATTTGAATAGTTCACATTTATATACTTAAATATACATTAAAACCGCCGATGCTACCATATCATAGCAACCTTTAACTACCGAAAATCAAAAGGTACCGATTTATCAAACAATGAAGCTCTTTTACGAGGAGAAGTTGATTTCTTGCAAACACATGTAAAATCGAATTTTGGATGTAAAATGAGTTGGAGTTACTAGAGGGAGTTATATGTTCTATGCTACACAGATTTTGAGTTGGTAGAAATATTGGGATGAGCGAAATTTAAAGACAACCGACATCTTATTTGACATTTTATAATATACTAGCTGAACCCGGTGCGCTTCGCTACCCCTTTAGATTTTATATGCATTCAAAATTTTATTTACGAATTTATGTTGGATAAAGAAAAATAAATTTAAAAATTAAAAAAAAAATATTGCACTAATTTAATGCGTTAATAATCAAAATCATTACAAAAGCAGTAACATGACATGCATACACGAAGGGTTTGTCCTTTGGATTTATTTATTTCATAGCAAATACCAAACGGGCAGGAAACTGCAATTTTTTTAAGTAGAGTGGCATTTCTATTGCAATTAGTGAATTCGAGATAGCAACATACTTCGCCGTAATAAGCGTATTTAAAATAAACTGTTGTGTGTTAGCCTAAGGCGTTGTGGGTCAATGGTTCTTATTAAAATCATATCCCAATCTGATCCGATTTAAATATACTTTTAAAAAAATTACTTTTACACCAAACTCCGCCACACCTTTCATATTTCATTGAAATTGGTGCGTCAAATATGTGAAATCGGCCGAGAATATATATATGGGATCTGCATCCAAATCTTAACTAATTTCCAATTAATTTATCACATTTATTATTATAACCAAATTCCGCCACACATTCTGAATTTCATTGGAATCGGTCATATATGTCGTGTTTGGTGCATAATATGTATGAAATCGGCCGAAATATATATGTTAGCTATATCCAAACCTCAACTGATTTCAATATAATTTGGCAATTTTTGCTGGTGCCAGATTTTGTCTCTCTCGCTTTGGGTGCATCAAATATGTGAAATCGGCTGAGTATATATTTGGGAGCTATAATCACATCTGAGCGTATTTGAATATAATTTGTCAAATTTATTTTTGTACCAAATTTAGCCACTCATGCCGAATTTCGTTGGAATCGGAAATACGTATCGTGTTTTGAGCATCAAATATGTGAAATCGGCGGAAAATATATATGGGAGCTATATCCAAATCTGAACCGATTTTAATATAATTTGACTAATTTATTTTCTAATCAAAATCCATACATTACATATTCCAAATTTCTTTGGAATAGAACATACATATCGTGTATGGTGCATAAAATACATGAAATCGGTCGAAATATATATATGAGAGCTATATCCAAATCTGAACCGATTTTAATATAATTTGACAAATGTATATTTGTTTTAATTTCTGCTACACATTCCAAATTTCATTAAAATTAGAGATACATAGCGTGTTTGGTGCATCAAATACATGAAATCGGTCGAAAATATATATGGGAGCTATATCCAAATCTGAACCGATTTCAATTTAATTTGACAGATTCATTTTGGCTCCCAATTCCGTTACTTATTTTAAATTTTATTACAATTGGAAATACATATCGTGTTTGGTCCACCAAATACATGGAATCGGCCGAAAATGTATATGGGAGCTATATTCAAATCTGAACCGATTTCAATATAATTTGGGAAATCAATTTTTTAGATAATATCTATCACACGTTTCAAATTTCGTTGAAATTGGGTATACATAGCGCGTTTGGTGCATCAAATGCTTGAAATCGGCCGAAAATGTATATGGGAGCTATATACAAATCTGAACCAATTTCAATATAATTTGACAAATTTATTTTCGGATTAAATTCCGTCACACATTCCAAATTTCATTGGAATCGAACTTTCATATTGTGTTTTAGGCATCAAATGAACGAAATCGGTCGAAAATATATATGGGAGCTATATCCAAATCTGAACCGATTACAATATAATTTGGCAAACTTATTTTTGTTCCAAATTCCGTTACGTATTCCAAATTTGGAGACTGTATCTTCAACCAATCAATAGATATGTGCATATAAAATATAAGTTTTTGGGAGGTACCTCCGATTCTGATGCTATATCTCCAGTTCCAAGTGGAAATTCAAAAATGTATATAGCCTATGTTACTTTCAGGCGATGTTGCAGTATATATGGAAATTTTCAGGAAAATCTATTCAGCGGTTTTCGAGTCCATAAATTACAAACAAACAAACAAACAAACAAACAAACAAACAAACAAACATACAAACATTTTCCTCTTTTATAGATATAGATATGATTATTTAAAATTTCAACTCCTTCTGGGGGAATTACAGAAAAGAAGTGGGCCGATATTGTCGTTTTCACACCTTACCAAGTTAGGATTTGTTTGAATAAAATCGGATGATCTTGTCTCTTTCTATGACATAATTTATTTTCTTTGAAAATGACCCCCCTCCAAACTCTATCTAAGTTTGATTACAATGTACCAAATCGGACTCTATCTTCGGGAGTTATTCACCAGCAAGACAAAAATCCTGAAAGGAGTGGCCCTCCTCTAAATATTCTCATTTCCAGAAAATATATGCTACTACTCGGACTCAAACCCGTGAAGGCCGGTTCATACTCAAAGACATAATAATAATACTTAGTATTTTATACCCTCCACTATACAGGGTATGATAAAAAAACTGCAATAAAGTAAAACGCCATAATTTTTAATTATACCCTTCAACACTATGTGTTGGGGGTGTTATAAGTTTAATTGGGCCAAAAATGATGTAACAACTCGAAATATTGGTTTCCCACATAGGAAAGTATATATGGATCTTCCTATCTCACCGAGCTGAGTGGATCTAGCTATGTATGTCCGTCCGTTTGTGATCAAGCTAGAGGTCGCAATTATGGCCCGATCCTCTCGAAATTGAAAATGGAGGTCAGAATAGAACCCTATTGCTTTTGGAGATGATTGCACAATATTTAAGGATTGTAATGGACCAAAAACAGAAAATTTTCATGTTTTTGCAGTTGCTCTATAAGCCACAATTATGAACCAATCGGCGCGGAAATTTATATGGAGTTAGAGTTTAAGACTGGGCAGAAGCCTACCAATTTGGGCAGCCATCGGACAATATTTAGCGGGTAAAATAGACCCTAACTTTTATGTAAGGAAATAAGAACATTTCCACTAAACCTCGAATGGTCACTTCTGACCATTAAAGTGATGATGATAGCCAAGAAATCGGATATATAGCAAAAAAGGAACAATATATATGTAAAAAAAATATATCTTATTTATTCTGTTTATATATCAAGCACTGCTGGGCCGATTTTCACAATTCCCATTAATTCGGAATGCTTTCTTGCCAGAAACGGATAAAATCTACGAAATTCGCGGAAAATTATAGCAATAAAAAAGTTAATATTTTTTCCATTTTTTGTTCAATTGTTGTCATATTTTTTATCGCATGCAATTTTTTCAATTTGACTTCCAATTTTGAATGGTACTTTTTTTTAAATGTTTACACTCCGCAACACTACGTTTTGAGGGTATTATACGCATGTCGCAATTATCGTCCGATCCTTACGAAATTTTGTATGGCGGTAGGATTAGGGTCAGAATTAAATTTGTATTCGCTCTATAGGCCACAATTGAAAAGTAATCGACACGGAATTTCGCATCAGAGGAGACTTACGGACAGGGGCATTATTTTTTACATTAATCCAAAAACGAAATCTTCCAAAATGGATTTGGACATAAGGGGACTTCGAACCAATTGTAGTGTTGTAGGGTATCACATGGTTGGCCCCGCACTATTACAGCCTTTGCTTAGTTGTTTTTTTTTTTTGTTTTAAATGAAAGCAAACATGTCGAAAATAGCATCAAATTTTAGAATACGTTTAGATTTGTTCGAATTGGTCACCTTTGGCACGAATTATGACCTTCAAACGGCCAATGAAACCGTCACACGCTGCCCGAATGTTGCACACGCTGCCCGAATGTTACTCCAGACACAATAGTCCAACGGATTGGTATCCGGAGATTTTAGTGGCCATTGTGCGCTGGAAATGAAGCGAGGAACCTCATTTTGTAACCATTCTTGGGTGGCGCGTGCTGAGTGCGATGGTGCTGAGTCCTATTGGAATGTCCAAGGTCTGCGGCCAAAATGTTTGCGTGCCCAAGGCTTTAATATACCCTCCAGAATATTTTGCGATAATATTTGGCATTTATTCTATTGCCACGGTCGATTAATACGTGCGGAGAGCGACAATCGGCTGTTATGGCGGCCCACATCATCACCATGACCGCCGCTTGAGTTCTGGTGGCCAACCGAAAGTGCACATTTTCAGCTGACCTCATTTTGTTTGTTTACAAACTGCTGGACAACGAATGATGTATCATCGGAGGAAACCACATTCGGCAGTTCACCACTTTCGGCCAAGCGAAGCAACTCTTCAGCTCTTTGAGTCTATTTTGTTTTATTTTAAGCGAAAATTTTCTTAAAGTTTTTCAAATTTCTTTCCAATGGTGGAGGGTATTAAAAAGTTCGGCCCGGCCGAACTTATATGCTTTTTTACTTGTTTTTTTTTTTTTTTTTTTTTTAATGGACTTATCTACTTTCTACTTTACAACGAAAAGTTGTGCTCTCCCTATTATTTCCTATGCTCTCAATAAAACACCGGTAGCCAAACAATTTCAATGGCTACAATAAATCCCATAACAAACAATCAGATATCCAATATATGTGCCTGAATAAAAAAATGTATTGATATGAATGCGAGCCAGTTTAGATAAAAATGTGTGGGATTGTTAAGAGAACTGAGAGGAAATGCTAACCACCGAAAAATTCTCTAAAATGATGCAACCTTTTAATAAATTTCACAATTTCAAGAGAAAATGAATGTAAAGAGCCTGAATGAAGAGTAAAACAGCCAGTGATCAACCAACTGAACAACTCTTTAAAAACCTGAAAATAAAAAAAAATAAAAACCATTATTTTAATGTGTTTAAAGCAGGGCAAGGCAGAGAGCCTCAAAAAAATTTTGTGATTGTATGTGTTTTGAAATAACAAAATATTGCAAGTGTTTTTTTGCCTCTCTTTACAGAGTGAGAAATAATTTGTTATCTTTAAATTTTCAATTTAAAATTTTCTGTTTTCAAAACAACTTCGTTGGTAAAAAATTAATATTGTGACAGACAATTCGAAGATTTATTTGTAGAATTATTTCAATTATGATTCATTTTAATATTAAAAAATATGTAAGTTGACATTTTCAGAAATTTTATATATATATATTTTTTGATGTTATTTTTATTTAATAATTTCGGACATAACAGGCTGGCATACGCAAATAGTCGTATAGTCATTTTATGCTGATCAGAAACTAATTTCCTGCGTTGGGTTCTAAAAGATTATTTGTATGAATTACAAACAGAATGATAAACATTGCATCTTGGTATTTTTCCTAAAATTGACTAAGAATGTAGATGTAATTTAATAGAAATCGGGGGATATGAAAATGTCTACTAATTTAGAAGGACAATTAATTTGTCGGTCAATATGAAATGAATTCCTACTCCTAACATGTGAATCCTTATACAAATTCTGTCAAAAATAAATCAATCAAATATATACATCTTAACAGTTGTAATTTTTATAATTTCGGAAATATTTGTTTCACATATGTAGTAAGACATATTTATATCATCCAATATTTCTTACGGTGTATTCATAAAAATATCCGACAGCACCTTCCTCATCGACTGCTCGAATAAAACTAAATATTCTCCCAAAACCAATTTGACAGAAAATGCAAAACAATTTATTTTTTACAATTGTGTTGGTGAACACACAGATATCCCAAGGGATACTCTTTGCCTAGCCCTGGTTTAAAGACAGACAACCCAAATGCCGGAATAAAAAGAGTGAACATTATTCAAAACTTAATTAGCCGGTTGTGTGTAAACAATAGACTGCTAAAGATAAGACAGCATTTTCTTTTGCAAAATTGAGAACTGATGGGAATATCATAGGTATTTTAAGAATTAAATACTGCGATGTGTCGAGTTTGAACTACGTACCCGATGTAGTTCAAATGATATTTAATTGTTTTTCATGATGAAAATCGGGATTGGAATATTGTCCATTTTCACATCTACAAAAAATTTAGCTTTTCCGATCTTATGCGAAAACCCCCACTTTGAACATACCAACCACACTACGTCCGAGACTTATTTTCATATTTTTTTATTATCGGTAAACAAAAAAGTAACAACCACAGCACACATCAGGAATATTAATATTTTTTATTAGCGGTAAACAAAACAAGTAAAAAAGCAACTAAGTTCGGCCGGTCCGAACTTTTAAAACCCTCCACCATTTGGAAGAAACTTGAACAATTTTATTTGAAATGAAAACCGTTATATGGGGGCTATACGAAGATGTGCACCTGCTTATGGAATTTTTTGTCATAGGCTGTAGTACTCTTTACGAACTTCAAATACGAAATTTAAATCAGTTTCAGTGAATTATGTCGCTAAAATCATTAAAATGTCGAATATAGGAAGGTACCGAAAACGTGAACCTGCACACGAAAATTCTTGTCATAGGCTTTAAATATGAAATTTCAAACGATTTAGGTGAATAATGTAGCAGAAATCAAGAAAATACCGAATATCCGGAGGTACCGTTATATGGGGGCTATACGAAAACGTGGATCGGTATGGCTCATTTGCGAACTTAACCTGCTTACTGGTAAATTATGCATCTATGTAGCCTTCTATTTCAATTCATTCTAAAGATAGCGTGATTACAACAAATGTACAGACAAACATCGCTAGATCATCTTAGAATTTTACGCTGATCCAGAATATATATACTTTGTAGGGTCTATTATGAATATTTAGAGGAGTTACAAACGGAATGACAAAGCTAATATACCTTCCATAGAATGGTGGTGGATGGAATAAAAAGTAACAAAACTTGTTTGATTATATTAATAGATAACATATGCATAAAACGTTGTTAGTAATTTGTCTGAACTACACCTGTTTGAATTCATAGAAACATATGTTTTTTTTTTTTAATTTTTCTCTTAATTTGTTGCGTTTTTAAGAGCAAAAGAATCGACAATTCCCTTTTACTTTAGGTTTTTGGCGCCCAAACACACAAGAGCAATCGCACATATGATTTCACTTACGGAGTCCATTAATGGAGCTTTAAAAGAAATAAGAAATAAAGAGAGAGAAAACAGTTTAAACAGGCTCCCCAGAGAGTGAAGAGAATAACCACTAAATCACTTGAAGACATAAGAAAATGTCAAATTAATTCTTCTTTCGTTTTGTTTTCATTCTTCTTTTTTTTAATGGGGAGTAACAAAAAGTTGATTTTGTTCAAGTTGTTTCCAATTTGTTTGTGTTCTGAGAGAATAGCAACTATCTGTCAGTGAAGAGGTTAATTTTGCGGTCTTTTTTGTTTGGTTCTCATCAACTTAGAAGTCGTTTGTTTCAATCTTTGGCGTTTAGTCGAAATTTTGTCGGTGACGGTGGTGCGGTGAAAGAATTCCTTTCGTTCGTTTTGTTTTTTGCCAAAAGCGACTGAGGTTTTTTGTTACACTCTCGGTTCCACGTGGAGTAATTGTTTGAGATCGGTATCGTGTTTTAATTCCACGAATTTGATTTATTTTGAAGAAAAAGTTGAAATAATAATATAAGTGATTTATAAATACAAAAATTCTTAATAATTGTTTGAAATTTGTGATTTAATTTGAAAAGAAAGTTAACTAAATAGTTTCGCCATGCCACTTAAAAAGGCTCCAAGTGTACGTACCCATATTTATTTGTTGTTTATCATGTTCCTACCTCATGACAGTTAATCAGCGTCATCTCTCCCATCAACACTGCAATTTGATACACTGGAAGAACAAAAATATAAGTAAAATTTGTTCAGGGGGTACAATTTTGTCCAAAAAATGTAATATGTAAATCTAACATGAATGAATCTTTAAAAAAACATTAAACTAGAAGATGCCTATTTTAAAGTGAAATGTCTGTTCCAAAGCAGGGTTTTTATTTACAATTGTTCGTTGTGGGATGTAAAACTGTAGAAAACATAGAAACATTTGGGATGGGGGCTTACCTCTAGTTTAGCAAAAACTTTTCAACGCGAACCAAAATTTTCTAAATTTGATACTTTTTGTAAGTAGACAGCCTTCGGCCGGGGCTTGAGTTTTTCTCCTCAGGGTATATCCCACAATGGTCAACGGAACCAAAGTTTTCTAAATTTGATACTTTTGTAATTTCAACGCCAGCTATGCGAAATAAACATTTTTTATTATACCCTACAAAACTATGTGTTGGGGGTATTATACGTTTCATTGGGCCAAAAATTATGTAACACCTCGAAATATTGGTTTCCCACATAGGAAAGTATATATGGATCTTCCTAGCTCGCCGAGCAGAGTCGATCTAGCTATGTATGTCCGTCCCTCCGTCTGTCCATGTTAATTTGTAATCACTCTACAGGTCGCAATTATGGCCCGATCTTCACGAAATTTAGAATGGAGGTGGGGTCTGGGCCAGAATAGAACCCTATTGCTTTTGGAGATGATCGCATAACATTTAGGGGTTGAAATGGACCAAAAACTGAAAATTTAGAAGTTAGCATGGGGCTATAGCTTAGGGCTGGCCAGAAGTCTTCCAATTTTGATGGTCATCGGGTAATATTTAGTGGATGAAATAGACCATAGCTTAACCGCGAATATTTTTAATCCCGGCTTAATCACAAATGGACGAACAGGTCAATTCTGACCGTTACGTATATGCCGATAATAAATATATCGGATATATATAGCGAAATATATACAATGTATATATACAATGGAAAGGGATGTTAGCTAGAATGCATATATCTAAAGAACGGCTAAACTGATTTTCACAAATTTTGTCAATTCAGAATGCCCTCTTGGCATAAGAGAATAAAATCTAAAAAAATCGCATAGAAATGTGGCAATAATGGTGTTATTATAGATTTTGTAGTATTTTGTGAAATTTTTTATCGCATGCGATTTTTGACTTATAATATTGAAGTGTACATTTTGTAAAATTTTTTCACTTTACAACACGGGTTGAGATTATTATATACAGATTGCAATTATCGTCCGATCTTCACGAAAATTTTCACAAGGGTAGGGTTAGGCTCAGAAGAGCCATTGTTTTCAAGGATGACCGCAATATATTTAGGGGTTGAAATGGACCAACCACTAAAAATGTTTCTGATTTTGCAGCCGTTATAAGATCGCAAATAGAATCCAAAGGACACTAAATCTCGCATGTAGTTCGGGTTTAGGACAGCGGTTAGAATGGACCACTACTTTTGTGTGCAAAAAATGCCAACATTACTTACAAGCGATATCCCAAATACACAAAAGGCGAACTTCTGGCTTTTTATGCTGTTTTCGTTGATGAATATAGCCAAATATCGTAGTCAAGCAAATCATATATATGGGTCTAAATTTGAAGATGCATAGCGGCTTCTTGCTTTTGGAGATGATCGCAAAATATTAAGGGGCTCACATAAACCAAAAAATCCTGATCACACAATTGAAGCCAATCGACACCCCTGAGAAGAGAGTTAAGGATAGTGAAGAATTCTAGCTTTTTGGATGACCATTGGATTATATTTAGCTGTAAAATGGACCACAACAACTAACAGCACGTCGGAGTGCGCAAATTTCCCTGGTCAAAATGATAAGGGCAATTTCTGGGCAGTGCTCCATGACAAATTTTCAAAAGCGAAATCTTCCAAAATGGATTTGGACATAAGGGTGCTTCTAACATATAGTAGTGTTGTAGGGTATCTCATGGTCGGCCCCGCACGTCTATAGCCTTTGCTTACTTGTTGAAAACATAATTTTAATGAACTGGTTATAATCGGGTAATGCTGCTGGAAAGACCCATATCTCTGGACCCAGAAAAGGTTTTAGCACAAATTGTAGCATTTTGGAATGGTAAGCGTGTTAGTAACAATTTGGCATCAATTTGGTTGAGCTATTTTTCGACTTTTCCGGTTCCAAAAAATCAATAATTTGACTATTACTTCCGAACCGCTTAAAACTTACCCCATCATGTGACCACTTCTTGGATAGGGGTCCTGAACCCGGAATTTCGGGTCAAAAATCTGGGGTCCCGGGTCCGTCCCCCGAGAAAAAAATAGTTTTCCGGGATCAATCAAAACAATTTGATACTGAGTAAACAAGTAGTAATTCAAATACCAAATTTGATATTACATGTTTAGCCTGGACATATAGGGGACGTTTCGGGAATGTGTGCTATAATTGAACGAACAGTATTGAATGTAACAACATTTTATATTGGGTGAATGAATAGAGCTGAAATCCTGAAATTTGAATCTGTGATTGATAGATGGAATTGGTTTTGCATATGCGTACTATAATTGTTCTAAAATATATTTCTTTTGGTAATGAGGGGAAATTACAAAGATGGAATCATGAAACTTGATATGGATGTTAGTGTTTGTGGTTGCGAGAAGGATCTGGTTTTGGATATGCGTAATATAATTGTTCTAAATGGTACTAAATTTGGAACAGTTTGGCTTAGGGTGAACGGATGAAGCTGGAATTTTGAAAGCAGGTTTTGGAAATGTCAGCTATAATTGGTCGAAAAATAAAAGAGGTACTAAATTTGGTATGGGTTGAAGGGAAAGAGCCTAAATCGCAAATTTTGAAACTAAGGTCGCCGTTGATATCTTAGGTTGACATATGGAAATTGTTTTGAAAATACGTACTTTAACTGTACGAAAAAAACCTTAATGCTACCAAATTTGGTATTGGGAGAAGGAATAGAGATGGAATTCTGAAATTTGGTATCGACGTCAATATTGGTGTCTAGAGAGCAGAGAGGGAGATGGTTTTGGACAGGTGCAGTATAACTGTACGAATAGTATGATAATACATATGGAATTGGGTCTTAGTATTGAGCTGGAAATCTGAAATTTGATTGGAGGCCACTATTGGTATAAAGTTTTTAGAGAAAGAAAGAAGATGGATGAAGATACGTACTATAATTGTTCGAAATGTACTAAATGAAAAATTGGATGTGGAAACTTTTTTAAGTGAATTCCAATACGTTGAGATATACTTCGTGTCGTTTAGATCTGTGAACATTTAAAGTGATCTTTGGATTATCATAGAATTAAAAAGGAAAGGCTAATCCCTTATTAAAAAGGGTTTTTGACCATATTTTGAAAATGTACCGGAAATACCTCTCTGGTGACGCTTGAGGGTTAAAATTTTGGATAAAGAAAATCCACGTATTGTTATTTATAATATTAAACAAGAAGATATATACTTTAAGTATTCTAGGGAATCTTAACCCGAAAATTTCAACAAATTTTGATGAGGAAAAATTTTATCCTCCATTTAGGTTGATTTGCAATATAGACTTTCAAAACGCTAATACACTAGTCTTCCTTTATTAGTTCTACTTTCATTATCTTTTGATTTTTTCCTGTAATTATTGAAAAAAAAAAAAAAATAATTTTGTCGCCCTATGTTTTCATTTGATGGTGGAATGGAAAGTTCTCAAGTTATCACTAACTACACATTTTTCTCAGTGTAAATATACATTATTCACTTGTAGCCTCGCAGTCACTTCAATTTCGATAAATTCCGGTACACAAGCTAAATGAAGAGAGCAACGAGCGGCACATGTTATATCTTCTCTGACCTTAGGGAGGTTAAAATTCATATTTTATTTTTGTCAATATTGTTTATTATTTTATCTATCTATTGTTTTATTTTTTACTATCTGTAGTCGCTATATTTGTTGATAACACTGATTTTAATATTTTACTATTTTGTTTTTCGTTCACAGGGTCCCTCGTTTTTAAAACGTGCCAACACCGATAAATTACGAGAAGTCTTCCTTAAGTACGCCTCATACCAAAAGAATGATGAACATTTTATGACCAGTGAGGATTTTGTTCGCAAATTTTTGGGTCTATTCACAGATGTTGCATTTAATGATGTAAGTATTGCAAAACAGAAAAAATAAATAAAAAAAAAAAAAAAACGGACAAACAATTTGTCTGATGAAATTTAAATTAAAATAGATAAAACAATTTAAAGAAAAACGTAAGAGTTCCTATTTTGTTTACCAAATAAAAGATCACATGCAGAATCGATTTGTTTTGAATGGCACAGATCCAAAAGAAAACGAAAGCATGTTCACACCTCTTTTTGCTTTCATTTTCGATTTTACTTTTATTTCCGAGTCTCTTTTTTAAATAACCCATGGTAGAATTAACACGATAAAGTCATGCAATCATAATAATAAAAATTATTCATTTGACAACATCTTATAGTCAAAATTCATATTTATATACACAAAAATCAGAGATGGGTACCAGTGTTTTATTGAGTGAAATTTGATAAATTACAGAAAAAGCAGAGATGGATAGTATTTTTTAAAATTATTTTACCATTAAATAACTCTCAGAACTCTGCAAATGCAGCTCAAATTATACTGGGCTCTTAAAATGTGAAATTATTACTCTGAATTGAAACAAGACTGAAACAATTGGGGTTACATTTTGCGGAAGAGGTACCAGAAGAAGTGGAAAGTCACTCCCCATATCTGATGAGCAGAAATGTAGAAATGAGAAAAGCGCGAAGTGGGTCGAACATTGATTATTCAAAATGTATATCCATTGTGAGAGATATTTTACGATGTTCGAAGTTAGAAGGAATGCGGGTACACCCCGGATATATACTTCATTGACATTTTTGTAGCTTCGTTGGGAAGTTATCAGACGGAGATCCATGGTTTACACATGTTATGCGAGTTATATATATATTAAAAAGCGATATATTCCATTTTCACACTTGTTCTAATGCAGGCAAAAATATCGTTATAATTTCAACGAAGATCTTAATACTTTTACTTTTGTGGTCGGTGTCATGCATTCATGTTTCATCATTTATGTACTTTGAGTAATCCATTTCAATTCAATTCTTAAACAAACACATTTCCAAAACTAGTAAAAAAGCTGTAAGTTCGGTTAGGCCGAACTTTTTTTCTATCTTAGGCTGTAGTGTCCATTACGAACTTCAAATATTAAATTTAAAACAATTCCGGTCGCTAAATAATAATGTCGCTAAAATCATCAAAATACCGAATATCGGGAGGTACCATTATATGAGGGCTATACGAAGATGTGGACCTGCACAGACAAATTTTCTGTCTTAGGCTGTAGTATCCATTTCGAACTTCAAATACCAAATTTCAAAAAATTCCGATGAATATTGTCACTAAAATATTCAAAATACTGAATATCGGGAGGTACCGTTATATGGGGGCTAGGCTATACCTACATGGCACATTTTCAATGTCAAAAGTTCTGCAGACATAATACATATTTGAGTAAAATTTTATCAATCTACTTCAATTCGTTCGGAAGCTAGAGTGCTTTCCACAGACGGACACACGGACCAACATCACTAAGTCGACATAGAATTTTATGCTGATCAAGAGTATATATACTTTGTGAGGTCTAAAATGTATATTTTGAGGTGATACAAACGGAATGACAAACTTAATATACCCTTCATACTATGGTGGAGGATATAACAAGTAAGCAACGGCTATAGGCTTACGGGACCGACCATGTGATACCCTACAATATTACAATATGGTAGAAGTCCCCTTGTGTTTCATAGAGCACTGTCCAGATATTACCCTTAGTTACCCTATATGATTTACTTGTCTACGATATTTCGCTATATTCGGCGACGAAATCAGCGTAAAAAAGCCATAAGTTCGCCTTTTGTGTATTTTGGATTTCGCCAGTAAGTTATTTTTAGCGTTTTGGTAGAATTTAAATGTTGGTATTTTTTCACACAAAAGTAGTGGTTCATTCTACCTGCTGTTCAGAACTCTAACTTCATGCAAGATTTCGTGTCCTTTGGTTTATATTTGTAACCTTTAAAACGGCTGCAAAATCAGGAACATTTCTAGTTGTTCGTCCATTTCAACCCCTATATGTGTTGCGGACATCTTTAAGAACAACAGGCCTAGCCCTTCTGAGCCTAGCCATACCCTTGTGAAAATTTTCGTGAGGATCGGACGATGATTGCAATCTGTATATAATAACCCCAACCTGTGTTGTAAAGTGAAAAAATATTACAAAATGTATATTTTATTATAAAAACAAGTAAGCAAAGGCTACAGTCGAGCGGGACCGACCGTTGAATACCCTACAACACTATAATAAACGATACAGTTTATATAGGCGAGATACTCGAAAGAATTCCACAAGATATTGTGACAAATAATAAAAGAAAACAATCAGGTTTCGTTCTCTAATTTTCGAATAATAGCAACTTAAACTACAGACATTTGACTATATTCTTCAACGAAATCAGCGTTAACGAAATAGTCAGAAGTGCGTCTTTCCTGTATTTGTGAATTCTCCAAAAAGTCACTGGAATGGACATTTTCGTATTTTGTCTACAAAAGTTGGCAAACTCCTTCACACATTGAATATTTTTGGATGGCCATCCAAAACTGCTTGGCTTTTGCAATGTCCGGTAACCCCCATTCAAATGTGCGTGAAGACCGGGCGATAATTACGACCTACTGACAATTTTGCAGTTTTTTGGTCCATTTCAACCCCTAAATATATGGCGATCATCTCCAAAAAGAGTAGGCTTCTATTCTGACCCTCATCTTATCCCCATGCAAAATTGCATAAGGATCGGGCCATAAATGCGATCTGTATATGATATCTTGATATCCTAACTACTTAGTTTTGTTAGCTGTAGAAATATTACCAAATGTTTAATTCAAACTGAAAATATGCCAAAAATGTGACAAAATTGAAAAAATATGAGAAAATATTACAAAATGAATATTTTCATCTTTAGAGAGATATTTTATGCGATTTTTTAGACGTTTTTTCTTTCCTGCCAAGAGGCCATTCTGAATTAATGAGAACTGTCGAAATCAGTTGAGCCGTTCTCGACATATATGAGATCTTTCAAGCATATTTCCTTTGAAAGACATATATATCGCACATATTTTCCTATATATCCGATTTGTTGGATCTTAACATCAATGTAAAGATCAGAAGTAACCTTGTCATGGCTTTGTGATTTCCCCGGTATTTAAAACATTCGCGGTTTAATGAAAAATTTTGAATTTTTTCAACAAAAAAAAATACGGTCTATTTTACCCGCTAAATATTATCCGATGACCACCCAAATTGGTAGGCTTCTTCCCCGCCCTAAACTCTAGCTACATGCAATTCCGCGTCGATTGGTCTATAATTGCGACCTGTATAGCTACTGCAAAATCCGAATTTTTTTCAGTATTTGGTCCATTTTAGCCCCTAAACATTTGGCGATCATCACCAAAAGCAATAGGGTTCCATTCTGGTCCAAGCCCCACCTACATTCTAAATTTCGTGAAGATCGGGCCATAATTGCGACCTGTAGAGTGATTACAAATTAACATGGACAGACGGACAGACGGACGGACGGACATACATAGCTAGATCGACTCAGCTCGGCGAGCTAGGAAGATCCATATATACTTTCCTATGTGGGAAACCAATATTTCGAGGTGTTACATAATTTTTGGCCCAATCAAACTTATAATACCCCCAACACAAAGTGTTGTAGGGTATAAATATGAAAAAAAAAAAAAAAAAAAAAAAATATGTCACAAAATACGCAATTATGCTATTTTTTAGATTTTATACTTTTATGCCAAGGGGGCATTCTGAATTGACTAAATTTGTCAAAATCGATCCAGCCATTCAAGATATATGCATTCTAGCTAACATCTATTTTACCCGATGACCATTCAAATTGGAAGGCTTCTGCCCAGCCCTTATCTCTAGCCCCATGCTTACTTCCGCATCGATTGGTCTATAATTTCGACCTGTAGGGCAACTGCAAAATCAGGAAATTTTTCAGCTTTTGATCCATTTCAACCCCGAAATATTATGCGATCATCTCCAAAACCAATAGGCTTGTATTCTGACCATAACCCCACCTCAATTCATCAGGATCGGGCATAATTGCGACCTGTAGCGTGATAACTAATTAACATGGATAGATGGACGGATAGACATACATAGCTAGATCGACTCAGCTCGGCGAGATAGGAAGATCCATATATACTTTCCTATGTGGGAAACCAATATTTCGAGGTTTTACAATAAATCAATTTTTAGTAAATACTGAATATTATAAAAAATACCCAAATAATATACATTTGTAGTTCCAGCGATTTTACATCCAATCTAATATTTATGAAAACAACCAATTCTCATTTGATGTGATATAAAAACTACATATCTGAATTCGTAGAAATATCATATAATGCCATATAGTTATTTTATCATGCTATAATAAAAACGTTTTAACAATATCGATTAAGATCTTTATCCTCAAAAGGCATTTTTAACCTCTTTGATCTACTTTATTTTGCACAATGTTATCAGTTGTTATTATCCACAAATACAAAATAACTAAATTTTAGTGGTCCTATTTAGAAATAATAAATAATAGTGGCGGCGGCATTAAAATAATTCCCATTTATAGCTTATTAGTTTGACCTCTGAGGCCATGGTGAATAATTACCAACATCGGTTAACGTTTAGTTATAAAGCCACTATGTTGAAGATTGATGTATACTATGTTATTATAATAAATATTATGGTGATAATAATTATAATAACTATTGATATTTATTAATTATAATAATAATAATTTGCATATTAATTTTCAAATCGACATGGAATTGAAGTACGCTTACATACAAATATTTTTCCGGAAAATTTTAAGTATTCGGTTAGTAAATCAACACCAAAAAAGGGGTTACACTTTTTTTAGGGCTCATTATTTAAATTTGAGGAAGTAGTAGACATAGTCCAAATCTGGTACTTTGTGACATTTTTATAAGCTCCACCTAATATTCGATATTTTAATGACTTTAGAGATATTTTTTTACCGGAATTGTTTCAAATTTCGTATTTCAAGTTTGTAGTAGGCACTTCAGTCTATGACAAAGAATCTCGTATGATGAACTCCACGTCTTCGTATAGTCCACATATAACGGTACCCCCCTCTATCCGGTATTTTGAACTTTATTCGAAATTATTCATCGGAATTGTTTTAAACTTCGTACTTGAAGTTCGTAATTGGTACTACAGCCTATAAAAAATTTATAAGGGAATTTATAATATGTTTCTTGTCCATACTTCCCTATTTATGGGTCTCCAAAGTAGCCAAATCTGTGTGTATTCACATCAAGGATCATTTTTTTAATATAAACTTTCTTAATCTCCAGGCCTTCGGCCGGGGTTTAAAATTTGCCCCTCTAGATTTGTCGTAAAACTTTTAATTTAAATATGAAAATTGTCGACCTTGGAAATAAGGGTATATTTCCTTCGTCATTCCGTTTGTAACACCCCTAAATGTTCATTGTAAAGTATATATATTAATAATCAGCATAAAATTCTAAGTCGATTTAATGTCCATCCGTCTGTCCGTCTATCTGCCTGTTGAAGAGAGCGTCAAAAATTAGCAGAACAATTTTGAAGCCTAGGATGGTTGGTATTGGAAATAAGATATATCGTTTCACGTTCACGTTTTGGCATAGCCCCCATATAACGGTATCTTTCGATATTCGTACTTTGTTAATATTTGCCACATTTTTGATGGATTTGTCTTAAAAATTTGTTTTGGTATAGCCCCCTACAAGGATATCTCCCGATATTTGGTATCTTGATGATTTTTGCCACATTTTTTCACGGATTAGTCTAAAAATTGGAATTTGTTGGCCATGATGGCTTCTAGCTTCGGTGGCGAAACTTCATACATATAGGCCCACGTTTTGGTATAGCCCCCATATAACGGTACCTCCCGATATTCGGTATTTTTATGACTTTTCCCACATTTTCCCACGAATTTGTCAAAAAATTGGTAGCTCGTATGCCGAAACATTGTATGTATAGGTCCACATTTCGGTATAGCCTCCATATAAAAATACCTCCCGATATTAGGTGTATTGAAGATTTTTTCACATTTTTAACCAAATTTGTATTTGTAAATCGTAATGGGTTGTAGCTCGTGTTGCGAAACATTGTATGTGTAGGTCCACGTTTTGTTATAGCCCCCATATAACCGTACCTCCCGATATTTTGACGAAAATTGGTATTTTTAGTTCATAATGGGTTCTAGCGCGGTAGCAGAACATTGGATATTTAGTTCCACGTTTTCATATAGTGCACATATAACGGTATTCACCGATATTCGGTATTTTAATAATCTTAGTCACATTTACCAACATAATTATTTCAATTTTTTTATTTTAGAAGAAGTATACAATTGTCTATAGAGTTTTCCGTTTTGGTATTTCCCCATAGCACGGACTCGCTCACTTTACGGTTTTATAAGTTTAACTGCATTATGCAAAAGGTCTTACTGGTATATGAAGTTTAAAGTGAAACACGCTTAAATTCAGATACTTTTGTATAAAAATGTTTCCTTTACCCTAAGGTGGAGCGTATTTAAAGTTCGGCCCGGCCGAATTTCATTTTTTCTTATTTGTTTTAAGTTATATATAAGACTTTACCCTATAGACATATTTTTAACACCGACTACGCAACTAAATCTCCTTGTAAAACGTTAAGTTTTTTTTTTTTTTGGTAGCCAGTCTTTGTAATCAGGGGCGCTAGACCTTCACATTGCCTATGTTGGTCTTATAAAACGCTGGAAATACTCCAGACACTAAGGAACTTTAGACTTTTCAATTTTTGTGGAGAAGTTACAGTGGGCCGAAATTGTCCATCTTTGATTTTGAGCTAAGTCTATTAGCCCATTTAAAAATTAATACGATCGTTTCCTCATTTTGAGCGAACAAGCCAAACGGACGTCACTAGATTTACTGAGAATGTCCTGAAAAAGATTTCGTTCAATGAGACATAGGGTCTTAAAACGTTACTTAGGTTAGGTACAAATGTACAGTGGGGTAAAAATTAATATAACTCATTATTTGGTAATGAATTTATTTCACCCAAATTGGAACCCGGGCCCTTAAAATTACATAGACGCTGGCATGAGAAGTAACTCGATATCTATTTCGTTTGTAAGACGTGATAAATGCGGAGAGTATCCACCATTATATTAACTTATTAACTTTGTTATTCCGTTTGTAAGTCTTCGAAATATTTATAATAGACTCTACAAAGTATATGTATTCTGGATCAGCGAGAAATTATAAGACGATCTGTCTGACTGTCCGTCTGTCTGTTGTTAACAGACGGCTAAAATTTTGCATACATGCATAGTTTACCAGTAGCAGGTTAAGTTTGTAAATGGCCCATGTCGGTCCACGTTTTCGTATAGCCCCTATATAACGTTACCTCTCGATATTCGGTATTTTCATGATTTAAGCGACATTATTTACTGGAATTATTTCAAATTTCATATTTGAAGTTCGTAATGGGTGCTACAGCCTATAACAAAATTTTTGTATCGCCCCCATATGACGGCATCCTCCAATACTGGGCATTTTTATGATTTGTGCGACATTATTTACCGGAATTGTAACGAATTTCGTATTTGTATTCGTAAAGGCTGCTACACCCTATGACAAAAAAAAATCGTATGTAGCTTCACGTTTTCGTATATTCCCCATATAACGGTATATCCCGATATTCGGTATTTTGATGATTTTAGCGACATTATTCACGGGAATTGTTACGAATTTGGTATTTGATGTTCGTAATGGGTGCTACAGCCTATGGCAAAAAATTTCGTAAGCAGGTCCACGTCTTCGTATAGTCTCCATATAACAGTTTTCATTCAAGTGATAGTTTCCGGAAGATTTTTGAGATTTTTCAAGTTCCTTCCAAATGATATTAAAAGTTCGGCCCGGTCAAATTTAACTACTTTTTTACTTGTTGATGTTGTATGTGTATCTTATTACTTTTTAAGCCGATGTAGTTTACTACAATCAAATTAATTTTTTCGAGAATTAATGTACTGATAATTATGTCTAGCCGGATTGAAAGCAAAAAATATTGATTATACAATATTAAATTTCGATTTGTAGGTGTAGATAAGGAAATGTCAGTTTTTTTTTCACTGAGTGCATTTCACCGTTGCAATTTTATTTTGTTTCCAATAATGAAATTTTCAACGGATATTGTTGTTGTAATTGTGGGGGTTTTCTGTTGATAACACAAATTGCTTGGAATTCTGTAAATTCTTCCAAATACACCTATTTACAAAGTGTTTCTTTTCAACATGATATACGTCACACATTTAAATTCTCAACGATAAATAGGGTACCCCCTTGTAGACGACACAAAAGTCCCATTATCTTCCATCCCTAATCTAAGTCAATGACTGGGCTACATTCCGTATATTGGTCAGGCATTAGGTGCATGTCGATATCGCCAATCTTTAAATGATAACACACTATCATCGATTTTTATAACAGAAATAAACGCTCGTGCGAATTGTATCAATGGAATATGAATGAGAATCTAAAATGGCAACACTTGTCTGACCTTTAATCCGGATTGAAAGTCGTCGTCGACGTGCGTCCATAGTTTATAACTAAAAAGTACTAATTGTTATTGCTTTATTTGTCATAAAATATGAAATGAGCCTACAACAAATGTAATAGATGTTCCATCTACCATGAGGGGCATACTTATCAGTTGGATTTTCTAAAAGAAAGTAGTAGCAACATTGAAGGTCGTTTTCCTACCATTTGTTAATATAGGTCTAATGAGGTTAACATTATCAGTAATACCTATTTTTGTTTTCCATTCTTTTTTTCAGGAATCAGTGCGTTTATTAGCCGGTATCGCCGATACCAGTAAAGATGGTCTTATATCATTCTCAGAATTTCAAGCCTTCGAAGGTCTACTGTGCACACCAGACGCTCTATATAAAACAGCTTTTCAACTATTCGATCGCCAAGGAAATGGAACAGTGTCTTATGGTAAGTTATGGTAATATTTTCATAAATTTGTAATTATTAATGTATACAATCGTTATTTTAGCCGATTTTGCTGATGTCGTACAAAAAACTGAGCTACACTCAAAAATACCCTTCAGTTTAGACAGCCCTTTTATCAAAAGATATTTTGGTGAAGTGAGTATTGAGAAACTATTATATTTATACGATATTTTTATGTAAGTGCATACATATACATATGATAAAATATCTCTATGAAAGAAGACATTTATAGGTCTTTAAACACATTTTAGTGGCCTTGCATAGATTGCAGATCCCATAAAAGTCTTTTTTCATAGAATGCATTTTGTACTTTCTTTTTCTTGATATTTTATCTTTACAGGGTGAGATACAAAAACTGCAACAAAGACAAACGCCATAATTTTTACATTTTTTTTTAATTTTATTGAATGAAAGCAAAACATGTCGAAAATAGCATCAAATTTTAGAATAAGTTCAGATTTGTTCGAATTGATCACCTTTGGCACGAATTATGGCCTTCAAACTGCCAATAAAACCGGCCTTCGGACGGTATGGTGTCGATTGGAAACCTTTTCACTTTCCTTTATATGGAAAAGCATTTTTTCTGCTCAAGCAGACCAACAGACCTTTTATAAATAAAAAATAACGATCCCCTCTATGTAGAACCGTTTTTACGGTCTTGTATATAGAGTACACCTCTTGTACAGATAGTAAACCTTTCTACGGTCTTCCGTAGATATAAGAATTTACGGTCCTACGGTGGCAGCACACATTTTTGCGGATTTGTATGATTTTCTAAAATTATAACACTTTTCTACGATCTGGTATACGCGGAATGCATTTTTAAGTCTTCATTAAATGGAAACTCTTTTTACGATCTCTAGAGAAGGGAGATCTGTTTCTTTAAATGGAGTACATTTTACAGTCTTCTCTGAATGAAAGAACTGATTAAAGACTTTCTACCGTCTTTTTTCTAGGTTACTTCTTCAGGGTCAACTATAGCCAAAAGACATTCTACGGTTTTTTGAGACAGAAGATCCTTTTATGGTCTCTATGGTGATAGAAGACGATTTCAGGGTCTCCTATGGAAGGGAGACTTTAAAGGCTATTTTCGATGTCCTCAATATTTAGGGATGTCCTGTATATATCCTTTTTTCAGTCTACCGTTGATGAAAGACTTTTAACGGTCTTCTATAAACAGAAAATCTGACGTTACGGTCTTCTACAAGCGAAGCAATTTTTACGATAGTTATTTTATTGATAAAAGAACCTTTCTTTAAATATGACGCCTTTCTATGACCTTCTTTGATTAAAATACTTTTTACGTTCTTCTAAAACAGAACACATAAAGATAGAAGTATATATGGACATATTTTTATAATCTTCAATAGACGGAGACACTTTTTACGATATTCTATAAAGGAGAGGACTTTTTAGGACTTCCTTAAATAAATTATATTCCTGCGTTCTTCTATAAATATAAAAGCTTTTAAAAAGAAAATCGTTGCCGTCTGCTGGTGAAAATGGATTATTTTTTATTTTCCATTGGTGGAAGACATTTTACAGTCTTCAATGGATAAAATAGCTTTTACGGTCTTTTTTAAATGTCACACCGTTTGACACTCTGCTATGAAATACCGTTTCACGATATTTTATGGAAGAAACTACATTTTTCTCTAGATAGAAAATATTTTTACGATCTCATATATTTATTTTACCATTCCCCTCCTTCTCTTTCAGAAAAAACAACGTTTAATTAATTACGCTGAATTTACTCAACTGCTTCATGATTTCCATGAAGAATATGCGATGGAAGCATTCCGTAGCAAAGATCCAGCTGGTTCTGGATACATTTCCCCCTTAGATTTTCAAGATATTATGGTTAAAGTGAAAAGGCATTTACTCACAGCCGATGTTAAAGATAATTTGGTAGCGGTAAGTTGTGGCAAATGTTGTTGTATTTAACAGTGTTATTGTATTATCCTGCATTTTGTGGGAAACACAAATATGTGTGTTTCGATCGATCATTTACCTTGTATTTCATAACTCATTTTGAATCAAAAAACACAAAACAAAACTCGATTCTTGTCTTCCAGGTCACCGAAGGCCATAAGGTAAGCTTTCCATATTTTATGGCTTTCACGTCGTTACTAAATAATATGGAATTGATAAAACGCATCTATTTACATGCTACACAAGGTAATCGCACCGAGCCCGTTACCAAAGATGAGCTACTGTTTGCCGCTCAGACCATGAGTCAAATTACTCCATTGGAAATTGATATATTGTTCCAGTTGACGGGGGCATTGCAACAGTCGGGGTAAGTTTTTAATAGAAAACTTGATAAGAAAAATATTTCTCCCCGTCATGTAGTAAATTCGTGTGCATATAAAAAATCTTGAAATTATTGAATTTAATTCTTATGTCATTCAAAATTTTGACCCAAATCTAGTCTATAGTTTCAAAATCATTCCTTCATGTTGTATATAAAATGTAAAAACCTAGTAATTAATTATTTGTAATTTGTTTTTCTTGTATAATTTTTTGTCTTCCCTTTCAAAATTCATTTACACAAAATAAAAACAAAATACAAAAATATCACAAACATAATTTCAAAACAAAAAAAAAGTTGGTGGAGACGTAAAAAAGTCCAAGCAAGTAGGCAAGTGTCATAAAACAAATCTCTTTGTTTTCGTTTGATTTTGCACTCTTTTATTATGATTTCGATCTATTCTGTTTCCACAAACCAGAGTTTTGAGTCCCACACCTACTTTCCCACCACGTCCTGATTAATTGTATTGTTTTACCTTTCTTTCTCGTTCATTTTAGCTATTTGAATTATTTAATTTTGTTTTGTTTTATATATTTTATATTAATTGAATTTTGTATTTCTTTTGCAGTCGCATTGTCTATAGCGATTTGAGTATTATCGCTCCAGAACATTATACGAAGCATATCACCACAAGATTGGCCGAAATCAAGGCTGTCGAAAGTCCAGCAGATAGATCAGCATTTATTCAGATTTTGGAGAGTACCTATCGTTTTACTTTGGGTTCATTGGCTGGTGGTAAGTAGAACAATTAAATATTTCGCAAGAAGTGTTATTACATGCTTGGATGGAAATGGAAAATATCAATATCCTATAATAGGTTGAAGTGTTTCTCGATATGTGGTGGCATATCGAACAATTCTGTTTTATCTAGTTCTGATTCGGCCCGAATCTCTGCTGAAATTTTCGATTCTGATTCCGAATTCATTTCGATTAGGGTACAAAAATTCTATAGACGTGGTAAATAAAGTCGGAAAGTTTTTTTTTTTAATCGGTCCAATTTATAGAATAAATTTAGAGAAATCAAAAAATTCAAAAAAAAAAATAATAAGTAATCATAAACATATTAAAAAAATCGCAACCATTATCAGTACCTTTTCGTACCCGTATAGGACGAATTTTAAAAAATCCAACTTCATCTCACTCCATCCCCTAACATCACTCCCCTCCCTCACATATTTATACCCTACAACACTATGTGTTGGGGGTATTATAAGTTTGATTGGGCCAAAAATTATGTAACACCTCGAAATATTGGTTTCCCACATAGGAAAGTATATATGGATCTTCCTAGCTCGCCGAGCTGAGTCGATCTAGCTATGTATGTCCGTCCGTCCGTCTGTCCGTCTGTCCGTCTGTCCATGTTAATTTGTAATCACTCTACAGGTCGCAATTATGGCCCGATCTTCACGAAATTTAAAATGTAGGTGGGGCTTGGACCAGAATAGAACCCTATTTCTTTTGGAGATGATCGCCATATGTTTAGGGGTTAAAATGGACCAAATACTGAAAAAATGTCGGATTTTGCAGTATCTATACAGGTCGCAATTATAGACCAATCGACGCGGAATTTCGCATGTAGCTAGAGTTTAGGGCGGGGAAGAAGCCTACCAATTTGGGTGGTCATCGGATAATATTTAGCGGCTAAAATAGACCATATCTTTTTTGTTGAAAAAATTCAAAATTTTTCATTAAACCGCGAATATTTTAAATCCCGGGGAAATCACAAAGCCATGACAAGGTTACTTCTGACCTTTACATTGATGTTAACATCCAACAAAACGGATATATAGCAAAATATGTGCGATATATATGTCTATCAAAGAAGATATGCTTGAAAAATCTCTTATATGTCGAGAATGGCTGAACTGATTTCGACATTTCTCATTAATTCAGAAATGCCTCTTGGCAGGAAAGAAAAAACGTCTAAAAAAATCGCATAAAAATATCTCTCTAAAGATGAAAATATTGATTTTGTAAAATTTTCTCATATTTTTTCAATTTTGTCATATTTTTGGCATATTTTCATTTTGAATTAAACATTTGGTAATATTTCTACAGCTAACAAAACTAAGTAGTTAGGATATCAGGATATCATATACAGATCTCATTTATGGCCCGATCCTTACGAAATTTTGCATGGGGATAAGATGAGGGTCAGAATAGAAGCCTACTCTTTTTGGAGATGATCGCCATATATTTAGTCAATTTCAGTCATATTTCAGTCAAAAATCAAAAATAAATGTTAATCTTTTGCCACTTCTGAGAGGTTATAGGTCTTTGGGAAATATTGGTTCCAGATCTAGGAAGACCATTTACGTGCAACTTCTACCAATAAATTGGAAATGAGCAAATTAGTTTAAGTTGCTATTATTCGAAAATTAGAGAACGAAACCTGATGGTTTTCTTTTATTATTTGTCACAATATCTTGTGGAATTCTGTCGAGTATTTCGCCTATATAAACTGTATGGTTTATTATAGTGTTGTAGGGTATTCAACGGTCGGCCCCGCTCGACTGTAGCCTTTGCTTACTTGTTTATAAAAATATAGATGATATAGTAAGATTTTTGATTTTTTTGTATGATATCAGAAAGGATGGACTTAGATAGATGAAAAAAAACTTTGTTTTTTTTTTTAATTTTATTGATTGAGAGCAAAACATGTCGGAAATAGTATCAACTTTTAGAATAAGTTTAGATTTGGTCAAATTGGTCACCTTTGGCACGAATTATGGCCTTCAAACGGCCACTGAAACCGTCACACGCTGCCCGAATGTTGCTCTGCGGCATTTTGGTCCATTCCCGGCGAAGAGCTTGCATGAGGTGATCTACACTTTGGTATTTTTTAGTGCCAACTTTGCTTTCTAAAATACTCCAGACACAATAGTCCAACGGATTGGTATCCGGTGATTTATGTGGCCAATGTGCGCTGGAAATGAAGCGAGAAACCTCACTTTGTAACCATTCATGGGTTGCGCATGTTGAGTGCGATGGTGCTGAGTCCTGTTGAAATTTCCAAGGTCTGCGGCTAAAATGTTTACGTGTCCAAGGCTTTAATACACCCTCGAGAATATTTTCGCTATAATATTCGGCGGAGAGCGACCATAGGCTGTTATGGCGACCCACACCATCACTATGGCCGGCGCTTGAGTTCTGGTGGCCAACCGAAGATGCACATTTTCAGCTGACACGATAATTTTGTTTGTTTACAAACTGCTGGACAACAAAATATGTATTCACATTTAAATGCTGGAGTGCTCTAACGATAGCCACTTGAGGTTTTCTAGCCAAATATAAATAAATTACATTATCACGCTTGAATTCCATCACGAATAACTTTTTTTCTGGAAAATTGTGACTTAGAAATAAGAAAAGAGTTGCTTAGAAATAACAGCAGTCTGAAGTTGGTTGCAGTTTTTTCATCTCACCCGTTATCCCGTTTATTGGCGGAGGCAAAAGAAGAAGCGGCTCAATATTGTTCATTTTCGCACCTGACCTAAATCATAAATCATATCTGAATATCCCGATGTGCCACAATTTTAATTTTTTCAGGTACTTCCGTCGTTCCTTTTTTTATAATCTTTAACTTATCCTTGTAAGGTACGCGGTACCGTAAAGTTTGGATCAAATCGAATACTTCCTTCGCGAGTTATCGTGCGCACCAGCCAGACAACCTGTGATCGACTCTAAATATCCTAAAACAGATTTCGTACAAAGAGACCTAGGGCCTAAAACCGGTTTTCCGATGAGGCATATTTTAGTCGTACAAATGATAGATGTCCTGGATACATAGGTTATAAAAACTGTGATGTGAAAAAAAAAAACTTTAAAATAATTCGGATATTTCTCACTCTATAAATTAAATTTTTTTTATTTTTTTAACTTTTTTGGGGACGTACTAGTAGGAGTGGGCTTATATTGTCCATCTTCGACATATTGAAAAACATGTAACCATTTGCAAGTTTTGGATTAAGTCGGATATCCTTTCGATACCCAAAGGATTACTCATTACAAATTTGGTTACTTAGTGCGAATATAAAACTATTCTTTAACCGTCTGGAGACCGGAGGAAAGAGGTAGATCTTGAAAAAGGAAATGGCTACCCAATTTTATAGACATCACGCTCCCTTTGAAAAATACCTTCTTCACTTTACTAGGCGTCTTGGCTTCCTATTTTTAAAATATCAGTTAAGACGAGTTTGAGGTTTGACTTGACTAATAGGTCGGCACCATGGCGAGTCCTGCTGGTGTACTGAAATTCCATTATTATACAATATTGCTAAGGAACAATATTGCTAATTGTTTGAGTTTCATATCTCGACGACAACTCAGCCAATGACACCCATATAGATAAGGATGTTTCCTTCAATTGCGGTACAGATACAAAATAAGAATCCCTCAGAGAGATTCCCACAATGCAGAAAAATTATGAGCATATACTTTTACTTTGATGCATATGCACTTTACCTGCCTGTAGAGATACGTTGTTTCAGATCAATCCATTAGACATAAAATAAATATTGTGTTGCAATGATTTCGGTAAGATGATGCACTGAGAAAAAATTTAACCGATCGGACTGACAACTTAATATTAAATTTCAATTGAAAATCAAAAAATAAATATCCTTCTTTACAGCCGTTGGTGCCACTGTGGTCTATCCCATCGATTTGGTCAAGACACGTATGCAAAATCAACGCACAGGCTCATTTATTGGTGAAGTCGCCTATAGGAACTCATGGGATTGTTTTAAAAAGGTAAATATACTTTCCCCAAATTAAATCGTGGTGAAATTTCCAAATTTCCTAATATTTTATAGGTTATCCGTCACGAAGGTGTCTTAGGTCTATATCGTGGTCTCTTGCCCCAGCTGATGGGTGTGGCACCCGAAAAGGCCATAAAATTGACAGTCAACGATTTGGTACGTGATAAATTCACCGATAAACAGGGTGTCATACCCAGATGGGCTGAGGTTTTGGCCGGTGCATGTGTAAGTTTTCCCACCAATTTTGCAAATTAATATGGGTTTGTAATGTTGTTGTCCGTTTTGACATTTAGGCTGGTGGCTCTCAAGTGGTATTTACCAATCCATTGGAAATTGTTAAAATTCGTTTACAAGTGGCTGGTGAAATTGCTGGCGGTGGAAAAGTTCGTGCCTTATCGGTTGTACGTGAATTGGGTTTGTTTGGCCTGTACAAAGGTGCTCGTGCCTGTTTATTGCGTGATGTACCATTCTCGGCCATTTATTTCCCAACCTATGCTCATACAAAGGCCTTGTTTGCCGATGAAGATGGGTGAGTGTCGTAAATGTTTTCTTTTTCAGCATTTCATTGAATGTGGCAAAAATTGTTTGTTTAAATGGACTTGGAATGGATCTAGGATTGTCCTTTCTCGAGATATGGGGTTGTTTGTTCCAACCTATATAAGCCGTAATATTTTGACCACATTATATTATGTTCGAAAAAGTATTATGTGGATCCACTGCTTTTAATTTACAATGTTGGAAACCCCCAATTAAGGTTAACCTAGCGTGGAGTAATATTTTTTTTTTCACGTAGATCTTTGGAATATACCAACCCACTGCTTTGAGAACACAAAAAATTGGATAATTTAATCTTTTAGGGAGTTTCCGATTTGTTCCTACCTTCTAATTATACCCTACAACACTATGTGTTGGAGGTATTATAAGGTTGATTGGGTCAAAAATTATGTAACACCTCGAAATATTGGTTTCCCACATAGGAAAGTAAATAAGGATCTCCCTATCTCGCCGAGCTGAGTCGATCTAGCTAAGTCCGTCTATCCATGTTTATTTGTAAACACTCTACAGGTCGCAATTATGGCCCTAACTTCATGATATTTAGAATGGAGGTGGGGCTAGGGCCATAATAGAAGCCTATCGGACCAAAAAATAAAAATCCTGATTTTGCAGTTGCTCTACAGGTCACAATTATAGACCAATCGACACGGAAGTTAGCATGGGGCTAGAAATTTGGGCTGGGCAGAAGCCTTCCATTTTGGATGGTCATCGAGTAATATATAGTGGGTGAAATAGACCATAGCATTTGTGTAAAATAAAAGTCAACTTTTCCATTAAACCGCGAATATTTATAATCCCGCCGAAATCTCAAACATACAAAGAGTTAAATCCTGACCCTTACGTAGATCCCGATAGTAGATATATCGAATATATATATCGCCAAATATATACAATGTGTACATACAAAGGAAAGGGAAGTTAGCTAGAATGCTTATATCTCAAGAATGGCTAGACCGATTTTGACAAATTTTGTCAATTCAGACTGCGCTCTTGGTATAAAAGTATAAAATCTAAAAAAATCGCATAAAAAGATGACAATAATCATGGAGGTAGAACAGCTTCGTAAAACTACAGAATTATAGGCCTGAGGCTATTCCCGCTTTCTGTCAGACTCATTCAAAATTATATACAATAAGTTGTTTTAATTTTTTCATATTTTTCCTCATTTTTAAAATGAGTTAAAAGCGTGAAAAATGAATGAAATGCCTGGATTCTCTCAAAAATATGATCCAAACTGTTCAATCTTTCAATTTCATGGCTAAACTGGTTAATAAGTTTAACGCGAGAGCCGCAATATACGTGTCTTCCAATCATTGGTTTTGAATTTATTTCTTTTTCACGAAAGTCGAAATTCACGAAATCTCGCATGAAGTTAGAGCTTAGACAGCGGGTAGAATGGAGAACTACTTTTGTGTGAAAAAATTCCAAAATTTCCATTCTAGACAAGCAAATCATATAGATGAGTCTAAATTTAGAGATACAAAGGGGCCTCTTTCCTGATCACACAATTGAAGGCAATCGACATGTCTGAGAAGAGAGTTAAGGACAGGGAAGAATTCTAGCATTTTGGATGAACATTGGATTATATTTATCTCTAAATATTGTAATATTGCGCAAATGTCCCTGGTCAAGAAGCTAAGGGTAATGTCTGGGCTGTGCTCCATGACATAATTTTAGTGCAAACCCAGCCTGTCATAATAGTTCCAAATATAATCATAATTGTCGTATGTCGACTTGGTTAACATTTTCAACACCATGACAAGTTTTTTTTTTATCAAGTTTAAATATGTTAATATATGGCTCAATGTCGCGAGTTATACTAGCAGTTAAGCTTATATCTCCTGGTTTTAATGAGGTTCCATTAGAATACGGTCGAATTCCTAATATTAGATTTCCAATGTCCGATTTCAACAGTCATTTTTATTTAACACTATCAAAATCAGTCCAAATCTAATCGTTTCTTGATTTCTCCAGCTACAATCATCCTCTAACCTTGCTGGCGGCTGGTGCCATTGCTGGTGTACCTGCTGCCTCCTTGGTAACTCCTGCCGATGTGATAAAGACCCGTCTACAAGTTGTGGCACGTTCCGGACAGACCACCTACACTGGTGTCTGGGATGCCACAAAGAAAATTATGGCTGAGGAAGGTCCACGTGCCTTCTGGAAAGGAACAGCCGGTAAGTTCGATATTTTTTGTTTCAAATTAGAAACGTTTACATTCATTGTCCTCTCTTCCACACACAGCCCGTGTCTTCCGTTCATCACCACAATTTGGTGTTACTCTAGTTACCTATGAATTGTTACAACGCCTCTTCTATGTAGATTTCGGTGGTTCCCATCCCACTGGCTCTGAAGTGCACAAGCCCAAGCCCATTGATACAGCATCCAATGTGCGCATCAATCCCGATCACATTGGCGGTTATCGCGCTGCAGTACCTTTGCTAAATGGCATCGAATCGAAGTTTGGTCTATTCCTACCACGTTTTGGTTTTTCACAACAGACACCTGCCTCGGGAGCAAGTAAAAGCTCCTCATGATGACGATATCGTAGTTTATATTAAGTTCTCTTTGATTTCTTTTGTTGCTTTTTCGTTATGCCAGTTTCAATTCAGTTTGAAAGTTCAATTTTATTTTTAGTTGAGTATGAGTCATAATTCTTGTTGTGTGAAACCCATGGGCCTCTCCTTCCATGAAACAGGTTTTTCAGAATCCACATTGTGGAAGAGGAAAGGTCGAATATTTAAAAATTGAGTTAGAATTTGTTTCTTGAGTAGATTTTTGTTTGAGGAAAACAGTTTCTAAATTATTGAGGAAATAGCATAACAATCATCACAACCACCCTCAAGACGAAACAAATGCTAAAGAAAAATGCAAGGAAAATCCAAAAAATATGTTCGTGAAATTTAAACAAACAAAAAAATATTCGTAAAACAAAAAAAAAAAACTTACAAAAATACAAAGTAAAAATATATTTTTTGCTAGGAAAATTATTATATTTCAAGAGAAACATAAAAAAAACATTTAAACTTAACTTATTTAAGTAAAACAGTTATTAAAGTAAAATCTAGTGAAAAAAAGCAAACAAACAAAAAATCACACACAAATAAAACAATTTTGTAAAACCAATTTTAGGGGTTACTTTTTTTCGAAACAAAAGCAAATCTTCAACTAAGAATTAATAATTTTTCTTATTCTTAAATATCTATAACTTCTTTTGATTTACCAAAATGACAGTAAATAAAAAATAAACGAACTCAAATTGAATTTTTTAGCATTCATACACACATATGTTATAATTATGCCAACTGATCTTTTTTTTGTTAGTATCAATAATAAATTAATTTATATAAGAAATTTAAATAAATAAAATTGTTGGAAAAACCCACATTATCATTCTACACATTTCATTGATATAGTTTATGTTTTTTAATTAAATACATAATAATTTTTACAATTTTTTTTTAATTTTATTTAATGATAGCAAAAAATGTCGGAAATAACTTCAAATTTTAGAATAAGTTTTATTGGCCTTCAAAGGCCAATGAAACCGTCACACGCTGCCCGAATGTTGCTCTGCGGTATTTTGGCCCATTCCCGGCGAAGCGCTTGCTTGAGGTGGTCGACACTTTGATATATTTTAGTGCCAACCTTGCTTTCCAAAATACTCCAGACACAATAGTCCAACGGATTGGTATCCGGAGATTTTTGTGGCCATTGTGCGCTGGAAATGAAGCGAGGAACCTCATTTTGTAACCATTCTACGGTGGCGCGTGCCGAGTGCGATGGTGCTGAGTCCAGTTGGGGTCTGCGGCCAAAATGTTTGCGTGCCCAAGGCTTTAATACACCCTTCAGAATATTTTCGCGATAATATTTGGCATTTATTCTGATGCCACCATCACAATGGCCGGCGCTTGAGTTCTGGTGGCCAACCGAAGGTGTACATTTGCAGCTGACCTCTTTGGCAAGTAAACACGATCATTTTGTTTGTTTACAAACTGCTGGACAACGAATGCTTTCTCATCGGAGAAAACCAATTTCGGCCAAGTGAAGCAACTCTTTAGCTCTTTTGAGTCTATTTTCTTTCTGTTGTGGTGTAAGTTTTTGCACTTTTTGGAATATCACGAGCTCATTTTTCAGTATTTGCCGAATGGAATTTTTTCGATATGTTCAGCTCACAAGCCATATTTCAGCCTCTGCGACGCGGGTTTCGATCAAGTCGCTTCTTTACTTTTCAAACAATTTCTGCCGATGTTGCTGTTTTCTTCCGTCCACTTCCTTGACGTCGGGCTACGCTACCAGCATCACGGTAACAAGTGATTGTACGAAACACAAAAGATTTATTCACATTTAAATGCTAGAGTGCTCTAACGATAGCCACTTGTGGTTTTCCAGCCAAATATAAAGAAATCACACCATCAGGCTTGAATTCCATCGCGAATAACTTTTTTTCTGGAAAATTCTCACCAAAATGCTTTTGTACGCTTGTAAACAATATAACGAGCTGTCACTGGAAAAAGTTTAACAGCTGTCGGACGAGTGGCTTAGAAATGACATGATGGCGAAAAGATACAACTAATTATCTTCCAAATCAGATATGAGCTATGTGTTACCGTTCTCGAAATAGGCATTAGTTAAAAAACGTAGTACGCTCTGACGATGTTGAATTTATTTAACTTTGAAAATTTAATAAAATTCTTATTTTCCAATTTTGTAAAAATAACATCGACAGATACCGTCAAATTTTAGATAAGGTTGTCAAATATGTTATTTTGTTGTGTACGAAGTTTTGGGTTAGGTTATTTACATGTAACATTTGGAAGCCTTCCTATCAACAGAGGAACCTTGCATTGCAATTCTTCTAATGAATGTCTGTAGAGCATAAATACAGGCTCCTTTCGCATCTTAGTCCGCAGTAACATGCCTAGAAAAAAAGGAAAGTAATGTGGTTATTTTTAAATTAAAAAGAAAATACTTTTTTTTACTTTACTTTGTGAAAATCATTGAATTTCCAAAATATCACAGATCAATTGAAACACATGAAAACCTAGTTGAAAAACAATTTAAATTGGAAATTAAGTCTTGCATTATCTTAATTTAATAAATTACTTACACCAAATAATACAAAACTGTTTACTTTCTTGTCAAAGGTAACCCCACAACTAATAACTAAACAAATATTTTATTAATTAAATAATAAAACAACCACAAAACGAAACCAAATTATTGGAAATAAATCAATTGTTTAGTGAAAAATCCATAAAAGGTATCAACTTTATATGAAAATTTAAAAAAAATATAGAATTTAAGAAAAACAGAGTTTCTTAATACCAAAAACAAAAAAGAATTATATATTTATTCTTTTTATCACAAAACAAAAAATAACAAAATAAATCCAATACAAGTACGAAGAATAACACTTTTTATTATCTTGCACTGTATTAGAAAGAAATGATAAAACACTGCAAACAAATAGATTTATTTAATTAATTTATCTGAAAAAAAAAAAACAAAAAACAAACACAACTCAATATAAGAAGAATATACATATTTATTATATAAATAGTGAAAAAATTAAAACAACAAACAAAAACTCAATAAAATAATACAATACAACACACTGCTGCCGCCCATTCAAAAAAAAAAGTGAAAAACGAGGAATTCAAATTTGATACCCACAAACACAGGATCCAAACATCAACAACAACGACCATGGCTGAAATATTTTGCTCCTTATATGAAGAAGGATTCGGCTGGGTTTCTCCGTTTATTGTTGATTTGATGTTTGTCGTTTGTACAATGCCTAAGTATTGTTTGCAAGTTTCATTTACACACACCAACATATACAATTGAAAACAAATTTTATTATTTCGATTTTTTTTGGCATACATCTATTTGTAATAGAAGATTCTCAGTCAACATATTTTTGGAAATTATCCATATTGAAAATAGGTAGCCTAATTTTTTGTCCCCTTTTTTTCTATAAAAAAAGAAAGTAAAAAACAAAACAAAAAATGCAAAATACTTTAAACTGTTGATAACAAAATAAATCTTTAAATAAATTAAATATAAAATAAAGAAAACATATTTTCATTAAAAACTGATTTTGGTATTTTTTTAATATTTTTCATAATATATGGTAAGTATTTTTGTACTCGGAAAGTTCAGCGATAAAAATGGCCGTATTTGAAGCAAAAAAAAATTTTTGAAGATTTTGAAAACTTCTTTCGAAATATGAGTATGACCCCATCAAGGACCGATCGCCTCCTACTTGACAACATTGAAGAAATTCCAGTTTTTGTAAAAAAAATCTGAACTTTTAACAGGTTCCCAGTAATACCAGTTGCACAATCATCATCTAATTTTTTCTTCTTTTAAATTCTTATCCACCCACCACTCAACAAAGTTCGAAAGATCTTTCAAAAATTAGAAAAATCCACATTGTTTATCAGGCGCTCAGACTTGCGCAATATTCTTTTAGCTTTGAAGGCTTGGTCGAATTTGATTTTTGGTTAACTCTAATATTTTTTAAGCCGTGAGGTAGGCGGTGGTTAGGTAAAACAAACAACATTTTTGCTTGAAAATTTTCAATTGTTAACAGACACTCAGAAACACCAAATTCATACAAAGTGGACGTCTAATAAACCTAGACATTCAAATATTTGATATTAAATATTAACTCACTCGTGCAGACTCTCTATCTCTGTCCCTCTCCCATTTTTTCGGCATGCAGCTCTAAAGAACAGAAAGAAATGCAGTTAGATTTTATTAGGCTTTATAATAAGTCTATGTCACAATAAGGAGATGATTTTTACAACAAAATTGCATTGGAATTTATAACAACAAGTTACAAGTCTTCGACTAAGTTACCTACCAAAAGCAGGTCCTCTTTGGGCTCTTGGTAAAAATCTATTAAAAAACTCTTGCTTGCTGCTGGGATCCTATGACCACACAAAAAATGATCTTTTTTTTTGGAAAAATTAATCTTTTACCAGGCACCCAGGATTTTGCACTTTTGTCGAATTTAATACTACTAACACTAAGACCGTTATGTGCGCCTAGTTAAAATCAATTAATATGTACGTACGTTAACTTTAATTATTTTTAAGAGGTGAGGGAGGGGTATGTAATAATAAATAATGTAAATGGAAAAATTGCAATTTCGTTTGGCAAAAATCTTGACTTTTAATAGGCACTCAGAAACACCAAATTCCTAAAAGGTGGACATGAAATAATGCCATACATTCAAATATGTATGACTTAGATATTACTACTCACATATACATTTTCTTTTTCTCTCTCTCTTTCTCTCTTATCCATCCTGTACTAAGCTCATACGAATTCTCAACGCAAAGTGGCCTACCAAAATCAAGGCTTATTTGGAAGCCTGGTAAGAATGCATTAAAATGTATAAACATTTTTGTTTGCTGCCTGAGATCATTCAATAAAGTCAGATTTGATTGATATTGGATAAATCAATATTTTTACCAGGCACCCAGAATTATGTATTTTTTGTCAAATTCAATATTTTGGTAGATTGTTTTTAAATACTGCGTCACATTTGATATCCACATATTTATAAAGAGCCATTTTGCACGCCTAGTATAGTCGATTTAATATTTTTTGACAGTAAAGTCGATAGATAAGATCCCAATTCTTAACAGGTACATAGAAACATCAACTTTATAGTTTTTGAATACTTACCAGGCATTCAGAAGTTTGCAGATTTCAACATCCCCCCATTAAAATGATGTTTTTTTCCTGGGCGCCTGGTAACAAACTTTAATGATATATGTGTTTTGAGACCATTTTTTAAGTATATAGTTTTAAATATGTTTTTATATACATTAAGAATCCATCTGGTAATAAGAGAGATTTTACATTTTACTAGATTCTCATAACACCATATCTTTTATTGTTTAAAAAATAGTTCGCTTACTAAATTTAATGCAATTTTGGGCCCTTGGTATTAAGTTATTAAAATGTGTTCCATTTTTTGCAGTTTCAAGCGAGAATTTTTTTCCCGAGTTTCTCCATTTGGTAACAGGTACTCAGAAGCAGCCATTTCTTAACTGATGGATATCTGTAAAAATAACGTACTTAATTGTTTGGTTTTTTAAAATTTGTTTTACAAAATTCTAAAATTAAAGAATGCATTATAGGCGCATTTATATCGGACGAAATTCTGTATTTGTAACAGAGCTTAGGCCCTAGGTTCCTTTCCCTTTGGACCAAATCCGTTTTAGAACATTTGGAGTCGATCTAGAGGTGTTCGTCCGTCCGACTGTCTGGCTGGCTGCTGCGCACGATAACTCTCGAAGAGAGTATTCAATTTGTTCCAAACTTGGAACGTTGTAATATGATTGTCAAACTTAGTTCGAATGCGGAGTTGGGCAATATAGGTCCACTCCTTCTAGTACCTCCCCTACAAAGCGGTCAACATTTTGAATAACCATGAAGCTCGTGAAACACGAAATAACCATTCGATTATTTAAAACTAGGCACATCCCAATATTTCTATCAACAAAAGATCAGGTGTAAAGATGAAATATGTGGGTCCAAATCGAAGATCGGTTATATTGGTCTACACTTTCTGGTGCTTCCTCCGCGATGAGTCAACATTTTGAATAACCATTAAGCTCATAAAACTTCTAAATCGGCGCATTTCAATATTTTTATCAATAAAATATCTTGCGAAGAGGTGACAGATATTGGCCAGCTCCTTCTGGTACCTCCCCCACAAAGGGCCACCATTTAAATACCTTTTTCTCTCAGAACATGCTAAATAAGCAACGATTGTTAGTATATATAAAGTGCTCACTCAAAAGCTGTGCTAACTCATCCGCAAACAACCATTGGGAATACAGAATTACTAAATTTATTGTAGGTTTATTCATGTCCGATTGTCCGTCCGTCCATGTATATTTGTAAACAAAGTACATGCCGCATTTATTGGACTTTGACACATACGACCATATTAAGGTGGAAAAGGTATAGATATACCTATATCTTTCATATATAATGTTCATCCGATTTGTCATTTTTGTCCTCCTCAGTCGCAATATGCACTCCGCTACAACGATATTCGGGAAAATATATCAACTATAGCACAGAAATACCTTAAACAAATGTTATCGAGATCGGTTCAGATTTACATAATACTCCCTTATATATCTTTACTCGATTACAAGTTTATTGCGGACCAAAAAGTTAATATAGGTCCGAGCTGAATGGATTTTGGCACATACGAACGAATTCAGCCTGGACGAAAGTGTATCAGACTTTTTTTTTAAATCGGTTCAGATGTAGCTATAGGTCCCATATATATGTTTTATCCGATTTTGTATTAAAGTCCCTCACACCCGTAAAATCCTCACCGCAACAACGATGTTGATCCCATCTATCAGATAGAGCATCGAAATACCTCCGCTTAATGTTATAGATATCGCTTCAGATTTGAATTTAGCTCCCATACATATCTTCATCCGATTTCGCATTTATTGTGCATTAAAAGTGTAATATCAGCTCAAATATGGTGAATATCGGCTCAGTTCGTCAAATTTAGAGGAGATCGATTAAGAGAAGGATATACTTCATCCGATTTCGCGTTCATTGTGCCTTACAAATGTAATATCAGCTCAAATAAGAAGGATTTTCAAGAATATCAGTTCAGTCCATGAAATTTAAAGGAGATCGATTAAGAATATGATATACTTCATCCGATTTTGCGTTTATTGTGCCTAACAAGTGCAATATCAGCTCAAATAAGGATTTTCATGAATATCAGTTCAGTCCGTCAAATTTAGAGGATATCGATTAGATCCTTTACTTATTTAAAAACGATCGTAAATTCTCCATAAACACCTTAATTGTTGTTATTGTTATATTTAACAAAATCATAAAGTCAGGCCCACCCTACTTTGAGCCTTTCTTTACTGGCACTATTTGATTTTTGTGACCAGGGGTTTGTGGAGAAGGCACTAGAAGAAAGAAAATTTCCGGCCCCCTTATACGTCTGACACAATACAATGAGCGAAGTACCAGAAGGTAGCATATTTCCGAATCCGATCTAAGCCTGATAGAAGAGTTTCGATGTGCGAAAATTGCACCACATCAGATTTTACCTTCGAGAGCGATCGTGGACGATTGGCGTTGAATCGACTCCATATGTTCTTAAACGGATATAGTATAATGGAAACATTTTAAAATGAGTTTGAAGAATTTTCGAGTAAGTACATCATACCTTGCTGCAAAATAAATTTATAAATAGTTTATCTATACATTCGAAAATCGAAAAAGAGAATATTAATACATTGTATGACCCTCAAGTGCAAAGTTGACAAACGTTGCTGCCAAATGACTATAATTCTTCAGTTGCAAATATCCAACATTTCTGCTTTCTTTTATGCAAATACTTATTAGGGAATAATAAAAATTCTTCAAATGCATACCTCGACCCAAGCAAGACCAATATAAGTGGTATAACAGCTCTGTAATCATCTATGATTATTTCCAGTTCAGTGGGTGAGCGTATTTCTTTTCAAGCGTATAAAGAAACAATGCACTTTTTCTTTCACTTTGGTTCGGCAATGGACAACAAATGTCACTAAAATGCCATTCAATGCAATGCACTGAAGTCTCTGAAGAGGGCTTTGTCAATCATGTAGAACCACATATTTTTTAAAGACGACTCATCTTGAATTTACTCACTGACCAAACGACCACTAACCCTTTTCAATTTGAAAAACCTCTAGAAAGCACACGCTACCAAACCTTTCATTAACCATGTCCGGTCGAATGCAGAGTTTTTCAAGCAGAACTCTATACAAAAGAATATAAAAACGCCATACTTTCCTAGAAGAACTTTCAGTTAAAGTTCAAAGCGAATGTTAAACAAATTACGGAAATATCGGAATATTGACAACCAATGAAATAAGATTTTGTGATTACAAAATAATTAAGGACATCATGTTGCGTTACGGAAATAAATTGGAATACATTTTCATTTCAATCGTATTAATAACATTTGCATATGAAACATCAGCATCTCCTCTGCCCGGACTAAACAAAAAATATGAGAAAAACAACCATACCGGCTCATCTCAATTTTCTGGATTACAACAATTGAGAATTTTGCGTCATCTAATTAAGGAATGTGAAAATGTATGATTTGGTATAATTTACAGCAATATATGCAAGTGTGGTATGATAACGCGTGTTATTAAAGAAAAAAATCTAACTAAGAAACTGATGTATAAAATAAAATTTATTGTTAATAAGTGGATTCTAGTTCTGAGGAATCAGTTTTTATTATTTTATTAATGTGAACTCTTATAAAATGATATAAAATAAAACCGCCATTGTGAAATACAAACATATTTACAAAATATCTTATCTTATATCTAACTTATTCAAGGAGTGATTTTTTTAAAGCACATTAAAAATGTTGATAACATACATCAAAAGTTGTTAAAATATGTGTACAAAACTTTAAAAATACCTCAAATAGAACAATACGATAAAAAACAGTAGAAATAGATAAAACAAGTAAAAGAGCTGTAAGTTCGACGGTTCGAGCTTTGAATACCGTCCACCATTTGGAAAGAATTTGGAAAATTTCAAAAAAATATAATCCGCTAAAAATTTTGTTAAAATTTTAAAAATACCAAATATAACCATTATATCGGGTCATAACGACGATGTGGACCTGAATAGGCAACTTTTGTCATAAGCCATTACAATATTCAAATGCGAAACTTAAAAAAATCGTTGAATAATGTAGCTAAAATCATCAAAATATAGGAATATAGAGAGGTACCATTATATGGGGACCATACCAAAACGTGGACCTGCGCAGACAATTTTCTGTCATAGGCTGTGGTATCAAATAGGAACTTCAAATGTCAAATTTGAAACAATTCCGGTAAATAATGTCGCGAAAATCATCAAAATATCGAATATCGGGAGGTACCGTTACATGAGGGCTATACGAAGACGTGGACCTGCACAGACAATTTTCTGTCATAGGCTGTAGTATCCATTACGAACTTCAAATACCAAATTTGAAATAATTCCGGTAAATAATGTCGCTAAAATCATCAAAATAATGAATATCGGGGGTACCGTTACATCGGGGCTATACGAAGATGTGGATCTGCACAGACAATTTTCTGTCATATACTGTAATATCCATTTCGAGCTTCAAATACCAAATTTGAAACAATTCCGGTAAATAATGTCGCTAAAATCATCAAAATACCGAATATCGGGAGGACCGTTATATGGGGGCTATAGGAAGACGTAGACCTGCACAGACAATTTTCTGTCATAGGCTGTATCATCCATTACGAACTTCATATACCCAATTTGAAACAATTCCGGTAAATAATGTTGATAAAATCATCAAAATACTGCATTTCGGGAGGTACCGTTATATGGGGGCTAAACGAAGACGTGGACCTACATGGCCCATTTTCAATAGCAAAAGTCCTGCAGATATAATACACATTTGAGTAATTTTATATAAATTACTTCATTTCGTTCGGAAGCTATTTCCACACACGGACAGAGGGATGGACAACGCTAAATCGACAAAGAATTTTATGCGGCTCATATTTTGAGATGTTACAAACGGAACGACAAACTTAATATACTCTCCATACTATGCTGGAGGGTATAATAATAGTAACTTTACTTTAAACTTTAAACCCTCTTTGTTAAATTGGTTTATGGCCAAATCGACTGGTTTATTGTGAAAGTTCTGTTGTATGTGGGAATTTACTATGTTGAATATTTCCGGGGGAAATTAAAGCACCCACTGACAACCCAAACTGTCCTGACCTGATTTGGAGGGAAATTGTGACCGAAATCTTCAAAATACCGAAAATTAAGAAGTACCGCTCTATGGGATTGTACCACAAAGTGAACATATATTTTATATTTTTTTGCGAAGAGGTTAACTACCGAGCGGGAGCCTGTGAACCAACATAGCCCATTTCCAATAAAAAAATTTAAGAATACTACACAAATCTATGCCAAATTGAATTTATTTACTATGAAAATTGAACTATCTTGATATCAACATGCGGAATGACATCATTAAGCCCACTAAACAGTTAATGCTGTTCAAGACTGTATGTACTCTATAGTGTCCCCCACGAATATTTTGAGGTGTTGCAAAGGGACAAAGTATGAAATCCCATGATCATATTGTGGAGGATATAAAATGTATATACTCAAGCTAGACCCAATCCTTTATAATTCACAAAATAATGAGAGGGGCCAAATTCAATCACTACGAATTATGCAGAATGATCTCAAAATATATTTAAAAAAAGTCCACGGTTTCTTAAAAATATATGATATTGATCGCAAATCTCTAATATATTTTATAAAATGTCTTAGAAATCTATTCCATTCCATTTGTCCTTGAAAACAATTTTTTTAATAAATAGATTCTACGAAGAAAATCTTTAATTGTATTTAAAAAAATGATTTTTGGTCACGAAGTCCCCTGCTCAATGTCGGAGATATTAGGATGAGCAAAAATGGGAAAAGTTCGGAGATAGATGATTTAAAAAAATCCCTTTTTTTGGGAAGGCTATATTCGGGTATATTCAGCAATTTGATACGCTATAACCAACCCTTTTGGCCTAGGTGAACGGGTCCTTTAGGCATTGGTATATGTAACACAGGGAACAGGAAAAGGCGGAGCTACAAATAGAAGACATGTTTATAGGCGTTCTTAAACTCTATATCACAAAAGTAATCTTAATATACAGGGTGATATGAAAAAACTGCAACCGACTTCGGACTGCTGTCATTTCTAAGCCACTCGTCCGACAACTGTTAAAAGTATTCTAGTGACAGGTCATTAGCATTTTCCTGAGAATTTTACACAAAAAAAAGATGTGCACCTTCGGTTGGCCACCAGAACTCAAGCGCCGGCCATGGTGATTGTGTGGGCCGCCATAACAGGCGATGGTCGCTCTCCGCTCGTATTAATCGACCGTGGCATCAGAAAAAATACCGAATATTATCGCGAAAATATTCTGGAGGGTTTATTGAAGCCTGGGGCACGCAAACATTTTGGTCGCAGACTTTGCAAGGTTGGCACTAAAAGATACCAAAGTGTCGATCAGTTCAAGCAAGTGCTTCGCCGGGACTGGGCCTAAATACCGCAGAGCAACATTCGGGCAGCGTGTGACGGTTTCATTGGCCGTTTGAAGGCCATAATTCGTGACAAAGGTGACCAATTCGAACAGATCTAAACTTATTCTAAAATGTTATGCTATTTTCGACATTTTTTGCTTTAAAAAAAAGTTGCAGTTTTTTATCTCACCCTGTATATACGTCAGAAGTGTCTTTTTTGTTTCTGTATTAAATTATTTGTATGGAAATTTTGGTATTTTTCACACAAAATATTAAGCCCTTTAAGATTTAGCTGATAAGATGATTATCCAAAATGGTGGGCTTCTGTCCTGCTCCAACCTATAACTTCAAGCAAAATTTCGCTTCGATTGGTCTATAACCGTAACCTGTAAAGTAACTGCAAAATCAGCCAAATTTAATTGTTGGCCCATTTCATTACCTAAATATTTTTCGATTCAAAACACAATAGGACAGACTAAAGGATGGATGGACTAACACCAATTGGGTGTTACATACTGTTTGGTCCAACCAAACTTGTGTTTTTATTAAAAGTGCTTATACTGCAAAATATATCATTTCAGCAGATCTCTAAAGTTCTTTTTGAAATTAAAGATCCTAAAAAATAAACTGTCCATAAAATAAAATATTGCCTTGAAATATGAGACCTTAAAATACAAGTTCTCAAATATTTAAATAAAGAAGAACTACCACAAATAAAATCCTTCAAAAGGACTTCTAATAGAAGATTCCAAAAAAATGATCTACAAAAGAATACTCAAAGACTTTTAAAAAAAAGTAGAAGAGATTAATGTTTTGCATCACCTCAAAAAGCATTTAAATAGACAATAATAATAAATATAGACAATAATCTCTATAAATAGATACCTTTAAATTTTAGTCTATAAGTTGGCAATATCAAAGACTATTTAAAAAAAGACTTTTTAATAAACTTGAAGTATTCCATAAATTAAAGACCTCAAATTTACATTATGCAAAGGGAAAAAGTCAACATATCGCTCATTTACTCAAAAAGTGGCATAACTCTACAATAGGTTTTTTGAATTTAATTCATAAATTTTTCATAATAAATGTGTATAACGTACAATTAAATATTTTCCACATAATTATTATACCACACTAAGTTTTAAGAATAACATATCTGTGTAATAACATATTATTTATTACTCTATGTCAAATAAACATACACACATTCATATTTATACATACAGTCGTCATCGAATTCATCAGCCACAATCAAAACATGGCAATGTCTGAAGGTCACAAGTTTATATTTATTCGATGACGTCACATCGCGGGATGTGGTGCCCGTTTGGAGAGGTGTTCGATTTGTACGTCTATCGCCCAAAAAATCTAATTATGACGCTTCAAACGCTGAAAACGATTTGTATAATGAGTAAATATGTCAACAAAAAGAAATCGACTGTGTTTTAATTTGATCTATTTGTAGTAGTCAATTTTGGAAACGTAAGGATACGCAGTATCTGACGTGGTTTGATCGTTTGGCTTTGAGTTTTAGACGATTGTTGTGGACGCATAAGTTGGAAATCGATTTGAAGGAAGTGATGGATGCCTACATGGAATACAGGAAGGAAAACGGTACGTAGGATTTTTTTACTTGTATTTATGTAAATATAGAAAATTCATTTATTTAAACATTTCAACCAATCCCAGACTCATTAATTGTTTTCCTTTTCATTAACATTTGTTGATTTTTTGGGATCAATTATCCATATGAAGCTAGGCCTAATTTAGTGCATAGTTTTTGTGAGAAAATGGAGTTCATAGCTAGGTTTTTTTTATGAAAAAAAAACGTGAAAGTTTGGCTGCAGAATATAGATTTTGGAAGATATATACGTAATTGAAACTATTTCAAGAAAAACTTGTAGACTATATTATTATTTAATAGCAAAAAATATCAAACGACATATAGTATCATTTAGTACTTTTCGTACACTTAGTTTACGCATTTTCAAAAGGAGCTCTTACTATAATAAATTTCAACATTGCACCTTTATCCATTCACTCAAAACAATTTTTTTTTTCTAAAACCATGTACAGATTTCAAAGCAATATCAAAACCACTTCCCTAACTAGATTTTATTCTTTCCGTTCACATATTTCCAAATAGTACTAAACTTAATGCATTTTCGTACGTATGGTACACTTATTGTTCGAAATTTTCAAATACATTATGAGTCTATCCGCAAGGCGGAGGGTATACATCTGTCGCCAAAACCGACTGATACTTCTTATACCCTACACCACATAGTGGTAAGGGTATTATGTCTTTGTTCATTTGTTTGTAACATGGACAAGGAAGCGAGATAGACCCATAGTTACTTTGAGAATCTTCATAGAATCACTTTCTGAGTCGATTTATGCATGTTAGTCCGTCCATGTATTCTTGTGAGCGAAATGCAGGTCGCAATTATTATCCAATTGAGATGAAATTTTCCAAACAATATTTCTTTGGCCCAAAGACGAACCCTATCGAAATAGGTGATAATCGGATAAGATTTAGATATAGCTCCCATATATCTTCAATTGATTTCGGGTTAATTGTGCACCAAATGGCCAATATAAATCCAAATGACCTGAATTTTGGTACATCCCATCGAATTCAATCAAATCTGGAGAAAATCGGTTCAGATATAGCTCCCATATATATGTTTCATCCGATTGGGGTTTAATGTCCATCACATGCGCAATATGCACTCCACAAGAATTATATTTGGTACCGGCCATCAGATACAGCTCGAAAATACCTCTGTCAAATTATATCGAGATCGGTTCAGATTAGGATAAAGCTCCCATATATCTTCAACCGATTTCAGGTTAATTGTGCACCAAATAGCCATAGCACACAGTCAAAATAACCTGAATTTCGGTACATCATACAGAATTCAGTCTAGAAGCAAGTGCATCAAATTTGGTGAAAATCGGTTCAGATATAGCTATAGCTCCCAAATATATGTTTTATCTGATTTGGTGTTTAAGTCCCTCACACTCGTAATATACATTCGACAACAATGATATTAGGTACCAAATATCCTATAGAGCTCGGAAATGCCCCTTTCCAATTTTATAAAGATCGATTCAGATTTGGATGTAGCTTTCATGTATATCTTCAACCGATTTCGGGTTAATTGTGCACCAAAGGTCCTAAATTTTGGTAGGGCTATTATATATATATATATATATATATATATATATATATATATATATATATATATATTTTTTTTTTAATATAATGCTACTCGAAGTGATATAATGCACTCTATAGCAATGTTATTTAGTATAACAGATTAAAATGTCTTCCTCAAATTTAGTGAAAACCGATTTAGAGTTGGATATGCCTCCTATATATTAGTTATCTCTGAAGCCAAACCATAACTGCTTTAAAGCCAAATGTTGAGAGGTGATTTGATCTACTTCAAATAAATTCTTTTGTTATGGGAGCTGTGCTAAATATCCACGTAGTGGGTCCCCCCCGACTTTTGACTTTTCCTGACAGGGTTTTCTAGTTTTTTTTTCACATATGACACTTTTCAAGTTTGAGCTCTATATACTTAAACAATTCAGATAACCTGTCAAATTCTAATTCATCAGACCCCATTGGAACGGCAAGACATCGTCGACATCGTTACAATATGATGCTGACTATGATGTTTGGTGTAACAGCTTTCGGGGCTGTTCTGGTGCCAATGGGCTTCCAACTGCTGTCTGTGGTGAGCGGTAAAGCGTTGCTATTGGCGAAAATGGCTTTGCTCTTGGCTTCTATAAATGGTCTCAAACGAGTAAGTTTTTTCAACTAAAAATATATTTTAAAAAGAAATTATCTGCAACAATTCAAGTTCTTTATATTTTTGTACAATTGCAGGTGGCCAACAGTGGCCTTCACTACGGGCTCTATCATGTACCCGGTGAGCATTATGGTGGCTATTACGATCGTGGAGATGTACATCATCCAAGAAATGTACAAAACCTTTTGACACCGTCCAATCAAATGAGGGGAGTGCCTCTGGAAGTGGGTATTAGTGTTAAGTGAGGGGGTTTTGTGAAATAAATGGCTGTGCGCCCAAAACGAGAACAAAAATATGGCAATATGAAAAAAGCATTTTGTTTATAAGCTTTATGTAGTGGTTGAAAAACATAAATAAAAGCATTTAGTCAAGTTTTGAACCAAATTGAATTTTATTGTTGAGTTGTTGTGGGTGTTGTTGACTGATAAGGGGGTGGGTTCTAGAGAAGGTAATTATGTGCCAAGAATGGCAACAAGTGTTGATTTCATTCATAAAATTGTATTCAACAGTGTGTGTGCGTGCGTGCGTGTGTGAGTGTTCGTTAAGGAAGCTTTTATGTGAAACCATTGTATAAAAGGACTTGTCGGCAGGATAACTTCAACATTCCAACATCTGTTGGCCAAGTTAACGGTCGTCTTTGATTTCTCGTTTTGGCATTAGCTATTCATTAAAAAGGACAGCAAGTTTGAAATTGATTTAGAAAATAAAAATTGGCGTTAGATATTATTTGTGTGTCGTTCCCGCATAAATTAAATTTGAATATTTTTTTGGAGACTCAACTCAAAAGCAACAGATTTCCTTGACAGGACATCACCACTTTGTGTTTATCAAAAATTGCTAAGGCTAATAAAGTTATCTTGGCTTGTGTTTTGTTTTTTAACTACGAGTGGTCAGCATAGAAGAAAAACAACTTGGGAGAGAAGGATAGGAAAAAAACAAAAACGTGATACTTGAGTAAAATCACTTTCTTTCCAAAAAGTTTGAAATAAAAAAAAAGTCAATTTGTCAATTGATGTAAGCTGATGACATTATAACGCTGTAAAAAAGGTCTTTGAAAGTAATAAAAAAGTGTATTTGTGCGAAATTTTTTTTTTTTCTGAAACAAAATTGCTGAGTGTCCTTTTTCAAAGTGGACGAAAAAATTTGGTATCGAACTACAAGTGTGAGATTAATTAAATCCCTAATAACTCAATTCCAACCAACAAAAAGCCAAACAGAGGGTGAAATAATAAATCAAAGGTCTTGGGTTATTCTTCAATTCCATGTTGTAGAGTATGGCCGCATGTTACAACTTGTAAGATTAATATAATTTGTAAAGGATATTTGTAACAGTTGTCGTATGTCTTAATAATTAATTCCTTATCGTGCGTATGTTAAACGGGTGTTTTGTGTGGGTTTGCATAAAATCTCACGAAAATTAAGACACAGCCAGCCGAACAAAGTTTTCACATTAACACAAGTTGTTGTGGATCCTTTTAAGACACATACACAAATTATACAAAATTGTCCTTTGTCAAAATTTCGACAAAAGCCGTAAAGTCGTTTTTTTTGGGACCTGTCACAAACATAGGACAAAAGTCGTAGTTGTCAACAACAGCGGCGGCAGTGGCAACAGCAACAGCATCGTCACATCATCTTCGTCTAAATCTCAATCACTGTCAACTCGAAGATTTGAAGCAACACTTTCTGAACCAACATTTAAATAGATCGCATTCAAAATGAAAGCTGCTGTGGTATTCTTTTCATTGTCAATTATAGTGCTCAGCGTCACGGTGAGTATTTGAATATTTATGAGATGAAATGCTAATATATTTGCTAATTTTAAATAAGAATGCAATTTTTTTTGTCTGGAATGTTAATAATAAGTATTGTTAATTATTTATTGTTTATAGATATCCATTAAGTAAGCACTAATGGTAACGTGGAAAAAATTACAAACCTCAAATCGATTTTAAAATATTTACTTGCATTTAAGATTAGAAAATATTAAAGAAAAAACTAAAATTAAATTATGAGACAATTTATATTTAGTTTAACCTATCTATTTTTATACCCTACACCACATAGTGGTAAGGGTATTATGTCTTTGTGCATTTGTTTGTAACATGGAGAAGGAAACGAGTTAGACCCCTAGTTACTTTTGAGAACCTTCATAGAATCACTTTCTGAGTCGATTTATGCATGTCCGTCCGTCTGTCCGTCCGTCCGTCTGTCCGTCCGTCCGTCTGTCCATGTATTCTTGTGAACAAAATGCAGGTCGCATTTATTATCCGATTGAGATGAAATTTTCCAAACAATATTTTTTTGGCCCAAGGACGAACCCTATTGAAATTGGTGAGAATCGGATCAAATTTAGATATAGCTCCCATATATATCTTCATCCGATTTCGGGTTAAATGTGCACCAAATGTCCACTATCAGTCCAAATTACCTGAATTTTGGCACACCCAACCGAGTTCGGCCTAGAAGCAAGTATATCAAATTTGGAGAAAATCGGTTCAGATATAGCTATAGCTCCCATATATATCTTTCATCCGATTTGATCTTTAAGTCCCTAACATTCCTACTATGCACTCCACAACCGTGATATTTGGTACCAGATATAAGATACAGCCCAGAAATAGCTGTTTGTAATTTTATCGAAATCGGTTCAGATTTGGATATAGCTCCCATATATATCTTCATCCGATTTCGGGTTAATTGTGCGCCAAATGGCCGATATAAGTCCAAATGGACTGAATTTTAGTACATCGGACCAAATTCAGCCTAGAAGCAAGTATATCAAATTTAGTGAAAATCGGTTCAGATATAGATATAGCAAGCATATATATGTTTCATCCGATTTAGTGTTTTAGTCCCATACATTCGTAATATTCACTCCACAACCGTGATATTTGGTACCAGGTATTAGATGGAGCACAGGAATAGCTGTTTTAAATTTTATCGAAATCGGTTCAGATTTGGATATAGCTCCCATATATATATTTTCATCCGATTTAGGGTTAAATGTGCACTAAATGGTCAATATCAGCCCAAATCACCTGAATTTTCGTACATAAGACCGAATTCAGTCTAGAAGCTAATACGTAAAATTTGGAGAAACCCGGTTCAGAGATAGCTATAGTTCGTAAAATGCACGATAGAATTCGATAGATTTTGATTTTGTACCAAATATCTCATAGAGCTCTGAAATGCCCTGTATAAACCTTTTTACGAGAGCTCTACTAAATATGCATAGTGGTGTAGGGTATCATATAGTCGGCCCCGCCCGACTTTTGAGCTTTCCTTACTGGTTATATTTGGTGTTGCGGAATAATTATTAAAGCGCCTATGTATACGGTCAAGGCAATATAGGGTCTTAAATAATTAGTTCTAAGAACCCGGTTTTTTGATCTACAAATCCACTTGGACTTTTTCACAAACCAGACTGCAATCCGACAGTGAAATTATAAGAACAATTGTAGATAATTCGGAAAAGTGCTAAATTTGTCGAAAGTAAAGGAGATTAAAAAAAAAGAAAATAATGACACATTTTTATGGTACCTATTGAGTATCCACCTTTCTTTGGTTTGGAGACTGATAATGAAATTTTATCCCGAAGTTAAAAAAAAACGTAAACACATAATATTTATAATCATGGTTAACTTATGAAGGAAAACATTTAAAGTAAGCACATCCACATCTTCAATTTACCATGTCAAATTTCTCTGAATAAAAAACAGTTTCCCATCTCTGGTTTATAAACACACATGTAGAAAATGAAATTTTCCCAAATAAATCATTTTGATTTTTTTTTTGTAACATTGATGCAAAATTTTTCTACATATAAAGGGTGATTTTTTAAGAGCTATAAGAAAATTTAAAAATTTGATAAAATTGTTATTTGGATTGATAGTATGGTTATTATAATTTAATGTTTGGAGATTAGTGCATGCAAATGTTGACATTGACTAAGTTTCAAATGGTCTTTCCGCTTAGTCCAAATCTGGCATACTCTTCCAACAACGGCCGGTAGCTCTTCCATTGCGTGATCACGTCTGTATATGAGCTTTAACATAATCCCACAAGAAATAGTCTAAAAACCTTAATGGGAGGCACATTGACAGGTCCTGAACGTAAAAAAAAAAAAAAATATTCACCGAAATAAAATAAGTCCATTATTGCGTCGCATAATGGAAATGGAGATTTATTTTTTTTTTTGTAAAATCTGATGAAAAATATTTTTTTTTTTTGAGTCATAATTCTAAATATATGATTTGTAGGAAAAGTTTACACAAATTCGCCCAATTCAAACCTAAAATATGTTTTTCATATTTATAAATTCCTGGCGTTTAGATAAGATTTAGACTTTTGATTTAATCTGAGGCCTATATTTTATGACATATAATTTTGTACAATATTTTGACTTGCTACGATCCGCTTTAAAAGAATTGTTTAACCCTGTGTTGAAAAATGTACCCAAAATACCCCTATAGTGGTTTGCTTAATGATTAACATTTTCCACCAAATTAAACTTGTTGTCAATAACATCACCGCAGACACTATATTCCCAGAATGCAAGGAATCATAAACTGAAAATTGCAAAAAATGCGATATAAACTCTCAAAAACTTGGACAAGGTGAAAAGATTTAAAAAAGGACTGACGGGCCAAAAGGGGTTTCTCTTTAAAAATAGTGGATTTTTATCTTTAAAGGACTGTCTGTGGACTTAAAAATAAAAAAATATTAAACAAGTATAAATACCATTTGTTTTAATTTTTTTTTTTTTTTTTTTTTTTTTTTGAGGACTTTTCTTGGCTGCGTTAGGAATATTTCTACACCGTCTTCCAGAATAAATCGTGGCATTTCGAAAAAATAAAGACCTGCTGACATTAGTGGTTAAAAAATGTTCAAGTAAATCCCGAAAATCGTGCGCTTTTTAAAAGTCATTTTATTATCTCCTGAAAATCAATCCAATTTTTAATTTTTTTTGTATGACTTTTACTGTTATAAAAATATTTGTTAAAATTTTTTATTTTTTAACTTCTTCCAAAGTTTTATGAACATTTTCTTCTTACTAGATTAGGATTTTTTTCTTGTTTTTCCTGACAGTCGTGGGATTTTTAATATACAATACAGGGTGAGATGAAAAAACTGCAACCAGACTGCTGTCATTTCCAAGCCAATCGTCCGACAGTTGTTTTTCTAGTGACAGCTCAGTACATTGTTTACAAGCGTACAAAAGCACTTTGGTGAGAATTTTCCAGAAAAAAAGTTATTCGTGATGGAATTCAAGCGTGATACTGTGATTTCTTTATATTTGTCTGGAAAACCACAAGTGACTATCGTTAGAGCACTCCAGTATTTAAATGTGAATAAATCTTTTGTGTCTCGACCATCGCTCGTTACCCCAAGTCAAGGAAGTGGACGAAAGAAAACAGCAGCGTCAGCAGAAATGGTTCGAAAAGTAAAGAAGTGACTTGATCGAAACCCGCGTCGCAGTGGCCAAAAAAATGGCTCGTGAGCTGAACATATCGCAATATTCCATTCGCAAATATTGAAAATGCGCTCCAAAAGTGCAAGAACTTAAACCGCAACAGAAAGAAATTAGATTCAAAAGAGCTAAAGAGTTGCTTCGCTTGGCCGAAAGTGGTGAACTGCCGAATTTGGTTTTTTTCGTTGTCCAGCAGTTTGCAAACAAACAAAATTATCGTGTTTATTTCCCAAAGAGGTCAGCTGAAAATGTACACCTTCGGTTGTCCACCAGAACTCAAGAGACGGCCATGGTGATGGTGTGGGCCTCCGTAACAGCCGATGGTCGCTCTCCGCTCATATTAATAGACCATGGCATCAGAATAAATGCCGAATATTATCGCGAAAATATTCGGCATTTATTCTGATGCCATAGTCGATTAATACGAGCGGAGAGCCTTGGGCACTCAAACATCATTTTATAACCATGAATGGTTATAAAATGAGGTTCCTCGCTTATTTTCTCCGGATACCAATCCGTTGGACTATTGTGTCTGAAGTATTTTGGAAAGCATGGTTGGCACTAAAAAATACCAAAGTGTCGACAACCTTAAGCAAGCGCTTCGCCTGGAATGGGCCAAAATACAGCAAAGCAACATTCGGGCAGCGTGGGACGGTTTTTTTGGCCGTTTGAAGGTCATAATTCGTGCCAAAGTTGACCAATTCGAACAAATCTAAACTTATTCTTAAATTTGATGTTATTTTCGACATTTTTTGCTTTCTTTCAATAAAATTAAAAAAAAAACCTATAAATAATTTAAAAAACTTAGGAAATTCGCGAGCCGTTTAGGAAAAAACTTTAAGGATTTCCAAACAATCATGAAAAAAATTTCCTTTTTCTCCGGTGTTTGTGGGGCGCACCGAAATACGGTAGAAAAATATAAAAAAAACAACAACAACCCATTTCGGGTTGTACTGTTATATGGGTTCTAAATGTCCCATTTTCAATACCAAAAATTCCACGGACCTGACATATTTTTTAATGAAATTTTGCTAACCAATACATTCGGCACTACTTGCGAGATGTGGTTATTCTAAATGTACCTTTGATGGTGAAGTAGAGTGGGGAGTGGCCCGATTTTCCAGGTCTATGATTTTATTAAAATCATGTGGCAGGTACCAGAAAGGGTCAACCTTAGTATCTTAGGTAACACTAGATTTAAGTAGAATAGAATGTGCGAAGTTTTAAGAAATCGGAAATTATTCGCCTTTGATCTTAAAATTTTGTATGATAGTACTGTCCATTTGGTTTCAGACTTAGACGTTATTTGACATTTATATTAATTATTTTTTTTTTCATTATAAATTTCCATGGGAAGCTCCCAGATAAAGAGGGACGATATTGTGCAGCTTCAAACTTGATCTTAGTTTGCAAACATATTATTACCTACCAAGGTTGGACAAAGTCGGATACTCCCTTCTAGAGTAATTATTCACACCAGCCGATATGATAATACTTATGTTATTGAGTGAAGGTATAAAATAATAAATAATTCGAATTAAAAAAATCAAATTAAAAAAATCTAATTTCAAATAGAGTTTTACGAACTACAAATGAAATTCTCAAATTATAATTCAAACATTTCGAATTACAAATGGAATTTTCGAATTTCAATTTCATTTTCACGAACTAAAATGTTTCGAATTTAATGTGAAAAGGTGTTGTAGGGTTAAAAACATTCCTTACATTTGGCATACAACAAATAATGACATACAAACTTATCTATAATATTTGAGAAATCTTAAATTTCCACATTTGGTAAAATTGTAATAACCAATATTTCCAATATACATTCCCAAGGGCTGCTATAATTCGTTCACTTTTTGTTGTACATTGGTCACTCAAAATATTTGGCCTTAAAAAAGTAAAACATTTTTATTCCATATTTGCCATTTAAATTCAATTACAAGTTACTCGTGACGATGATGCTCTTGCCATGTCTCTGGAATGTTATTTTTTTGCCCTGTAATAATAAAATCAACAAACATCTGCCAGCCACAGCCACAAAAAGTCAGTTTCCTTAAAAAATGGTCATGGGACGGAGAGCTGATATTCAAACAAATTAGAGCACACATACACAGGCATGTCCTGCTGACACGCATACACAAATGATTTGAGAATTGTTTGCCCCACCTCACTACTTACAAGCCACACAATTGACCATAAAGGATCATCAGAACGCCCATAAAAACAGACACAGAAGCTTACTTTAATTTAAGGATATACGTATGAACACGAATGAATTGGCTTGTTTATGAATGAAATCATTTTTGTCATAATCATATCTTTGCAGAAGTATATCAAAAGTTACTTATCTCAGTCACATATCTTTTGAGATGTTGTACCTATATTAGGGAGGGTCCAATGGGGGATTATGTATTTAAGATAGCCTTTTACAAATTATTTCCTTTTGGGTTTTAATTGAGCCTAGGGTTATCAAGGAATAGTGACATAGACAAAAATGTTGGATTAGAGACAATTGATTGTCACGAAGACAGGGTGATACACATTTTTTTCAAATAGTCATAATGTACCACCACGTACTGTGGAGAATATTAATTTTTGTAATATTTCATAAAATAAGCGACTCCCCTTATGTTCCCCTCATGGCTGGTATGTGAATCAAGAATTAGGTTAATCTCTTGCCACCGTGCATTGTATGAAACATCACAATGTAACTTCGAGGAGGAGGGGGAAGTGAAAAAACAAACAACATTAAGATATTGCACGAATATTACAAATTACAGATATAAATTACCTCAAGAACAGTGTTAGCCAAGTAAAGGCAGATGCCATAATTTACGAGGTAGGAAAAACGACAACAAACTCAGAAATGCAGCATATGTTGCCTGTGTGTGTGTGTGTGTGACATACGGAAATTCCAATATATGTCAGCTTAATCTCATCTTCTCTTCTCCCCCATTTCCCAGCCAAATATGAATAAACGTAAATTGGAATTAATATAACATTAGCCATAAATCTAGACATCTATAAATTACATATTTTGTTGGTGGATCATAATAATGTCATTGGTAGCGTGAAGCTTGTTGCTATCAGTTTCTACACATTTATTTATTTATTGATTTTTTTTTTTGGAAAATACCCTCAAACAAATCCAATAGCTACCAAGCCAATAAAAATATATTTTTGTGATGAGAATAGATTGTATTTTGTTCATTGGGAATTGTATTTGATATGCGAATGAACAATTTAAATATTTTATTGAAGGAATTATTTCCAATACCTATAGAGAACGCCATCAAGAAGTTAAAAGATAATTTAATCTGAACAAGTATCAAGTTAAAAGTCAAAAAAGTAATCAGTCGGTTTTGCTGACTGATGACATACATAAATATATTTTGACTTGTAATTATTCAAACTGTTGACCCTTTATGGAGGTGGTTCCCAAGGAGTGGGCCAATATTGTCCATTTTGTATTGGACCTAAATAAATACGATATAAATATTACGACGTGCCAGGTTTGTACTATATTGTCTACTTCCTTCATTTTATATGAGGTATGTGATAATTCTTGGAAATTGTTAAAATCTACGTAAGGTACCAGATATAGGGGAAGGAAGTATTCATCTAATGCTGAGTAAAATATTGGGATGGACAAATTAAAAGAAAATCCAACGTTTTTCCCAACCTGATACGAAATCGTAATTTCCGCTAAATTCCATATTCATATCGGAATTCTGATTGAGAGAAATATTTAAAGAATCGTTGACTTGTTTCGCAAGTTTTGAGAGACATAGGTATTGAGAATTGTAATAATTTTAGTTTGGGTGAGGTACCAGAAGGGGTGGTCGATATATTCCATCTTCACATCAGATCTTGCATTATTAGAAAAAATGGAATGCGTAAAATTTGGAGAAAATCGGATGCTTATTTCGTGTTTTATAACCGTTTTGGTTATTCAACTGCAACAAAGTCAAGTGCCATAATTTTTACATGTTTTTTTTTTTTAATTTAATTGAATGAACGCAAAAATGTCGGAAACAGCATCAAATTTTAGAATAAATTTAGATTTGTTCTAATTGGTTACCTTTGGCACGAATTATGGCATTCAAACGGCCAATGAACCGTCACACGAATGTTGCTCTGCGGTATTTTGGCCCATTCCCGGCGAAGCGCTTCCCTGAGGTGATCGACACTTTGGTATTTTTTAATGCCAACCTTGCTTTCCAATATACTTCAGACACAATAGTCCAACGGATTGGTATCTGGAGATTTTAGTGGCCATTGTGCGCTGGAAATTAACCATTCTTGGGTGGCGCGTGCTGAGTCCTGTTGGGATGTCCAAGTTCTGCGGCCAAAATGTTTGCGTGCCCAAGGCTTTAATACACCCTCCACAATAATATTTGACATTTATTCTGATGCCACGACCACGGCCCACACTATCACCATGGCTGGCCCTTGAATTCTGGTGGCCAACCCAAGGTGCACATTTTCAGTTAACCTCGTTGGCAAGTAAACACTATCATTTTGTTTGTTTACAATCTGCTGGACAACGAATGTTTTCTCATCGGAGAAAACCAAATTCGGCAGTTCACCACTTTCGGCCAAGCGAAGCAACTCTTTAGCTCTTTTGAGTCTATTTTCTTTCTGTTGCGGTGTAAGTTCTTGCACTTTTTGGAATTTCAATGGAGCTCATTTTTCAATATTTGCGGAATGGAATATTGCGATACGTTCAGCTCACGAGCCATTTTTCGGCCACTGCGACGCGGGTTTCGATCAAGTCGCGTCTTTACTATTCGAACCATTTCTGCTGATGTTGCTGTTTCCTTCCGTTCACTTCCTTGACGTATCCAATATCACGGTAACGAGCGATGGTTGTGGTGGACACATGTAAATGCTGGAGTGCTCTAATGATAGTCACCTGTGGTTATCCAGCCAAATATAAAGAAATCACACTACCACGCTTGAATTCCATCACGAATAACATTTTTTCTGGAAAATTCTTACCAAAATTCTCACAGGAATAATTTAACAGCTGTCGGACGGGTGGCATGTTATATCGTTGCTTGACATAAGCTTTCCATTATAAACGCCAAGAATCAACTAATAAAGCAATTTTAAAATTCCACAGTAACATTTCTACAGGATTATGTAATGAAATAATTTCTAAATTAACTGCCTTAGTTGTTTTTGTGTTAGCTTTCATTGGCATTTCCAATACTCATTTAATTAGTGTTAATATGAAATGAAAATATGATGATTAAATAATGATGAGAGATTCCCAAAATGGTGGATTTTTAACTGAACTGAATGACTGCAAAGGGAACAACAGACATAAAAATTAAAAAAAAAAAAAACAAGTAAAAGTGACATTAAGATGGGCCGAACATTTTGAATCTGTAGCATATGAAAATCAAAAATGGTCTTACACTCAATATTGTTCGAAAATTTAAATAACCCACTGAAAACTCCAAATGTTAAATGACAATTGCTTTGGTTGGGTATTCGCTCCAAACCGTCAATATACCGAATATCAAAAGGTAAAAAAATTTACAGTACTTAAAATATCCTAAATGTCAAATTACTTCTATATTTATACCCTACACCACAAGGTGGTCAGGGTATTATGTCTTTGTGCATTTGTTTGTAACAGGCAAAAGGAAACGAGATGGACCCATAGTTCCTTTTGATGACCTGCATAGAATCACTTTCTGAGTTGATTTATGCATGTCAGTCCATCTGTCCGTCCGTCCGTTCGTCCGTCTGTCCATGTATTCTTGTGAACAAAATGCAGGTCGCATTTATTATCCGATTGAGATGAAATTTTGCAAACAACATTTGGCCCAAGGACGAACCCTATTGAAAATGGAGATAATCGGTAAAAATTTAGATACAGCTCCCATATATATCTTCGTCCGATTTGTCTTTTATTGTGCACCAAACGTGTAATATCATCCCGAATAGTACGGAATTTTGCACATACAACTAAATTAGGCCTGAAAATAAGTATGCCAAATTTTATCGAAATCGGTTCAGATATAGCTATAGCTCCCATATATATTGTTCATCCGATTTGTTATTTTTGTCCTCCGCAGCCGTAATATGCACTCTGTAACAACAATATTTGGGGAAATATATCAAATGCAGCTCCGAAATACCTTTGCTAAATTTTATCGAGATCGGTTCAGATTTGGATATAGCTCCCATATATAACTTCGTCCGATTTACCATTTATTGTGCACCAAACGTTTAATATTTGTCCAAATGGTATGGAATTTGGCGCATACGACCGAATTTAGTCTAGAAGGTAGTATGCCAAATTTGGTGAAGATCGGTTCAGATATAGTTATAGCTCCCATATATATTGTTCATCCGATTTATTGTATTTGTTACACACCAGAGGGCTGCAATGAGTATGATTGAGTAGGCTTGATCACACACAGTGGAAATACAATCAAACTCAATCAGTCGGTCAGATGCAACATGTTCATTCGAGTTGCTCAAGCCAAACGAAAAAGTTGTGATCAAATATGTATTGATCGAAGTTTTGTGTTCGCAATCAAACAGCTCACATGAGTTATTTGTTTACGAACTTATGTTGAATTGTTCATAACGGGTCGATCATCTATGATGATTCTGATCGGTTTTATTTATCCTAGTTAAGTGAGTGATTTGATTTGATTAAAACACAAATGTTCGAATTTGAGCGAAATCATGATTGTAATTTTACTAAGGATTTCATAACTAAAAGCTGTCCCCATTAAAGAAATTGGTACACATTATATTTAATAAGCATACATTTTTTTTTATTTTATTTGGGTTTTTGGTATGCTAGACTTCAGTAACATATTTGAAAAAAAAAAAAAAAAAAAACAATTAAATTATTTAATAAAGAAACACATCATTGGTATTTAGAAAACAAAAAATGTTTAAATATTTTTTTATTTTACAATATTGGTCAAGATTTTTCACAAACTTCGACCTTTTCGTTTATTTTCTACTTGCAACAATTTCGGTCGCACTATCACAATATTCTTCCATTTCAATCCCAACTTGATTAAATGGTTGAATAAACAATGACGATGAGCGAACTCGATTCATAGAAGACAATTACGGTTGTGATTGCTCATTTACATTCATGTGTTCGATCAACTCATGTTGCTGAACACATCAAACCGTCTCGAACGCTCATGTTTGATTGTGAGTGAAGTGATTAAACTGAGCGTTCGATTCGATCCGAAGCGAAAACGGTAATTTCATTCAGATCAAACTAAACGACTGCATCAACAAAAATCATGTAAGAAACCGAGTATGCTTGAATTTTTGCATACTCGTTGCAGCCCTCTGTTACACACAGCCTTAATATGCACTCCGTAACAACGATATTCAGGGAAATATATCAAATACAGCTCAGAAATATCTTTGCCAAATTTTTCAAGATCGGTTCAGATTTGGATATAGTTCCCATATATATTTTTATCCGATTTCAAATTAATTTCGCACCAAATGGGCAATACAAGTCCGAATTTAAAAGATACAAATGCTTCGGCATATTTAGTCCTTTGAATTTTAAATTATAATTATAATCATAGCGTGTATGATTGAATTCTCCCATAAAAACTTTTAATTATTAAGTAGAGCTCAACTAAATTAGCACCGGTTGTAACTCTTCAAGTTCATCAAGTTCATATTCTTGATCTGCAAAAGGTACAAAAATGATTCCGCAGTCACGCCCGTCTGAGATTATAAATGTGTATTTTTTTGCAGAAAGTGAAAAGTAAAATGTTTTGCTAATGTTCAAAAAAAAAACCTAGAGAGGGTATATATCATTTGATACGGCCAAAACGTGGCTCAGTGAAACGAAGATTTTAGCCCCTAGGTCTCTTTGGACAAAATCAGTTGCAGAAAAGAAATAATCTTCCCATCATTTATCTTTTTTTAAAGTCACAAAAATTCGTCGAATACTTCTGGTTGGGGCTTCTATGTACGCTTCAATTACAATTGTTTTTGTCATCAAATCTACATCTGACAGGGCAAAGTTAATTTAATATTTTCAGAGATTTTCACGAAACTTCATTATACAAATCACTGACTTACTATATGTATCGCAAAACAAATCAGTAGCCGTGTAATGCCTTATTATTGCTGAAAGCTCTAAATGTGTGGCCGATGACATATTTGCTGACAACCATAAATACTTTGATAGGCCACCGAGAGGTAAGCCTAAGCTTCATTGATTGAAAAAATGGCAAAATCAGATTTATCTTTGGGTATGCTAAACATTGTGATTGATTTGCCTGTACACATCTTTTCTCTCAAGTTTCTAAGTCATACGTATTTTTTGCTGATGCCATTTAGCGGCAGACACATATGAGAATATACTTTCATCGTGATTTGGATTTGAGTGCAAGCAACAAGCATTAAGCGAAACAATTATGTGTGGAATTTATTGCCAGTTCAGACGAATTTTAAGTTGCCGTTGAACGTTTGTTAGGAAGGTACCAAGAGAATTCAATCTATATAACCCATGAACTTACGTTGTCAAATCTAGGTTGAAATATTAGCAAGTACAGAACATGGATCCAATTAGGCGCTTCTTGGGCGATTTTTGGTCGAGGGCCTGAAAACAGTAGGCAATATTTTCCACTTTAGCACCTCACCTAATGTTAATGCGCAAAGCTTGGTCTAAGTCGTGAATTCCATTTGCCATATATGGTTTTTAAAGTTATGACCATTTTTGCGGTGTTATCAGAAAGATGGTAATGATATGCGCAACCTCTACACTAGATATAATATTGCAAAAGATACAGGACCAACTTCAGACTGCTGGCAACCAACTTCAGACTGCTGTCATTTCTAGGCCACTCGTCCGACAACTGTTAAAATTATTCCAGTGATAGCTCATTATATTGATTACAAGCGTAAAAAGCATTTTGGTTAAAAAGTTATTCGTGATGGAATTCAAGCGTGATAGTGTGATTTCTTTATATTTGGCTGGAAAACCACAAATGGCTATCGTTAGAGCACTCCAGCATTTAAATGTGAATAAATCTTTTGTGTCTCGTACCATCACTCGTTACCATGATATTGGAGTGTGAAGTGAACGGAAGGAAACAGCAACATCAACCGAAATAGTTCGAAAAGTGAAGAAGCGACTTGATCGAAACCCGCGTCGCAGTGGCCGAAAAATGGCTCGTGAGCTGAACATATCGCAATATTCCATTCCGCAAATATTGAAAAATTAGTTCCGGGTAAAGCCATTGAAATTCCAAAAAGTGCAAGAACTTACACCGCAACAGAAAGAAAATAGATTCAAAAGAGCTAAAAAGTTGCTTTGCTTGGCCGAAAGTAGTGAACTTCCGAATTTGGTTTTCTCCGTTGAGAAAATCTTCGTTGTCCAGCAGTTTGTAAACAAATAAAATGATCGTGTTTACTTGGCAAAGAGATTGGCCACCGGAACTCAAGCGCCGGCCATGGTGATGGTGTGGGCCTCCATAACAACCGATGGTCGCTTTCCGCTCGTATTAATCGACCGTGGCATCAGAATAAATACCGAATATTATCGCGAAAATATTCTGGAGGGTGTATTAATGCCTTGGGCACGCAAAAATTTTGGCCGCAGACCTTGGACATTCTAACAGGACTCAGTAGCGTACAAGCACGCGCCATTCAAAAATGGTTACAAAATAGGTTCCTCGCTTCATTTCCAATCCGCTGGACTATTGTGTCTGAAGTATTTTGGAAAGCAAGGTTGGAACTAAAAAATACCAAAGCGTCGATCACCTCAAGCAAGCGCTTCACTAGGAATGGGCCAAAATACCGCAGAGCAACATTCAGGCGCATGTGACGGTTTCATTTGGCCGTTAGAAGGCCATAATTCGTGCCCAAGGTGACCAATTCGAACAAATCTAAACTTATTCTAAAATTTAATGCTATTTCCGACATTTTTTGCTTTCATTCAATAAAATTAAAAAAAAAATGTAAAATTATGGCGCTTGACTTCGTTGTAGTTTTCATCTTACCCTGTATTGTAGCTAATCTGCTATATGTCCGAACGGTCAAAATTGGACTTTTAATTCGTTTGTGATTTCCCCGGGAGTAGAAATATTTGCGGTTTAGTGGAATTATTCGAATTTAAAAGTTATGGTCACTATTTATTATGTGATGACCAAAGAAAATTTTAGGCTTCTGCCCTGTCTTAATATCTAGTCCCATGCTATTGGGCCAATCGATTGGTGTATAATTATGGCCTATAGAGCAACAGAAAAATCAGGACATTTTTCTGTTTTTGGTCCATTTTAATATCCAATAGCAAAAAGCTTCTATTCTGACCCTAACCCCATCTCCATGCTAAGTTTTGTGAGGATCGGACGATAATTGCGACCTTTTGCTCTCTCGTTGTTTCGTTGACATAACATATCATAGGTAGGAGTGGTTCTTTCAATTTACTGCAAAATTGCTGTTTTTATGTGGATACCTCGAATATTGGAGCAGATGCCAGAAAGCCCTTGCGTCACCTATATCTCACATGTTCAAAATGGCATGTGGAACACTTAAGCATGTCGCAGTTCCATTGTTAAATCCTCTCACACAATTGCAAAGTTTTTCATTGCTTATTAAAGGTTACGCCCGTTCGAATTCAACCGTTGTTACTTGTTTTTAGTCAAATCACTCTTTTAGAAAACCAAGACTAAGAAAAACATATAGGGGTCCGGACCCCTGTGACATAATTTCTTTTCGTTATATATATTTTAAAACCATTTCAAATGTTTAAAATGGGTTTTAAGTATATTTTTGGTACGTTCCTACCTATTCCCAAAAACATCAAACATTGGTTTCCAATCGATTTCTGAACTGATAATACCCAGTTCAATACATTTTTTTAGTTTTCACTTAAAAACCATTTTGTATGAACATGCCGAGAAGTCAAACACACATAAAAGCCATGAATATTAGAACTGTTGCAATTTCCAGAGGATGATAGGGGATAAAAAGAAAATAAGAAAGAAAAAACAACCGAACCAACAATACATTGAAAAATAACAACAACGGCAATATCAACATCAATTTAAATATGACAACTTCGAATGTGAATTGAACAGAACATGTGAAGTAAAAGAGTCTACGACAAAAGTAACAATTTCAAATCGATTTAAATATCTCCAACCCCCACCACATACACATCGCTACCACAGTTTTTTTTTTTTTTTTTGCCTACAAATAGGATCTTTAGAGTAATGCTGTTACTTTCAATCACGTTGCCGGTATTTGCCTAAGCACATAAGCACTTTATTCTTTGAATAGTCATGCCCGGACTATGTTGCTATCTGCCTCTCGGAAGTTATGTAGGCAAACCGTGGGAATCCTGACAGACATGCATGCATTTTAAGTACAGACATACAGGGATTCCACTCACATGCCGTATGTAGGTACGTAACCTACTTCCTTTCGTCAATTCGCTAAAAATGTCAAATTGCCAATTTAACGCTGTTTATGCCATTAAATCCATTTATATAACTTCTTCTATGAGCCATCCTCTCACGACATCATCATGCTGTCTCATCAGGAAGGTTAAGCGGCAGCATAGCTGTATTTGTTATTAACTTTTAAAGCTGTTACTAATTGCAATTGATGGTTTCTTTTGATTGCAAATTTTCAAATTAGAAGAGTTTTAAAACGGTATATATATATTTAAAAATGTGTAATATCGACTAGCATTTGTAGAAAAATTGTCACTCTTGGCAAAGAAAATATGTTAGAGACCTTTGGAATCAACTTCTTGCCAACCTTATAATGGCAACAACCTATCTTTTGTATTAGGGCAAGTTTAAAATGATGACAACAAAATATATCCTGCATTACCAGTAGGCTAAAAACATAATGAGCTATTTCTGAACTTTTTCTCCGGGTAATATATTTTGTTGCTATTTTTTCATGGGTTAGCCATCATTGGAGTTAGGAGAGAGAGCAGTGTGAGAGAGATTGACACAATTCCAATTACCTACTGAAATTAGTGAAAAGTGGAGATGTCTTAACTCAAGAGGATTTCTCAAAACGCTTATTGTTGAAAAAATCTAATAATTGTACAACAGCGCAAATTTTTGGAATTTCTGTGTAAATTTCTACACTCCGGAAGGTATATATAATTTGATACGGCCAAAACGTGCCTCATCGAAATAACGGTTTTAGACCCTGGGTTACTTTGGACCAAATCCATTTCAGAACATTTGGAGTTGATCTACGGCTGCCCGTCTACCCTCAGTCCTTACGTCTATCTATCTGACTGGCTGGTGCGCACGATAGCTTTCAAAAAAAGTATCCGATTTCGTCCAAACTTGTATCAAGATAATGTTATTATTAAACTTAGGAAACGGGAAATATCGGTCCATTCCTTCTTATACCTCCCCCACAAAAGGTCAAAAGTTCCACAGCAAATAGTTTGCCGTGTACAACAAGAAAGGATCATCCAATTTTATGCAAATGCCAATATTTGTATCAATTCTATGTTAGGTGCGCAAATGGACAATATCGGCTCACTCCACAAATGGCCAACATTTTTAATGATAATATATAATTATATCTCACATAAAATACGAAATAAGTATCCGATTCTCCTTTCACACACCTCAATATTTCTACTTACACAAGATCAGTTGCGAAGATTGGTTGATATCGATTCACCCCTTCTGGTACCACCACCACTACAGCTCAAAATTTTGAATATCCATGGAGCTCATGAAACACGAAATCGATCAATTTCAAACTCAGCACATCTCAATATTCCTACTAATACAAGATCAGCTGTGAATATGGAATATATCGGACCACTCCTTCTCGAACGTCCCCCCAGAAAGGGGTTACAAATTTTTAAACCCTCCACAATACTATGGAGGGTATATTTACTTTGTCATTCCGTTTGTAACTCCTAGAAATACTCATGTCAGACCCAACAAAGTATATATATTCTTGATCAGCGTAAAATTCTAAGTCGATTTAGCAATGTCCGTCTGTCTGTCTGTTGTAATCACGCTATTTTTCGAACGAATTGATATAGAAGGCTAAAATTTGGCACACATGTTTATTTTTCCAGTAGGCAGGTTAAGTTCGTTAATGGGCCATGGTAGTCCACGTCTTCATATAGCCCCCATATAACGGTACTTCCCGATATTCGGTATTTTGATGATTTTAGCGACATTATTAACCGGAATTGTTTCAAATTTGATATTTGAAGTTCCAAAGGGATATTACAGCCTAAGACAGAAAATTGTCTGTGCAGGTCCACGTCTTCATATAGCCTCCATATAACGGTACTTCCCGATATTCGGTTTTTTGATGATTTTAGCGACATTATTAACCGGAATTGTTTCAAATTTGATATTTGAAGTTCCAAAGGGATATTAAAGCCTAAGACAGAAAATTGTCTGTGCAGGTCCACGTCTTCGTATAGCCCCCACATAACGGTACCACCCGCTATTCGGTTTTTTGATGATTTTATCGTCATTGCTCACCGGATTTTTTTCAAATTACGTATTTAGAATTTGTAATGGGATCTACAGTCTGTGACAGAAAATTGTGTGTGCAGGTCCAGATTTTCGTATAGGTCCCATATATCAGTACCTCCCTATATTCGGTATTTTGACGAGTTTAGGTACAATACCCACCGAAATTATTTGAGATGTCGTATTTGAACTTCGTAATGGACAGAAAAATATCTACGCTGGTCCAGGTCTTCGCACAGCTCCGATATAATGGTACCTCCTTATATACGATATTTTGATGATTTTAGCTACATTATTCACCATTTATTTCAAGTTTTCGAATTTGAATATGGTACTGGCTTATGACAAACAATGTCTATGTAGGTCAACGTCGTATAGACCCCAATAAAACATCTATATTCGGTATTTTAAAAAATTTAAACAGAATTTTTTAAGGATTTTATTTTGTGAAAATTTCCAAATTCGTTTCAAATCGTGGAGGGTATTAAAAGTTTGGCCCGGCCGAACTTACTGCTTCTTAACTTGTTAATAATTATAACTCTCATAAAATGCAAAAAAAGCATTCGAATCTCTTTAAATGTTTCACATCCCATTATTTTTATTTACACAAAAACTGGTGTAAATACAGTAGATATGGGCTCACTCTTTTTTGGCAATGGGTAAAAATTTGGATTAACTATAACTCTCATTAAATGCAAAAAGCATCTTCAAATTTGGTATAATCCATATATCTACATTTTTGACATTTCGAAGTCTACGTCATCAATTGATAACCGAATTGGCATAGATTTTTCGTTGGATAAAAATTCGTAAGTTACAATATAGATTAACGTTTGCAATTTGTAAAAAACCGTTTGTTTTGTCTGTAGGCATTCCAAGTTCATATCCGCATCCATATATATGGATAAATATGACATATTCGCCTTTAAATCATTTATTTATTTTTTTTTTTATTTATTTTCAATTAATACAGAAACCTAGCCAACAGGGCCATGGACGGTTCAAAAAACTTCTATACATGACTAAATTTAAAAATTAAAATTTTTATGCGTGTATATTACTCAGCAGATTATATAAAATGATTATGAAAAAAAAATAAAAATAAAATGATCAACGAATATTGTTTTGTGGAGATGAGGTATTGCTGAGTATGTGGTCAGCCACCACCAGTGTCTGTGTACATTACACCACACCGAGCAGTAGTCTACCTCCAGCATTCCTTCTATATTGAACATTTTTTTTTTTTTTTTGATTAGATCAATTGATCCCTTACGAACTTTTAGGATCTTTCCTTTTTAATCAAAAATTTAACTTAAAATATAAACCGCTGCAATACTAAAATAAATTAGATTCAATTTAATAAACTTCAAAGTGATTTACAAAAAAATTGACATCGACCAGCAACCAGTGCTACTCCAGGTAACTGCGTTTTTAAAATTGCTAAAAACTTTAATACAACTTTAGTAATCTTAAAAAGTGTCATAAACAATGTTGCAAGTTATTTTGTTGTCACAAAATCCAAAGGTATAAGGATACTTTTGCCCAAATTGGAAACAAAACAAAACTAAAGAGTGAAATCGATACACATCATGCGAAGAAAAACCAACATTTAAATTAATTTCGTATGTTAATAACTTTTTGAAGTTAAATAAACATTACCCATGAAATATAAAAATGTGAAAAAAGATAAGTGTTCAGAACAGGAAAGTAAAAATTTAACGTGTGTATATCATATTTAACCGATATAAAGTAACTTCAAAAAAAAAAAAAAAATAATATATATATGAGATGAAAAAACTGCAACCATCTTCAGACTGCTGTCATTTCTAAGCCACTCGTCCGACAGCTGTTAAAATTATTTCAGTGACAGCTCATTATATTGTTTGCAAGCATATAAAAGCATTTTGGTGAGAATTTTCCAGAAGAAAAGTTATAGGTGATGAAATTCAAGCGTGATAGTGCGATTTCTTTATATTTGGCTGGAAGACCACAAGTGGTTATCGTTAGAGCACTCCAGCATTTGAATGTGAATAAATCTTTTGAGTCTCGTACCATCGCTCGTTGCCGTGATACTGGTAGCATAACCCGACATCAAGGAAGTGGACGGAAGAAAACAGCAACATCAGCATTCAGCAAATATTGAGAAATGAGATCGGGCTAAGGCCATTCCAAAAGTTGCAAGAACTTACACCGCAACAGAAAGAAAATAGACTCAAAAGAGCTAAAGACTTGCTTCGCTTAGCCGAAAGTGGTGAACTGTCGAATTTGGTTTTCTCCGATGAAAAAAAATTCGTTGTGCAGCAGTTTGTAAACAAACAAACTGATCGTGTTTACTTCCCTAAGAGGTAAGCTGAAAATGTGCACCTTCGGTTGGCCACCAGAACTCAAGCGCCGACCATGGTAATGGTGTGGACCGCCATAACAGTCGATGATCGCTCTCCGTTCGTATAAATCGACCTTGGCATCAGAGTAAATGCCAAATATTATCGCGAAAATATTCTAGAGGGTGTATTAAGGCCTTGGTCATTCCAACAGGACTCAGCACCATTGCACTCAGCACACGCCACCCAAGAATGGCTACAAAATGAGGTTCCTCGTTTCATTTCCAGCGCACAATGGCCAACAAAATCTCCGTATTCCAATCCGTTGGACTATTGTGTCTGGAGTAATTTAGAAAGCAATGTTGACACTAAACAATTAGGCAAACGCTATAGTCGTGCGGGGCCGACTATGTTATACCCTACAACACTACATATGTTAGCCCACTTATGTCAAATCCATATTGGAAGATTTCTCTTTTGAAATTAGGATTTTGACTAGTCCATTTTACAGCTAAATATAATCTAATGGTCAACCAAAATGCTAGAATTCTTCCCCGTCTCTAACTCTCTTCACAGACGTATCGATTGGCTTCAATTGTGTGATCGGAAAAACATTTATTTTTGCAATCATCTCCAAAAGCAAGAATCTCCAAATTTAGACTCATCTATATTATTTGCTTGTCTACGATATTTGGCTATATTCGTCAACATAATCAGGATAAAAAAGTCAGAAGTTCGCCTTTTGTGTATTTCAGATATAGCCTGTAAGTAATGCTGGTATTTTTTCACACAAAATTACTGGTACATTGTACCCGCTGTCCTAAACTTTTTGGTTTCTATTTGTGACCTTTATAACGGCTGCAAATGAGGAAAATTATTAGTTGTTGGTCCATTTCAACCCCTAATATATTGCGGACATCTTTGAAAACAATAGGCCTAGCCCTTCGAGCCCAACCCTACCCTTGTGAAAATTTTCGTGACGATCGGACGATATTTGCAATACTTATATAATATCCCCAACCTGTGTTGTAAGGTGAAAAAAATATTACAAAAAAAAGTCAAATTGAAAAAATCGCATGCGATAAAAAATATGAAAAAATAGAAATATGTGACAAAATACTACAAAACCTATATTAACATCATTATTGGCATATTTTTCTGCGATTTTTTTAGATTTTATACTTTTATGTCAAGAGGGCATTCTGAATTGACAAAATTTGTCAAAATCGGTCCAGCCATTCTTGAGAAATAAGCATTCTAACTAACATCCCCTTCCTTTGTATATACACATTGTATATATTTCGCTATATATATCTGATATTTTTACTATCGGCATCTACGTAACGTTCAGAATTGACCTGTTCGTCTATTTGTGATTTCGCCGGCAGTAAAAATATTCGCGGATTAATGAAAAATTTGACTTTTATTTAACGCAAATATAATGGTCTGTTTCACCCACTAAATATTACCCGATGGCCATCAAAATTGGAAGGCTTCTGCCCAGCTCTAAGCTCTAGCCCCATGCTAACGCGTCGATTGGTCTATAATTGTGACCTGTAGAGCAACTGCAAAATCAGGATTTTTTTCAGTTTTTGGTCCATTTCAACCCCTAAATATTGTGCGGTCATCTCCAAAAGAAATAGGGTTCTATTCTGACCCTAGCCCCACCTCCATTCCACATTTCGTGAAGATCGGGCCCTAATTGTGACCTGTAGAGTGATTACAAATTAACATGGACAGACGGACGGACGGACATACATAGCTAGATCGACTCAGCTCGGCGAGATAGGAAGATCCATATATACTTTCCTATGTGGGAAAACAATATTTCGTGGTGTTACATAATTTTTGGCCCAATCAGACTTATAATACCCCCAACACATAGTGTTGTAGGGTATAAAAATACCAAAGTGTCGATGCCTCAAGCAAGCGCTTCGCCGGGAATGGGCCAAAATACTGCAGGGCAACATTCGAGTAGCGTGTGATGGTTTCATAAGCAGCTTGAAAGCCATAATTTGTGTCAAAGGTGACCAATTCGAACAAATCTAAACCTATTCCAAAATTTGATGCTATTTCCGACATTTTTGCTTCATTCAATTAAATAAAAAAAATAAAAAATTATGATGTTTGACTTTGTTGCAGTTTTTGTATCTCACTCTGTATATCATATACTTTAAAATACCCAATATTTAAGCAATACTAACCCTTGTTCAAATATAAAAAATGTTAAACATCAGTAGTCCCAAAAATAATTAAAATGTTTAGGTTAAATATTACAGATTTATATTTAAGTACGGTATATTTTAGTATGCTAAAACTTTCACCCCCAATTTAGGGTTTTTATTATTCCTTTGTTTCTAAATTTCGAGAATTATCCTCCACTAACTACTCCTAACTACCTTTCCCAATTTCAGCTATTATTTGTCATTATTGCCCTGTTAAACGATAAAACTAAATAACATAAAATTGAATTAGAACTTGTATGACCTGAATATAGACGGTGCATTCAATAAATTATTATTATAATAAATCCAATTAATTTTTGGACAATTCAATTACATCTAAATCGACGATTTTTATTATCAATTAACGGTAATAACAACAAAACGCATCTGTATATCTTAATTTGTTTAATTAACTTGACAAGTCCTAAAGCCTAAACCACATATCGCCGACACAATCATTTGGGGGTTATTGTCCAAATATCGACAACAAGGGAATATGTATTTAGGCGTAGGTATTATTTGATAGCCAACATACACAAACATATGTACATCTATTTACATATTGACAATTAATGTCAATGCAAAAATTGATTGTGAGTTTGTATGTGTATGTCGCTAAGCCGACAACACAATGACATAGATAAGAACTACCTACAAAGACAATTGTTTACTTTGCATTTGCTACTCCTCCGCTCCAGCGCGTATTTTATAATCAATTTCGTACAAAGGATTTTTGCATAATATCACATTCACACTCAAACTCTCACCAACATACGCAAATATACTAAAGTGATAGCCTACTGCTGCCTATTCAAATATCAAAGATAAATATTGACACTTAAACGCTTCCACAGAAAACGACAATCTCAACTCCTTTGTTCATTGATTACATTGCTATTCGCTTAAAGGCTTGCTTTAATTTGGGATACAATGTTTACCCACAAAGGTGATTTTCGAAAGCTGTCCGGAGCTGAAAGGATTTAACTTCACTGCTTAGATCAATACATTCATTTGTGGTGATAAACTCAAACGTCGTCTTAGATGTTTCTTTAGGTTAAAAAGGTTATTTGATGGATTTTTTTGGAATAAAAGATGAAGCTGTTATCATTGACTCTTTTCAATCGTGATTAGATTTTTCTTGGAATATTTAAACAACAAGAACAATGAATTTCTTTATTATGTTATTATTATAAATTTGTGGAAGGATTTGAATTGAGTTCTTGTAATCATAAGATTAACATTGTAAGAGGGAAAAATATAATAAATACCGGAAGTATTGTGGTTGTTTAAGAAATTTTTATTTTCGGAGAACCTAACAAGTAAAAAAAGCTATAAGTTCGGCAGGGCCTCCACCACTTGGAACGAACTTCACAATTTTCAAAGAAATAAAATCCGTTAAAAATTCTGTTAAAATCTTAAAAATACCGAATGTAGCCGTATAGACCGGCGACGTGGACCTGCATCATCAAAATACCGAATATAGGGAGGAGGTATAGCTCTATTATACGGAGCGTGCAAAACGTGAACTTGAACAGAAAATTTTCTGACTTAGGCTGTAATAACCATAACGAACTTCAAATACCAAATTTCAAGCAATTCCGGTGAATAATTGAAACAATTGCAGTGAATAACGTCGCTATAATCATCAAAATACCGAACATCGGGCGGTACCATTATATGGGAGCTATACCAAAACGTGGAACTACATGACCCATTTTCAATACCAAAAGTCCTGCAGGCATATAATACATTTGAGTAACATTTTATCAACCTACTATATTTTGTTCGGAAGCTAAAGTGATTTCCACAGGCGGATAGACGGACATCGCTAAATCGACATAGAATTTTACGCTGATCAAGAATATATATATTTTGTGGGGTCTAACATGTATATTTCGAGGGTTATACAAACGGAATGACAAACTTAATATACCCTCCATACTATGGTGCAGGGTACATAGCCAAAATAGGACGCAGAAGTTTCTCTCATTTTAAAACTTTAAAAAAAATTGTTCAAATTACTTGAAATCCATGCTTTTTAGGTGTTCTCGCCAATATTACTGGCAAAAATCCGGGGAATGTTTTTGTAAAACATATTATCCCTCAATCGAGTCATTAAAGGGGTTTTATGGGACCTTTTCTTATGAACGTTTTAAAACTCCGTTAAGAAGTAATCGTTCCAGAGCAAAATATTGTCCAACAATTTATAAAGTATTAGTCAGTTAAGTCGACAGATGTATACCCTCAGCCAATATTCGATTATTTAAAAATATTTTGACTTCTGTTATGATTGTTCAAATTGTTGACCATCTATGGAGATGAACAGGTTCCGAAGGAATGGGCCAACATTGCCCATTTCGTATCGGTCCTAAATAAATCTTATAATTCAAAAACCGCTGGTTTGATTTAAACATTTCAGGCAAATCCGGAATTATCTCTTGGCAGAAAAGGATGATGAAAATGTGAAATTTGCAAATTTTGGCAAAAAATTGCGTTAAAATATGCCAATAAAAATGTGAATGAAAAAAATCTTTTTTTAAAGTCTTAAAGTCGGGCGGGGCCGACTTTATGATACCCTACACCACTTTGCTAATTTAGTAGAGGTCCACATAACAATTAAAAGTTTTTATGGGAGAATTCAATCATATACGCTATGCTTATAATTATAATTTAAAGTTCAAAAGACTAAATATGCCGAAGCATTTGTATCTTTTAAATTCGGACTTGTATCGCCCATTTGATATATATGGGAGCTATATCCAAATCTGAACCGATCTTGATAACATTTGGCAAAGATATTTCTGAGCTGTATTTCATATATTTCCTTGAATATCGTTGTTACGGAGTACATATTACGGTTGTGGATAACAAATCCGATGAACAGTATATATGGGAGCTATAGCTATATCTGAGCCGATCTCGATAAAATTTAGCAAATGTATTTCTGAGCTGTATTTGATATATTTCCCAAAATATTGTTGTTACTGAGTGCATATTACGGCTGCGGAGCACAAAAATAACAAATCGGATGAACAATATATATGGGAGCTATAGCTATATCTGCACCGATTTCGATCAAATTTGGCAAACTTATTTTCAGGCCTAATTTGGTTGTATGTGCAAAATTCCATACTAATCGGGCTGATATTACACGTTTGGTGCACAATAAAAAACAATCGGACGAAGATATATATGGGAGCTATATCTAAATTTTGAGCGATTATCTCCAATTTCAATAGGGTTCGTCCTTGGGCCAAACAAATGATTTGTGCAAAGTTTCATCTGGATAGGGCAATAAACGCGAACATTACTTTGTTTACAAACATACATGCACAGATGGACGGACGGATGGACATGCATAAATTGACTCAAAATGTGATTCTATGCAAATCATCAAAAGGAACTATGGGTCTATCTCGTTTCCTTTTGCCTGTTACAAACAAATGCACAAAGACATCTTACCCTGACCACTTTGTGGTGTAGGGTATAATGAGTAGGCAATACGATAGTAAATGGCGATCATTCATGTCTAAAATTGCCATCTAGCTTTCAACTCCAGGACCCACGTCGTGCTCCAGCTGGAAGATGCGAACACAAACAAGAGTGACCGACAAAGTGTTATGGGGTACATTTCAAAATGCGGATCTACTTCTTCCATATGACAATAATCCATCCAATGAGAACTCAAAATGCAAAATTCATTGGGACTGCAATTAGTGAAATATCGAATATAAAGGATGCAAACAAGTAGAGCGAATTGTACATTTAGTAAGAAAAGGATTTCTATCCTTCCAAAAATCCTTTCTAAACCTTCATGATACCTTAAAACGCTTTTGTATGTCATGATATGGGTCATAACCCCCGGATAAGGGGACAACACAATTCCAAGTATATTTTGCATTGTTCATATTAATTTAGGTAAATGCTGGTAATTGCAAAAAATGATCACGTTTTGGTACCATCATATGATTGGCCACTTTTTATACCCTCCACCATAGTATGGAGGGTATATTAAGTTTGTCATTCCATTTGTAACACCTCGAAATATACATTTTAGGCCACAAAATTCTATGTCGACTTGGCGATGTCCGTCCGTCTGTGGAAATCACTCTAGCTTCCCAACGAAATGAAGTAGATTGATAAAATTTTAATCAAACGTATATTATATCTGCAGGACTTTTGGTATTTAAAATGGGCCATGTAGATCCACGTTTTGGAATAGCCCCCATATAACTGTGCCTCCCGATATTCGGTATTTTAATGATTTTAGCGACATTTTTCACCGGAATTGTTTCGAATTTGGTATTTGAAGTTCGTAATGGATACTACAGCCTAAGACAGAAAATTGTCTGAGCAGGTCCACGTCTTCGTATAGTCCCCATATAACGGTACCTCCCGATATTCGGTTTTCCATAACATTATTCACAAGTTTAGCATTTGAATATTGTAATGGCTTATGACAAAAGTTACCTATGCAGATCTATGTTTTCGTATTAGGGTTTAATATAACAGCTATATTCGGTATTTTTAAGATTTGAACAGATTTTTTAACGGATTTTATTGGTTTTGAAAGTTCATCTTCAATTACATCTTTTTTACTTGTTCTTTTTCATGCTTTTTTTTGCCCTTATTTGGCACTTTTATATCTAAGTGGGTAGAAAACCTCTTCGAATAAAATTTTCAATTTTCGGAGAATGACCCATCTTGGTTTTGATCATATTCATCAATTGATTTGGCTAAAAAATTGTATTTAGGCTACCTTGGGGTAGAGAAACATCTTACAGATAATTGTCCACATGGGCATTTATTTAAGTATAGTCCCCACATTAGTGTATCCCCAAGAGTGGTCAGAAAAGAAAATTGTGTATTCTATTGAATTTGTAACCCCCCAAGAGAATATTGGTTAGGAACACATGAACTTCTATGTGAAATAAACTCCGAAATGTAAACCTGGGACTCATTCAGTCGGAAATTGTGGCAGAAACATGAAAAAATTACGAATATTTGAAAGTAGCACGGAATCGAACATTTGTTAATCGTCATTGAATTATACTATGATGAAAAATATGGACTTTATGGGGTCTCCAACGGACAATTTAAATTACAAAGAATTAATTTCCATCCTACGTTAATGGGTGTAAAAGAGTAATTAACTTTGCCTATTATGAAATCTTTCTGACCTTAATTATGAGATTTACAAAACTAAGTACCACGCAGCACGGTATTCTAAACTTTGAAAATACAAACTCCAAAATACAACTCATTTGAATGGAAAATGTTGCTAAGCTCTTTACAATACCCAAAACTAACCTGGGTTTTCACATAGGACTATTATAGATGTTCTATATCTATAGCTTTTCAACACTCAAATTAACGCCCATGACTGAAAAATAAGTCAAAAATTTATATTAAGTCATTACTTATAATAAAAATTGTGGCGCATACATAAATCAGATCAGTGTGGTTTATTATGCTTTAAAAAATATGAATTAAAGAATAAAAGTACTAGCCGGCAACGCATAAAATTATAATAAAATAAATTATATACATAAAGTAATGTTCAACTGCTGTGGGTTGTTAATCGGTCGGCAAACCGACTGCTACTTTTTAAGTTTTTCTTTTTAATCCATATCTGAAAAAACTGTTTTCCGAGTATCATCAAACTTTGCACATTCCAATATTTGTGTGAAATCAAATGAACATAAACTAAGAATCTGGTAAGAATTCGATCGGTACAATTAGAGTTTATATATGACTTGTTGCGTTCTAGTATAGTTTCGACTTAATCACAAATGCAAAATATATAAAAAATTACCTGGGACAGGCGGTTGAAAATTGAATTGAAATTTCCGGACTCATATTGTCTAATTTGGTTGATTATTGTCTTGGGTTCTGGGTATGCTGGGACTGGGGAGCTATTGCATCATATGTGATCTGAAAATAGAAAAGTATAATAATGTGTATTGGAATTCAGCTATTACATATACTGAATATTTCCCCTTTCATAACACACAATAATTGCAAGTTATAACATTTTACTACCCATTCTGAAAATTATTTAGTCGTCTGCATTTTTCACTAAATATCTTCATTTCATTCCAGGAATAGTTCTCATAAATTGTCCCCTCACACACACACATTAAACTATGTTTGCTCATTACAACATTTAAAGTGATTAACCATTTTTGCCCGACAGCCAACTTGTTTACACTCTGAACTTCTGTTGGCGTCTTAACAACGCCCATTTGTTGTTCTTTCCTAGGTTCAGCAGAGAGGAAATCCTTGAGCGTAGTAAACGCTTGTAATTAATTTAAAGGTTTCACGAAGTGCAACGATTTTATGTTCCACTCTTCTGCCGCACATAGTTACATTCAAAGCGCCGCTGTTGGGCGTTGTTGCAATTTAAAATTATTACCTAAAGTTTAACGAACCACACAGTCAATGCTAAGTTCGTAAGTTCCATTAATTTATGACAAAACATTTCCGTACTTTGAAGTTGAATGTGGCTATTATAGAAGTTGGTTGGCTTGTTGGTTTGGTAACTCACAAAAGTCGTTCTCAGTAAAGTGGCAATTGATAAATGACATGCAAAAAAACCAAGGTGGGCGATACCACCCTGTACAGGTGGTAGGAGTTGGCAGACAACGACAATTTGCTAACAGAAAATGTCCCATTTTGTTGGAAAAGGAAAAAAGCGAAATAGGATCTCTGTAGACAAAAAAAACTTTTAATTTGTTTTGTTAGGTTGTGAAACAAAGTAACTGCAAAATCCGCTTATTTATGTTGAAATGAACTTTTCAATGAGAACTTCTTTAATATGCTGGTGTGCTATGTCATATTTCACAGTGACATATTGCAAATGTCACAAATATATCATACACATAATTGTGTGCATTTTTATCGTCCATTAAAGATTAAATGAGTTCCATGGAGCACAGAAGAACCGGCTTAAATCGCTTGACCAGACCTTGAAGCCTCTACTGTCTTCAGACCTTAAGCTCTTCTATTGTAAACAGGAGACCTTAAGATTTTCTATTGTAAAAGACCTTAAGGTTTTGTATTGCAAATGGGAGACCTTAAGGTGTTCTATTGTCTATAAGACCTTAAGGTCTTTTATTGCTTATAGGAGACTTTAAGGAGCTTACGTTCTTCTATTGTCTATAGGAGAACTTAATATTTTCTATTGTCTACAGAAGATCTTAATGTCTTCTATTGCCTGCAGGAGTCCTTAACGTCTTCTATTCTCTATAGGAGACCTTAAGGTCTTCTATTCTCCATAGGAGACCTCAAGGTCTTCTATTCTCCATAGGAGACCTCAAGGTCTTCTATTCTCCATAGGAGACCTCAAGGTCTTCTATTCTCCATAGGAGACCTCAAGGTCTTCTATTCTCCATAGGAGACCTCAAGGTCTTCTATTCTTCATAGGAGACCTCAAGGTCTTCTATTCTCCATAGGAGACCTCAAGGTCTTCTATTCTCCATAGGAGACCTCAAGGTCTTCTATTCTCCATAGGAGACCTCAAGGTCTTCTATTCTCCATAGGAGACCTCAAGGTCTTCTATTCTCCATAGGAGACCTCAAGGTCTTCTATTCTCCATAGGAGACCTCAAGGTCTTCTATTCTCCATAGGAGACCTTAAGGTCTTCTATTCTCCATAGGAGACCTAAAGGTCTTCTATTCTCCATAGAAGACCTCAAGGTCTTCTATTCTCCATAGGAGACCTTAAGGTCTTCTATTCTCTATAGGAGACCTTAAGGTTTTCTATTCTCTATAGGACACCTTAAGGTCTTCTATTCTCTATAGGACACCTTAAGGTCTTCTATTCTCTATAGGAGACCTTAAGGTCTTCTATTCTCTATAGGAGACCTTAAGGTCTTCTATTCTCTATAGGAGACCTTAAGGTCTTCTATTCTCTATAGGAGACCTTAAGGTCTTCTATTCTCTATAGGAGACCTTAAGGTCTTCTGTTCTCTATAGGAGACCTTAAGGTCTTCTGTTCTCTATAGGAGACCTTAAGTTCTTCTGTTCTCTATAGGAGACCTTAAGGTCTTGTGTTCTCTATAGGAGACCTTAAGCTCCTCTATTCTCTATAGGAGACCTTAAGGTCTTCTATTCTCTATAGGAGACCTTAAGGTCTTCTATTCTCTATAGGAGACCTTAAGGTCTTCTATTCTCTATAGGAGACCTTAAGGTCTTCTATTCTCTATAGGAGACCTTAAGGACTTCTATTCTCTATAGGAGACCTTAAGGTCTTCTATTCTCTATAGGAAACCTCAAGGTCTTCTATTCTCCATAGAAGACCTTAAGGTCTTCTATTCTCTATAGGAGACCTTAAGGTCTTCTATTCTCTATAGGATACCTTAAGGTCGTCTATTCTCTATAGGTCTTCTGTTGCCTATGGGAGACCTTAAGGTCTTCTATCGTCTGTAGGAGACTGATCGTCCAGAGAAGACTTAGAGATCTTCCTTTGTTCAGAGGAAACCTAGAGGACTTCTATCGTCCGAAGAAGACCTAGAGCGCTTCTATCGTTCGGAGAAGACGTAGAGGTCTTCTATTGCAAAACACACAGTCCACAATGTCTGCCGCAATGTTGTTGCAGCACGTGTCGTTCTTTTTCTTTTTTATTAATGTTTTGTGAGACACATATTGTTTATAAATGTTAACATGAACCTTTTCATGTAATACATGAATGTAAATATAGTTTCATTCTGTTGCTGTAAAAAAATTACAATAAAAACGTAAAAAACGATTCCATAGAAATTTTCAACCGAAATCCACAAGCACCCATTCTCACAGTTTATTGCCGGGTATTAATTTAGTTATTCAATTGAAAGAGAACCGCAGCAACTGAGCTCCGCATCAACTCATGGTTAGAGTCATCAATCACAGGTGTTGTTATTCAACGAATATAACTAAGCTCTCGAGTTTTTATTTTCTATTTGTTTTATTTTCAAAATCAATAAGTTATGATGTATCGAAGTATGAGCATGATTGCAGTTGTGATGCCGATTGAGGACGAGTTAGTCGTTAACCACTGTCAAACCTGATGCAACCAACACCCGACACAACCTGTCCGTTTCTATTGACCTTTTGCATTGTTTGATTTTGATTTAGTTGTCATAAATTCGCATTCGTAGAGCGGTTTTATGTCGTTAACTGGCATTTTTTTACCTGTTGCCTGATGTTTGAGAAGCTGGCTGTTGGGGCGTGTGATTATCGTATTTTTAGTGGAGGAGTTTATGTAACATACGCACGCAAACACATACACAGTGACGTATGAGTGATGAAAGAGGTTTCAGTTGAGATTTGATTGAATATTTGCAGGAATTTTTTTTTATATTTTAGAGATATAAAAAAAAATAAAAGCGGTTAAATGTTTTTTTCTTGTGATATGTGTTCGCAATAAAATGGTCGGGCGGGGCCGATTTTATGATACCCTACACCACTTTGCTAATTTAGTTGAGCTCCACTTAATAATTAAAAGTTTTTATGGGAGAATTCAATCATACACGCTATGATTATAATTATAATTTAAAATTCAAAGGACTAAATATGCCGAAGCATTTGTATCTTTCAAATTCGGACTTGTATTGCCCATTTGGTGCGGAATTAATTTGAAATCGGATAAAAATATATATGGGAACTATATCCAAATCTGAACCGATCTCGATAAAATTTGGCAAAGATATTTCTGAGCTGTATTTGATATATTTCCCTGAATATCGTTGTTACAGAGGGCATATTACGGCTGCGGAGGACAAAAATATCAAATCGGATGAACAATATATATGGGAGCTATAGCTATATCTGAACCGATTTCGATAAAATTTGGCATACTTATTTTCAGACCTAATTTGGTTGTATGTGCAAAATTCCATACAATTCGGGCTGATATTACACGTTTGGTGCACAATAAAAGGCAAATCGGACGAAGATATATATGGGAGCTATATCTAAATTTTTACCGATTATCTCCAATTTCAATAGGGTTCGTCTTTGGGCCAAACAAATGTTGTTTGCAAAATTTCATCTCAATCGGATAATAAATGCGACCTGCATTTTGTTCACAAGAATACATGGACAGACGGACGGACAGACGGACTGACATGCATAAATCAACTCAGAAAGTGATTCTATGCAGATCATCAAAAGGAACTATGGGTCTATCTCGTTTCCTTTTGCCTGTTACAAACAAATGCACAAAGACATAATACCCTGACCACCTTGTGGTGTAGGGTATAAAAATACGGAAAATTTCACTTAACACAGGAAATCTATAATTTTGTAAAATTACATTGTTGGTGCAAAATTTATGTGTTTTGGGAAATTATCACAAAAGTCCATAAAAGGACTCAATGGTACCATCTATCAAAATGTATCTTTTCATATATTACAAATTGCACTAAAATGGTTACAAAATTACAGACAAAAGGAAATGGCTAAATCGACATTGAATTTTATATTGACCAATAATATATTTGTGGGGGTCTAAAATGATTATTTCGAGGAGTTATTAATGGAATAACAAACCTAATATAACCTCTATAGTATGGTGAAGTTTATAAATATACGAAAAGTATTTCGAAACTATTCTAATAAAATATTAATTGAGTCTGCGATTTTCTTTTTAAATATCTTTCAATATCAAATCTTTCGTGCATATAAGATACACCGATTAACCCTTTTTGGTACCTCCCCCAAAAGCGGTGCAAATATTGAAATATAATAAGCGATAGACTACGATTTCGTGCAAAGAAATCAGGTTTTACCATTAATAGCAAACGTAGATCAGGTACTGGTCCATATCATCCGGTATATTTTCCATAATGAACTCAACTGTCATAAAATAATATATAAAACCAGTAAGGAAAAGTCAAAAGTCGGGCGGGCCGCCTATATGATACCCTACACCACTGTGCATATTTAGTAGAGCTCCTGTTGCAAAAGAATTTATATGAAGTAAATCATACCAACCATCAACCTTTATAGGAGGCATATACAATTCTGAATCGATTTTAACTAAATTTGACGGAGACTTTTTAATCTTTTATACCAAATAACATTGCTATAAAGTGCATGATATCACTTCGAAAAGACGGAGTCCACAAATGAAAACGTACGTCCTGAAATTCACTCTATTTGGGCCGAAATTAGCCATTATTTGCACAATAAACATGACATCGGATTAAGGATATATATGGGAGCTATATCCAAATTTTAGCCGTTCTTGATTAAATTTGGCAAAGGTATTTCCGAGCTCTAAAAGATATCTGGCACCAAATATCATTGTTGTCGAATGCATATTACGGATGAAACATATATATGGGAGCTATAGCTATATCTGAACCGATCTACACCAAATTTGAAGTACTTGTTGCTAGGATGAATTCAGTCGTAAGGGCAAAAATTCAGTCCGCTTGGACTGATATTAGCCATTTGATGCACAATAAAGATGTATATGGAACCTATATCCTAGTCTGAACCGATCTCAATAAAATTTGACAAAGGTATTTTCGAGCAGTATCTGAATATTATTCTTGTGGAAGGCATATTACGCATGTGAGGAACCCCAAATCGGATGAAAAATATATATATAGAGCCTATAGCTATATCTGAACCGGCTTTCTCCAAATTTGATGTACTTGCTTCTAGACTGAATTCGGCGGGATGTACCAAAATTCAGGTCTTTAGGACTTATATTGGCCATTTGGTGCACAACAATTATCCCGAAATCGTTTGAAGATATATATGGGAGCTAAGTCTAAATCTGATCCGATTATCACCAATTCCAATAGGGATCGTCCTTTGGCCAAACAAATATTGTTCGCAAAAATTAATCTTAATCGGATAATAAATACAACCTGCGTTTTGTTCACAAAAATACATGGACATGGATAAATCGACTCAGAAAGTGATTCTATGAATATCCTCAAAAGTAACTATGAGCTTCCTTCTCCATGTTACAAACAAATGCACAGAGACATAATACCTTTAGTAGGGTAAAAAAAGTCGACCCTTGCTGTCCTAAAAATTTGCATTTGCAAAATTTGCAGTTGCATGATGAAACGTGAACAGATAATATTTGATCAAGTGCTTTATCAATTTCAATTCGAATTCGGTTTCGATGTTTAAATCAGAGCCATGTAATAGGGTCTTTCAGCCACCTTAAATATACCTGGTTGACATATCCATTTTGAAATAACAGTTATTCTTGAGGTCGAAATCACCAAAATACCGCAAATATATGATACCAATAAAGGTTTATATATTCTTAGGAACTTATAATCGCAAGATTGAGCACTACCATTATGTAAACAGGCAAAGCATGCTCTATGGTTAAAATGCATTAAGTCGGTCGGTACTTTACATTTTTTTAGCAAAAATATCAAGATATCTTTATGAAAAGTTGTAGTTTGGTTCGGAAATATGCTTGGGAACTTCACCATGACTAACATCGGCTGGTATCAATTTATAGTACCTATGTCAAAACAGTGCACTATATTGACCTTTTTATGATGGGGGCCTGTATATGGAGATATTTCAATAACAATCTTCTAAGGAATACGACAAGTATCTATTTTATTATTTTTCGTAAATATTGTGTATTGGAAATAAATGAATGGAAAAGCTTAAATTGACTTCAATTGAAAGCCATTATTTTTGAGCACAGCATGTGTCTTACAAACTTTAACGGGCGGTCCAATAGCCGGGTCGCCAGTACCATGCAAATAATATAACTTGATTGATATATTTTCAACATTTGCCTTAAATTAAATATTTTACATAGCAGCGCCTAAAAATATGCCACAAAAACCCATATTGGTTAAATTTGACACACATTAGAATTCAAGTCGTTTCTCCCACATGATTCTCACATATCATCACCACGTAATGACGCACCGAAAATTGCATTTAGCTTTCTTTCCCAGAACTGCACTTTTCTTACAATCTTTCTGATGAACAAGAAGAAGAATCAATTCTGGGCTGAATCATTTAATCTCAGTCTGACTTGAACCGCAAAGAAAATAAGAAGTAATGTTTACAAAATTATTCGTATTTTTAATCGCTTGTGTAATACTCGAAGCCAATGAACCAAAATCAAATGGAACCAAATCGACACCAGTGGAATTGAATGCAAATAGTACCGCAGCAGAATCAGTGAGTGTTTGCGGCAGCACCTCCAATTTTAGATTTGTGTATTTGTATCTAACAAAGTGTATTTTCTTAGCCACCTGCTATCAGTCGTCGTGGGAAATCGATATTTCAATATCAGGCAAAGAATTGCGGAATAAAACATAATGGTCAGGTGATTATTTGTCCGAAACCCTGAATTAAGACCATAACTGAGGGTGGTGAGTGTGTGAGAAGTTCCTCGTGGAATTGACTTTTATTTCAGACAATGTGTATTTGTGGAAATGTGACGAATAAATACAACCAATTATTTAAAAAAATAGTTTGCAAATAATGTATAATTCAATAATCAATGCTTGTTCTATTAAAATATTTAATGAAAATTATTAAAAAAAAAATGTCAAATTAAAACTTTTATAAATAAAATATTTTTCATTTCATATTTTCATAGCAAAAGAATCCAGTGCCAAAAAATTATTTTAGTTTTTTAAAGTAGTAATTCCTATGCCGTAGCCGATGGTGTAATATAATTAGAATGAATAGACCAATATTGATGAAGTTTGAACGAACTGCAAATGCTAGTGAATTGGATACAGAATACAGTTAAGAACTCCAAAATAGCATAAGGGACTTATAAGAATAATTTTCCGCCATAGGGGTTATCAAATGTTATCAAAATAAAAGTAATTTCGTGAAAATTTGTGGCTGAAATCACCATGACTCCGAATATCGGGAGGTACTGCTATATCATATGGGGGCTATAGAAAATACGAACTTATAGAGGCAATGCTCTGCCAACAAAGAGCCCATTAAAAATTCCTAACACCAAATCTAAAGAATTCCGTGAAAAATAGAGCTAAAATCGTAAAAACATCGAATGCCGGGATTTACAGTTTTGGGGAGGCTATATGAAAACGTGGACAGGTATAGATAAGACCGGTATAGATGGACCGATATAGTGAGATGAAAAAACTGCAACCAACTTCAGACTGCTGTCATTTCTAAGCACTCGTCCCACAGCCGTTAAAATTATTCCAGTAACAGCTCATTATATAATTTTCAAGCGTACAACAGCATTTTTGGTGAAAATTTTCCAAAAAAAAAAGTTATTCGTGATGGAATTCAAGCGTTATAGTGTGATTTCTTTATATTTGGCTGGAAATATAACAAGTGGCTATTGTTAGAGCACTCCAGGATTTATATGTGAATAAATATTTTGTGTCTCGTACCATCGCTCGTTACCGTAGTCCGACGTCAAGAAAGTGGAACGAAGAAAACAGCAACATCGGCAGAAATGGTTCGAAAAGTAAAGAATCGACTTGATCGAAACCCGTGTCGTAGTGGCCGAATGGCTCGTGATTTGAACATATCGCAATATTTCATTCGGCAATTATTGAAAAATGAGCTCGGGGTAAAGCCATTGAAATTCCAAAAAGGTGCCAGAACTTACACCGCAACAGAAAGAAAATTGACTCAAAAGAGCTAAAGAGTAGCTTCGCTTGGCTGAACGTTGTGATCTGCCGAATTTGGTTTTCTTCGATGAGAAAACATTCGTTGTCCAGCAGTTTGTAAACAAACAAAGTGATCGTGTTTTCTTGCCAAAGAGGTCAGTTGAAAATGTGCACCTGCAGTTGGCCATCAGAACACAAGCGCCGGCCATGGTGATGGTGTGCTCGTATTAATCGACCGTGGCATCAGAATAAATGCCGAATATTATCGGGAAAATATTCTGGAGGGTATATTAAAGCCTTGGGCATACAAATATTTTGGCCGCAAACCTTGGACATTCTAACAGGACTCACCACCATCGCACTCAGCACACGCCACCTAAGAATGGTTACAAAATGAGGTGCCTGGCTTCATTTCCAGCGCACAATATGGCCACCAAAATCTCCGGATACCAATCCGTTGGACTATATCGTCTGGAGTATTTTGGCAAGCAAGGTTGGCACTAAAAAATACCAAATGTCGGTCAACTCAAGCAAACGCTTCACCGGGAATGGGCCAAAATACCGCAGAGCAACATTCGGGCAACGTGTGACGGTTTCATTGGCCGTTTGAAGGTCATAATTCGTGCCAAAGTTGACCAATTCGAACAAATCTAAACATATTTTAAATTTGATGCTACATCCGACATTTTTGCTTTCATTTAATAAAACTAAAAAAAAATGTAAAAATTATGGCGTTTGACTTTGTTGCAGTTTTTTATCTTTTCCTGTATTCCCTCAGCTGTATGGGCACAGAGAGTGAATATCATTTGATAGGCCAAAATTGGCCCCATTGAACTAACGAATTTAGAACATAGGACTATTTAGACGAAATATGTTTCAGGACATATAAAGTCGATCTAGCGGTGTCCATCCGCTCCTTTGTATGGCTGGCTGGCCAAGCCGTGCCTCATCGAAATAATGATTTTAATAACTTACCTCCTTCAGCTACCTTCCCCACAAGCGGTCAACATTTTGAGTAATCAAAACTTTCATAAAATAGAATATAACAGTTCAAAGCTGGAATCTTAAAATTTGGGCGAGGGGCATTTTTGGTCGAGAGGGATTAGATAAGGCCGGGTTTCTGGAAATCCGAACTAGAAAGGTACGACAAATATTAAAAAGTACTAAATATGGTACCCTTTGTATTTGAGGAAGCAATGGAGCTAGAATTCTTATATGTGGGTCACTGATAAAGTGTATGATAGATGTACCCCATAGGGTTATTGGGAATTTACACTAGAAGTGTATGAAAATTACTAAAATGTACTACATTTGATACTATTTCGTAGAGCTTAAAACTTGAAATTAGGAATGGGAATCAAGGTTGCGGAGTGGTCAAGCCGATGTAAGGAGTTAGTTTTGGAAGTGTTTACTTATGTATACGAAAAGTACTAAACGGTACTAAATTTAGTACAAAATGAATTTGCAGGGAACGGATGGAGCTGGAATTCTGAAATTTGAAAATAATATTACTGGCTGAGTGTAGGCTTGGGATATGGAGCTAGTTTTCGAAATGTATACTTATGTACACGAAAAGTACTAATGGTACTAAATTTTGTACAATTTCGATTTGGATAGATAGAGCTGGAATTCTGAAATTTAGAAATAAGATTACTATTGCATTGTAGGACTAAGTTCCTAAATTCCTACTTATGTGCACTAAACGGTACTAAATTTCGTATAATTTAAATGTTGGCTGAACAAGTAGAGTTGGAATTTAAAAATTTGCAAAAATAAGGTATTTTTTGGACCGTACGATGAAGGTAGTCATGAAAATTTGAACATAAGTATAGGTTCATACACCTCATCCAATTAAAGTTGTTAGAAATCATGATGGAATCTACGCCCAATTTATTTGGAATTCGTACCAAAAACATATGAAAAAGACAAAAATGTACTAAATAGTGTACCATTCGTATAAAGTTAAATGTTTGGTTTCCCGTACTAATATGATAAGGAAAATAAGAATAATATAAAAAATAAAACAGCTTTGCTGTATTTTGAATGCATAAGCTTTTCCTAATCAACCGTGCTAATTTATTGTGCTTAGGTTATGTATAAATAGGAATTCTACTGTATTGAATATTAATTATTCAGTTTGAGCGCATCTGTTACGGCATTAGTATGAAAATCAGCATTTTATATTTTATTTTATTGGCAATAATAAGTATAAAATGTCTGCGAGGACAAGACATGGAAGATTCAACAAACAATTCAACACAGGTAAGAGTATAGAGATATATAAAATGGGCATATTGATATTTTTATTTATTTATTAATTTATAATTTTTTTTTTGTTAGATGGTAGGCTTTTTATTCTATACTCCAGAAAGATATTCTCCGTGTGGATACAGACACAATGGCCAGCCGATACCATGTAGATATTGATGATTACTTTTTAATAACTTCCTTTCACGGTGATCCGTATTATTTCTATAATGTGGTGATATTTAAGAAAAAGATGATTTGGGTTTAACAAAAACAAAAATAATAAATAAATATAAATATATAAACGCCATACTTTTTACATTTTTTTTTAAATTTTATTGAATGAAAAAAGTGTCGGAAATAGCACCAAATTTTAAAATAAGTTTAGATTTGTTCGAATTGATCACCTTTGGCACGAATTATGACCTTCAAACGGTGAATGAAACCGTCACACGCTGCCTGAATGTTACTCTGCGGTATTTTGGCCCATTCTCGGCGAAGCGTACCAAGGCTTGCGTACCCAAGGCTTTAATAAACCCTCCAGAATATTTTTGCCATAATATTCGGCATTTATTCTGATTCCACGGTTGATTAATACGAGCGGAGATCGACTATCGGCTGTTATGGCGCCCACACCATCACCACGGCCGTCGCTTGAGTTCTGGTGGCCAACCGAAGGTGCAAAATTTCAGCTGACCTCTTTGGCAATTTGTTTTTTTACAAACTGCTGGACAACGAATGTTTTCTCATCCGAGAAAACCAAATTCAGCAGTTCACCACTTTCGACCAAGCGGAGCAACCCTTTAGCGTTTTTGAGTCTATTTTCTTTTGTTCAGCTCACGAGCCATTTTTCGGCCACTGCGACGCGGGTTTCGATCAAGTCGCTTCTTTACTTTTCCAACCATTTCTGCTGACGTCGGGCTACGATACCATTGCTCACGGTAACGAGCGATGGAACGAGACATAAACGATTTATTTACATTTAAATGCTAGAGTGCTCTAGCGATAGCCACTTGTGGTTTTCCAGCCAAATATAAAGAAATCACACTATCACGCTCGAATTCTATCACGAATAACTTTTTTCTGGAAAATTCTCAGCAAAATGCTTTTGTACGATTGTAAACTATATAATGAGCTGTCACTGAAATGATTTTAACAGCTGTTCATAGAGTGGCTTAGATATGACAGCAGTGTGAAATTGGTAGCAGTTTTTTCATCTCACTCTGCATATGTCACCTTCAAGACAGATCTTGTGTTGATAAAAATATTGAAATATCAAAAGGGAAAGGAAAGTAAAGGAGGAAATATTGGAAAGAATCGGATGCTCATTCGCGTTGTACGAGCTTCATGGCTATTCAAAATTCTGACCCGTTGGGGGGGATGTAACAGAAGAAATGAACCGATAAATCCCATCATCACATGACATCTTGTGGGGATAGAAATATTGAGATGTGTCGAGTTTCAAAGGAATCATCTCGCGTTTACGAGCTTCAGGGCTATTCAAAATTTTTATCCGATGTAGGGAGGTACCAGAACGAGTGGATGTGTAAAATTTGAAATATTTCCCAATTTTTAAGACTTATAATTATACCAAATTTTTGCACGTAACCTAAAACTGACAAAAATATTAGGATTTCGAAAGTTTGAAATGATCTAATGATGATGAAAACGTTTGCTTGTGTATTAACTCATTAAAAATAATGTACAAATTAATATTGAGTTGAATTTATATTTTTTATTGGAAATGTTTGGAAACGTCTTGGCGATTCGTTTGCAAACGATATAGCTCGGCAACTCATGGCCCAAGTAGATTAAACAATTGATTTTATTATTTTTTTTTTTTTGTACTTTTCACATTGAATTGTTTGTGTTTGTGACTTCTTGTGAGCGGTACATGATTTGTTTCGTACGCTGGTTCTGAACTCCTAATTTTAGCAAAGGCAGGTCGCACTATATACGTAGTCCTTTTCTGGTATCTGTAGCCATAAGCCTTAGATATTAAAATGAATTAAATAATTTTCCAATAAAACCACATTCATTGGTTTTAGCACTGAAATATATTCAAAACAAATAATGAATAAACACAACCATTTGCGGCGTATAAACGAACAAGTTGTAAACATTAACACTTTATTGGCTTTCCATTATGTCTATATCCGCAATTTTTTTGTACGGGGACTACGAATATGGTCGAGATAATTTTTTTCTAAAAATAAAAAAAAATATTATTATTTTGATATTAAGAGTTGAAAAAAGCCTACTTCATCTCTTATTGGAGGCATCTCTGAACTTGGCGGTTCCTCTGCACCGTGGGATTTTGCCGAAGCTTTATATTCCCGATTGTCCAATGTAAAACGAGCATAAATGCAAAAATATGACGGCTCCTCAACAGATCCATGACTTCTACGTTTGTTTATTATTGTTGGACTGATGCGAACGGCAAACGTTTGGCGTTCAATGGTGTGCAATTTGTGACTGATAACACAGTATCCGTGTTTTTGTTTTATTTTTGAATATTCAAACAAATATGTGGGTATACACTGAACCTGTTAACTAAGCATTGACAGTCGTTTAAGCTGTGGTTGATAGGTATAATTTAATGCAAAGGAGGATAATTTTGTGTTTCCAATTTTATTATGAAAACAAAAAAAAAAAAAAAACTTAAAAAGTGCTGTCCGTTTTTTTTAATACATTTTGATTTTGATCTGTTATTGTCCATTGCGTATCAGATAGGTCTGATATAACTATCTACGACTTCTTTATCTGCTTGGTGTAAGATATCTGTTAATTTTTGGAAAATGTAGAAATGTTTGTGAGGTACCAGATATAGTGAATCAAAGTATTCCGCTTACTTTAATTCTGATAAAAAGGTCGAGATATGCAAAAAATACAGGAAATCGAACATTTATTTCCAATTTTATGCGAATGATTGTTAATCAAAATGTTAACCTTTTGTGGAGAAGTTACCAGAAGCAGTGGGCCGATAAAATTCATATTCACATCAGATCTCTAATTTAGAGAAATATTTAGATATACTAAGTTTGAATAGGATCGCTGACTTGTTTCGCAATTTGTGAGATATATAAATATTGAAAATTCTGATACTTTGTGAGGGAGGTACATGATAGAGTGGACCGATATTGTCCATTTTTGATACATATATTGGCTTTTGCAAAGTTTGCGTTTGTGGATGATCCTTTCGTGTTTTATAATGTAAATTATTTTCTGTGAAAATTTAGACCTTTCGTGCGGGAGGTACCAGAAGGCCATCCAATATTGGCCATCCCGAACTCGATCTAAGTTTGACAATAATATTACAATTTACCACGTTTGGACCAAATCGGATACTCCCATCGAGAGTTATCGTGCGCAAAAGCCAGACAGACGGGCGGATACCCCTACATCGTCTTCAAATGTCCTGAAACGTATTTGGTCCAAAGGGTCCTAGGATCTTAAACCGTTACTCCAATGATGCACGTTTAAGTCATATCTGTATCCAAATAGACCCCTCCGGGTCTTCTTTGGCAGAAGACCTACACGTCTTCTATGACAGAAGACCTACACGTCTTCTATTGCAGAAGACCTCCGGGTCCTCTTTGGCAGAAGGCCACCAGGTCTTCTATGGCAGAAGACCACCAGGTATTTTACCTCCATCTCCAGATCTTCTATGGCAGAAGACCAACTCCAGGTATTCTGCGGTAGAAGACCACCTTCTATGGCAGAAGACCAACTCCAGGTCTACTAAGGCAGAAGACCTCCAAGTCTTCTATGGCAGTAGACATCCCGGTATTATAAGGCAGAAGACTTCCAGGTCTTCTATGCCAGAAGACCACCTCCAGGTCTTCTATGGCAAAAGACCACCTCCAGGTCTTCTATAGCACGATTCCACCAGGTCTTCTATGGAGAAAGACTTTCAGGTCTTCTATGGCAGAAGACCTCCAGGTCTTCCATGGCAGAAGACCTCCATGTCTTCTATGGTAGAAGACCTCCAGGTCTTTTATGGCAGAAGACTTCCAGATCTTTTATGGCAGAAGACCTCCCGGTCTTATATGGCAGAAGATCAGCAGGTCTTCTATGGCAGAATACCGCCACGTCTTCTTTGGCAGAAAACCACCTTCTAGTCTTATATGGCAGAAGACCACCACCACTTCTTCTTTGGCAGAAGACCACCTCCACATCTTCTATTGCAGAAGACCACCTCCACATCTTCTATGGCAGAATACCTTCAGATCTTCTATGGCAGAAGACCATAGGTCTTCTATGGCAAAAAACCTCCAGGTCTCCTATGGCAAAAAACCTCGAGGTCTTCTATGGCTGAAGATCATCAGGCAGAAGACTTTAAGGTCTTCTACGGAAGATAACCTCCATGTATTCTAAGGCACCTCCTTGCACTCTAAAGTAGAAAACCACCACATTGTTATCTGTAATATTGCCGATTACACTATATACCAATGATGTAAGGATTTCAAGAAATCTAAATCGGAATTAATATAAAAAATTGTAAGGGATGGTTATGGGGACTCACCTCGTCTATTTAGGTTATTTTTGATTTAATTTCAAATTCTAAGCTCTGTTTTTATAAAGTACTACCCTCGAATTATTTTCTTTGTTGCACAGTGTAATTTACACTAACGAAATAACAGGCAATTGCTAGATATTTCCAAATCTTTACATACAAATACAAAAATATGTTCCAAGTGAAAAAAAAAAAAAAAAATATTGACCTATAACAATAAAATAATCAGTCATTTACCCAACTGACGGCGATGCGTTCCCATTCACATATGGTACGGCCCTGAAGTAACATATACATGAGAGAACGGAAATATACAGACGACAACGTATCATAGAGAGCCACTGAACAAAACAATTGTTGCGGCTGCTGCTGTTGTTTTTTTTTTTACATTTATGAAATATTTATTTTGCAACTCAATTTGAGTATATTCTAAATTCCCACCATGGAAATGGCCGGAGATCTCTTAAGTCTACTTAGACAACTAATTTGTTTATTTTTGTTTAATACTATTATCGATTCTATGGCTAATCATGCTTAGCATCTAAATTCAAATTATATTGATTAAAGGCGGCGATTGGCACTTTTTTAATGGCAATGAGATGATTCCCAATTCTTATCACCATCACCATCCAGCCTTTGATGGTGGTGTTGTTGGTGTCTCGTGCATTTGCGTTTCAATTCGCAGTCTAATGTTATTTATTTACAACGTAACGGTTTGCCCTTGTGTGTTCGGCCGCAAAATTCATGCTGCCTAGGCACTTTCAAAATCATGGGACTCAATATTCGGGATTTGGAATTGGCCTAGACAGGGAAAGAAATTAAATTAACAACAAAAACTGGAATTTTCTATAAAAAAAAATGCATCACCTTCATCGTGGACAAAACTCGCTGTCGTGATTTAATAAATTCCGTATTCACAGATTTACTTTGAGCGCAGAGCACCAGAGTAGTTAGCACCAGGATCAGTATTAGTAATATGGCACCGAAATGCATTGTTGTTGTAGGATTTGAAGTTCCGGTTTTTGATTTTTGTTGTTTTAATTTAGGATAAATATAATTTTGTTTTTTTTTTTTTTTCAATTTGTAGCACTATTTAAATATTTTAGCGTGTAAATAAATGAACCATAAAGTTTTACAGCCAGGCAACAACTGATAAGCATAATGTTGCCTACTGAGGAATGGATGGAGTGAGTGGATGGACAGATGGATGGCTGGTTTACTGGCTGAATGAAAGTATGGTTGTGGTTCATGTTCACGATGAGATGGTGATATGGGCATCATTTTTACATTGAGATGTTTACAAAAGCAAAAAAAAACGAAATGAAAATAAAAAAATATTTTCCATCCATACAAATAAATATGATCTCCTAGAATATATTTTCCATACATACAAACAACAGCAACACCCATGGATAACAGTTATAATATTTTTTTTATCACAACAACAATATATGTATAAAAGTTATGAATGAATGGCTGATTGGACATATGAATGACATGGTGTTGATAGAGCAGCACATAGTTCTGCTCACGCTCTTTCTTACACTCTAGAGTCTAGATTATAATTTAATTATAAGTAAAGTAGATATTTGATCGTATCACAAAGTATATATCGCCGTCAACTTTAACATCTCCTTCGACGTTTTCCATTATGTGTATAGCCGCAGGGCGATGGACGTTGTGGCACATGGAATATGGACATTTGTCGAACGTGGCGCATGGGAGCTGAATTCTAAAATAGAATTAGAAATATTTTTGGTGGAGTTAAAAAAAAAATTTGTAAAACTTTAATTTTCAGGTCATCTTAAGAGCTATAGGCGAAGAAACTACAATATCTGGGCTACGGATTCAGAACATTTTTAAAAATATGTTAAGTTATAGTCCAATAAAATAAAATGTTTACACTAGATAAGATGGGTTATTTTCTTAAAGAGTATCGAATGTAATGGAAATCAGATCATCAAATTCAGAAAAAAATACATGCAATCTCTATTTGAATTGATAGTACACTAGAGCCCAGCCTTGCGAAAACTCCGATTAGATTGTTTCAAGTTGTATAGTTCTGTTTTCAGCAATTTTAAAACGCATGGCAACACTGATCGTCACCTGAGCGTTAAAAATTGGAATTTCATTTTCTTTGTTATTATGTTTATTTACTCCGACGTTAAGAAAGATTATGCATATACTTTGTGTTAGGGGTATTATATTCAATTGGGCCAAAAATTATGTAAAACCTCGAAACATTGGTCCTACACATAGAAAACTATATATGGATCTTCCTATAACACTGAGCTGAGTCGATCTATGTATAATGTATATCCGTCCGTTCATCTAACAATGTTAATTTATTATTTAAAAATGGAGGCGGGGTTAGGGTCAGAAGAGAAGCCTATTGTTTTTGGAGATGATCGCAAAATATTTGAGGATTGAATCTACAAAATATTTAGGGGTACATAGAAGTAGAGCTTACGGCTGGGCAGAAGCCTACCAAATTGGGCAGTCATCAGACAATATTTATCGGGTAAAATAAACCATACTTTTATATAAAAACCAGTAAGTCAAAAGTCGGCCGGGCCGACTACATAATACCCTATACCACTATACGCATATAGTAGAGCTCTCGTAACATGTATATGGGAGCTATAGTTATATCTGAACCGATTTTCACCAAAATTTGAAATACTTGCTTCTTCCGTCGGAAGTGCCAACGTTCAGTCAGTTGGACTGATATTCGCCATTTGGTGCACAATAAACCTGAAATTGGATAAATAAGTACAGGGTGAGATAAAAAATGCCATAAAGTCAAACGCCATAATTTTTATTTTTTTTTTTTTTTTAATTTTATTGAATGAAAGCAAAAATGTCGGAAATAGCATTCAATTATAGAATAAGTTTAGATTTGTTCAAATTGGTCAACATTAGCACGAATTATGGCCTTCAAACGGCCAACCGTCACACGCTGCCCGAATGTTGCTCTGCGGTATTTGGCCCATTCCCGGCGAAGCGTTTGTTTGAGGTGATCGACACTTTAATATTTTTTTGGTGCCAACCTTGCTTTCCAAAATACTCCAGACACAATAGTCCAACGGATTGGTATCTGGAGATGTTGGTGGCCATTGTACGATGGAAACGAAGCGAGGAACCTTATTTTGTAACCATTCTTGGCTGGCACACGCTGAGTGCGATGGTGCTGAGTCCTGTTGGAATGTCCAAGTTCTGCGGCCAAAATGTTTGCGTGCCCAAGACTTTGATACACCCTCCAGAATATTTTCGGCATTTATTCTGAGCGGAGAGTTACCATCGGCTGTTATGCCGGCTCTACACCATCACCATGGCCGGCTCTGGAGTTCTAGTGGACAACCGAAGGTGCACATTTTCAGTTGACGTCTTTGGCAAGTAAACACGATCGTTTTATTTGTTTACAAACTGCTGAACAACGAATATTTTCTCAACGGAGAAAACCAAATTCACCACTTCGGCCAAGCGAAGCAACTCTTTTGAGTCTATTTTCTTTTTGTTGCGGTATAAGTTCTTGGACTTTTTCGAAATTTCAAGCTCGGGGTAAGCTAATTCTTCAATATTTGCCAAATGGAATATTGCGCTATGTTCAGCTCACAAGCCATTTTTCGGACGCTGCAACGCGGGTTTCGATAAAGTCGCTTCTTTACTTTTCGAACCATTTCTGCTGATATTGCTGTTTTCTTCCGTCCACTTCCCTGAAGTCGCAATACGCGACCAGTATCACGGTAACGAGCGATGGTACGAGACACAAAAGATTTATTCACATTAAAATGCTGGAGTGCTCTAACAATAGCCACTTGTGGCTTTCCAGCCAAATGTAAAGAAATCACACTATCACGCTTGAATTCCATCACGAATAACTTTTTTTCTGGAAAATTCTCAGCAAAATTTTGAGTAATTTTGTGTAGGAGAAAGAACTTTTCTCGTTAATAATTTAATTAATTGCAGATGTAAATATTCTTGACGCCCATTCACATGGCTTCTCTTTCATAATCTACTGAGATTTTGTTTTTTTTTTTTTGTGTTACACTGTCCTATTTTAACTCTCAAAGAATGAGAGCTTCGCTTAGCTTAGTAAAATGCTAAGATCGTGTTTTAGGTTGATTTATATTGATATTGTTACAATTCAAATCCGGTAAACAAAAACGCATATAGTATTTTTCGCAAGGTAGCTCTATAAATTCTTAGAAATGTCTTCTTACCGTCTCAGTGTCGAATCGTTGTGTAATTATTTGCTGACCCCAGCACGCGAACACCAACGCAAATACGAAAAATGCGATTTGTAAGAACTTTGTAAAATCCATGCTGTCTGATTAAGAATGTACACGAGACTGAAGCTGCATTTGAAATTTTCGAAACATTATTCATCAGCCGCTATAAAAATAACAATTTCATTATGAAAAGGTTAATGCATTTTAACCCTTCCGATTTTGCAAGCTGATAAGTCTCTGAAGCGGCGGCATTCTTTTTATATAAATGCAATTAAAACGACGTTGACTAATTCGGAATTTCGTATTTTGTGGAGCGAGGTATTTATAGAAAAATATTTGTAAGATATCGATGATTGACGGGAGTGCATAGTTTGAATTTATGTATGTATGGTTACGATCGACATTGCGGGCACTCTTGTAAACGATTACTATTAGGCTATTAGAAGAACACCTTAAGTAATGTTTGTGAAAAGCTCGGTGACATAATTCACATTGGACTCTTTTGTAGGGAACGTACCAAATGGAATGGGCGGACATTTTCCATTTGCAAACTCTAGGCTTTGTAGCAGGAAATAATTACATTTCGTCTTAGGACCTATTCGTTTTATATGTGACTAACGATTTGTAAAAAAAAATGTTTGCGAGGGAAGTACCTGAACCACTACCACTATATGAGATAAAATATTGTGGAGTCATTCATAATTGTTTAAAATTTCGTCTCTCTTTTGGTAGAGAAAATACTTTAATTTCCCGCATGAACTCAATGTGAGAGATCCGTACATCGGACCTAGTATGGATAGAAATATTGAGATGAGCGATTTTTAAAGAAACTCCTAATATTTTCGCCATTATTTGATCCATTTTGAAAATGTCTATCTATTTTCTGTGATATATCCCTGACAAATGGTCAAATTAAAAAAAAAAAAATGACCCTCGTGAAAAGTGTATTTAGTTCCGATATCCTCATATCCCACCGTATTCGGACGAAGTCCGACAGTGGGATACATAGATTTACACCTCATTTCCACAAATGGATAGAAAATCTTGAATCCCATAGTAGGTGAATGAAAAACGTTTTGATTATTTCTACGTTCACATTTAAGTTGAAAATATATATGTTTGGACAATCATGATCCTTGTAATGCGATTGAGCTCTTTGATTTGGTCCAAAACTTTGACCAAGTCCTAAGATTTTTAATTTTTGGTTGAAAGGTTTCTTGGTTCATTGGCCTCATGGGATTTTTAAAGGCAAGTGTTCAAGGGACCTACTGAGCAAAAATATTGGGTTTACAAAAACTACAAGGACTTCTTAAAAAACACGTTTTCAAAGGTCTTCGGACAGAAAAACGTACATTAAAAATAATCAAGAATAATTATGAAAAAAAAACTAGTAAAAAAGCTGTAAGTCCGGTCGGACCGAACCTTAAAAATAACAAATGTAGCCGTCATATTAGGGTCTAAACGACGACGTGGACTTGCATTTTTGTCAAAAGCACAATACTCAAATGTGAAACTTGATCATCAATAAAGGGAGGTACTATTATATGGGGGCTATACCCAAATGTGGACCTGCAGAGACAATTTTCTGTCTTGGGTTGCAGTATCCATTACGAACTTTAAATACCAAATTTGAAGTAATTCCGATTAATAATGTCGCTAAAATCATCAAAATACCGAATATAGGGAGGAGGGGCTTAACAAAGACGTAGACATGCACAGACAATTTTCTGTCATAGGCTGTAGTATCCATTACGAACTTCAAATACCAAATTTGAAATAATTCCGGAGAAAAATGTCGCTAAAATCATCAAAATACCGAATATCGGAAGGTACCATTATATGGGGGATATACCAACACGTGGACCTACATGGCCCATTTTCAATACCAAAAATCCTGCCGACATAATGTACATCTGAGTAAAATGTTATCAACCTACTTCAAGCTAGAGAGATTTCCACAGACGCACAAACGGACAGGCGGACGGACATCGCTAAATCGACAAAGAATTTTATGCTGATTAAGAATATATATACTTAGTGGGGTCTAAAATATATATTTCGGGGTGTTACAAACGGAACGAAAAACTTATATATATATAAATTAATATACCATAATATGGTGGAGGGTATAAAAACAAAAGGACTTCAAAAAACGTACCTACCTTACATAATGGCAAATTTTTGGCCAATCATGATTCTCGTAATGTGATCGAGATTTCTGATTTGATCCAAAAACGGGACCAAATCCTAAGGCCTTTGTGAAAATCCTTTAGGAAATTTCGGCCGAAAATCGTGGATTTTGTTGAAAGGGTTCCTGGTCCAAATATAGGGATTTTTTCTATTTTAGCTGACTTTTTGGCTGAGAATACTTATCGACATTATCTTGACACTAAAACGGGGATTCTTTTATTAATGTTTAAGGTACATATAAGGGAGGTCCGTGCCACAATTGTAGATTTCTAGCAAAAAATCATGGATTTACAAGGACTTCCTAAAGAAGATGGATTTTTAAGGAATCATTTTTCTACGACTTCCCGACGGAAAAAGTCGTTTAAAAATATTAATTGTGAATTAAACAAATTAAATGGTCTTTGTGGGCAAGAATCGTAAATATTTATGAAAACAAATTATAAGGTTATTTAACTTTTTCCTCGTCCGAAAAAAATGTTTAAAGTAATCTCGAACCAAAATCGTTGAATTAAAATAAAATTTAAAATATTTACGTGTTTGTTTTCTCTTGATATGATCTTCGCCTTAACAAGGCAAAACTCTAAAATATTTACGCCGACTAAAATCTTGGATCTAAAAAAATATAAATTATAAAGACTTTCTGGACCGAAAATTGTTCATGGGCATCCTAATTAAAAATTGTTCATTTATAATGAATTTATGGATATTGTGACTAACAATTAAAGATTTCACAACAACAAGTTTTAAGGACAAAGTCACAAGGTATAAAAAAATTTCGAATTTAAAAAATATATATAAACCAAAATGGTAGGTTATAAAAAAACTTAAAACTTATCTTGGAATAAAATCATGGATCTAAGAAAATCAAAAACAAAGAAAGTAGACCAAAATCATAAATTTCAAAGAAAAAAAATTAAAAGGACTTTACGAATCGAAACTTTTTTTGAGAAATAATTACCGAAGACCTCCTGATCAAACTTAGCGTTTTTATAAAGAAGAACAATGTTTCCTGGACAAAAATCTTGAATCGTATATTAAAAATTGTTGAGACTAGTCACATGGTCTATAGAAATTTTAACAAGTAAAAAAGCAGTAAGTTCGGCCGGGCCGAAATTGAATACCCTTCATTATTTGGAACGAATTTTGCAATTTTCAAAAAAAAAAAAATAAATAAATAAAATCCTTTAATAATTCTGTTAAAATCTTAAAAATACCGAATGTAGCTTTCATATTAACGAAACTTGAAAAAAAATATCGGTGTATGATGTCGTTAAAATCATTAAAATATCGAATATCCGGAGGTACCGTTATATGGGGGCTATACGAAGACGTGGACCTGCACAAATAATTTTCTGTCATAGGCTGTAGTATCCACTAGAACTTCAAATACCAAATTCCGCTAAAATTACCAAAATACCTAATATCTGGAGGTGCCGTTATATGGGGGCTATACGAAGGCGTGAACGCGCATGGACAATTTTCTGTCATAGGCTGTAATATCCATTACGAACTGCAAATACCAGTAAATAATGTCGCTTAAATCACCAAAATACCGAAAATAGGGAGGTACCATTATATATATTGTTTAAAAGCGAAAAAGAGAAAAAAAAATATTGGTGATGGAATGCAAGCGTGATAGTGTGGTTTCTTTATATTTGGCTGGAAAACCACAAGTGGCTATCGTTAGAGCACTCCAGCATTTAAATGTGAATAAATCTTTTATGTCTCGTACCATCGCTCGTTACCGTGATACTGCTAGCGTAGCCCGACGTCAAGGAAGTGGACGGAAGAAAACAGCAACAACAGCAGAAATGGTTCGAAAAGTAAAGAAGCGACTTGATCGAAACCCACTCCGAAGTGGCCGAAAAATGGCTCGTGAGCTGAACATATCACAATATTCCATTCGGCTAATATTGAAAAATGAGCTCGGGGTAAAGCCATTGAAATTCCAAAAAGGTCAAGAACTTACACCGCCACAGAAAGGAAATAGACTCAAAAGAGTTGCTTCGCTTGGCCGAAAGTGGTGAACTGCCGAATTTCGTTTTCTCCGATGAGAAAACATTCGTTGTCCAGCAGTTTGTAAACAACATTTCTGTCTTAAAACCCCCTTTTATTTTTCAACTTTCTTTAATAAAGCACTAAATTCAATATTGATTTAAAGACTTATTGTATTTATTACATGACAAAATTTCTTTTTCTTTTACTTCAACTTCCCCAAAAAAAAAGAGATTGATTTTGGCTCCCATCGACCGCCTTAGACGCCCAAAAGAAATTGTGTCAACAAATCATATCTTAAACGACAATTTACAAAACTGTAAATATTGACAACATCTTGCAGTTTTTATTGTTAGCCAACCACAGATTGTATTGTGGGGGGCAAGATGACGGACAGAATATTGTAGTCCCAAACAAACTCAAAATAATTACATCAACCCTTTTTCGTTTCGGTATATTTTTTTTGCCTTCATTTCTTTTTTGCTTGTTCAAAATCTTGAGAGTCTCTGTAAAAGTAATCAAATTCCTTTGTGCAAAATTGTGTTTTGTATAAAATCAAATGACGTCAAATTACCATAATAATGGAGAAACGCCAACTCTGTGTAAAACTCATTTAAATATGTATGTATGAAATAGCGTGACCAAAATATGTATTAAAAAACACACAGTGATAGGAGGAGGTCGGACAAGTTTAAACAAATAAAGACATTCAATTTTGTGTTGACATTAAAATTTAGCTATTGAAGTGGGCAAAGTGTATTTAATTTAGTGGTTTTCCATGAACCATGGGTTGAAAAAACGTTGATATCGACAAAATTAAAAATGTTCTTTAAGGTCAACAAGATCTTTTTTTGCGTGATAGTGTGATTTCTTTATATTTGGCTGGAAACCCACAAGTGGCTATCGTTAGAGCACTCCAGCATTTAAATGTGAATAAATCTTTTGTGTCTCGTACCATCGCTAATTGCCGTAAAACTGGTAGCGTAGCGTGACGTCAAGGGAGTGGACGAAAGAAAAACAGCAGCATCAGCAGAAATGTTTCGAAAAGTAAAGAAACGACTTGATCGAAACTCGAGTTGCAATGGCCGAAAAATGTCTCATGAGCTGAACATATCGCTCCGTTGAGAAAACATTCGTTGTCCAGCAGTTTGTAAACAAAAAAAATGATCGCGTTGCTTGACAAAGAGGCCAGCTGAAAATGTGCCACCAGAAAACAAGGTCAACACAAAAAAAATGCCAAAGTGTCGATCACCTCAAGCAAGCACTTCGCCGGGAATGGGCCAAAATACCGCAGAGCAGCGGGCAGCGTGTGACGGTTTCATTGGCCGTTTGAAGGCCATAATTCGTGCCAAAGGTCTGTCCATGGTAAAGGTGTGGGCCGCCATAACAGCCGATGGTCGCTCTTCGCTCCTTTAATCGACCGTCGCATCAGAATTAAAGCCGATTATTATCGCGAAAATATTCTGGAGGGTGTATTAAAGCCTTGGATAGGACTCACAGGACAGGACTCAGCACCATCGCACTCAGCACGCGCCACCCAAGAATGGTTACAAAATGAGGGATTTCGCTTCATTTCCAGCGCACAATGGCCACCAAAATCTCCGGATACCGATCCGTTGGACTATTGTGTCAGGAGTATTTTGAAAAGCATGATTGGCACTAAGTGTCGATCACCTCAATCAAGCGTTTCCCCGAGAATGGATCAAAATACCGCAGAGGAACATTCGGGCAGCGTGTTATGGTTTCATTGGCCGTATGAAGGCCATATTGATGCTATATCCGATATTTTTTGCTTTCATTCAATGAAATTAAAAAAAATTAAAAATTATGGCGTTTGACTTTGTTGCAGTTTTTTATCTCACCCTGTATATGGGACCTATATTCGAATCTTAGCAGTTCTCGACAAAATTTGCCAAAGGTATTTTCGAGCTTTATGAGATATCTGGTACCAAATATCATTGTTGTCGAATGTATATTATGAATATGAGGGACTTAAACACCAAATCGGATGAAACATGTATTTGGGAGTTATAGCTATATCTGAACCGATTTTGGAAGCTATAGCTATATCTGAACCAAATTTAATATACTTGCTTCTAGACTGAATTCGGTTGGATGTTGGTTGGCCATTTGGTGCACAGTTTACCCGAAATCGGTTGAAGATATATGTTGAACCTGTAAGCAAATCTGAACCGATCTTGATGAAATTTGATACGCTTATCTGATATCTGGTAGCAAAGATCATTGTTGTGGAATGCATGTTACACTTGTGACTTTAAACCCCAAATCGGATACATATCGGATAGATATATGAGAGCTATAGCTATATCTGAACCGATTTACACAAAATTTGAGGTACTGATTTATGGGATGAATTCAGTCGTAACTGCCAAAATTCGGTACTTCTGGGCTGATATTGGCCATTTGGGGCACAATAAACCTGATATCAGAAAAATATATGAAGCTATATCCTAATCTGAACCGATCTCGATAAAATTTGACAAAGGTATTTTGGAGCAGTATCTGATGTCCAGTACCAAATATCATTCTTCTTGAGTGAATATTACGCATGTGAGAGAATTAAAACCCCAAATTGGATGAGACATATATATCCCATATATATTGATTTCCTTGCTTCAGTAGGGTTCGTCCTTGTGCCTAACAAATATTGTTTGTAAAAGTTTCATCTCAATCGGATAATAAATGCGACCTCCATTTTATTCACAAGAATGCATGGACGGACTGACATGGATAAATCGACTCCCAAAGAGATTCTATGTGGTGTAGGGTATAAAAAGAGATATGGGTCCCAGAACCCTGGAATATATAAAGACGTAATTTATCCTTTACAATACTTCAAAAATATTTTATTGTTTTGAAAAAAACCGCATTCGATCGATTTGTCCCACTAAGGAATGACCATTTTTCAACCCAATAATATTACCCTCTTAAGAAGAAATTTGAATTTTAAAAATTGCCATCTAAGAAACCCTACAAAATAGTTAATAATTTACTTCAAACAATTACTTTGCCCAGGATTCATTTGAAAAGATTCCATAATTTCTTATTACGGTCTAGAATTACACAAAGCAAATAGCCAACACTTAAGACATTATCAACGCTTTGCTTGTCATCAAGAGAAGCAACAATACAATGTTGCTGATGTACTTGTCCTCGTCGTAAAGGAGGAGGAATCACTTTCAAATGCATTCGACTATTTATGGACGACGACGACATCATCATCGTCGTCAATTCTGTGATTTTCGAGATTTAGTTGTGGCTTTTAACATAAAAGTCTTCAGGATCTATAAATACTGCAACGAATGAAGAAACCATTCAAACAAGTCGAAGACTATGAATCCACAACAGAACATTGTCAGATCCAGTAGAACATTGCCGGACATTGAAAAACAACAAACACAACAACGACGATGATGATGATGATTACAACGCGACAATGGGTGATGGTGGCAAAGATAACAATATTGAAATATCCTTTAACAAGAGACGGCCATCTGTGCAAACATTACGAACATACCACCTTTGTTCGTGTTGCTGTTTTTTTTTTCCTTGGAACCCAATGTCCATGGAAGAAAATTGACTTTGGAGCAACAACAATCAACAGAGAGGGAGGGAGAGAGGGTCTTAAGAAAACAAAAAATAACACTGCAGCAATTCACTTAAGTGAAGGAGGCGATAAGTACCGTGAAACAAAAGCGTCACTTACTATTATATTGTGAGTTATTGTTCCACACTTTAGTGCCTCAATGGCCCCTACCCTAGCCAACCCAAACCAACCCACCCACCCACCTCCATTGACTTGGACGGGTCCAGTTGCATTTTATTACCCAACGACTTTCAACGCCATCGCCATCATTGTCATTGTGTTTCCTGTCGCTGTTTCCTTCGTTTCGTTTTAACAACTCAACAACGATAACAACAGCAACAAAAAAAAGTTCTTTAGCCTTTCCTGGTCGTTCGTTGTTGCTCTGCTGCCAGCATTTAACGGAGATCCTTTGTTGACCACCATCATGGCCACCCATCTCCGTGTGATGCAGTGGGGGGGTCGGGGTACGTAGTTTGCATTAAGTGTTTACATTGTTAATGTTTACGATGCTTTGTCATGGAATTTATTATATTAACAAATTGTTTTGCGAATTAGTTTGTTATTGTTTCTACTGCTCTTTATCAATTGAGAAGTGGTTGCTAGTCCTTATTGAGAGAGGCAGAGTTCTCTTTGTGTTCTAAGGCAAATATTTGAATTGTATATGTATGTATTTATGAATGTGTCACACAAAGGAAGTGGGCAATTGATTATTTTATAATCCATAAGATTATTTAATATTACTTAATAGTTCTTTAAGCCCAAATTCACACAGAAGCCCTTTAATGGATATGAGTTGTTTTAATTCCAAGAAGCAAAAAGCTCCGACATAAATTAATTAAAATGCTGTGGGTTTTGAGACAATGTGATTGAATTTTAAGTCATTGACTCTTTGGACGAAACTGCCGATTTTTTTTTGACATTCTTACATGTATATATCACTTGATGTGCCCAAAATGCCTGGCTGATGCCCATGGCTATTCGCAAAGGGAGTGTACTTTTATTATTTATTATACCCTACACCACATGGTGGTCAGGGTATTATGTCTTTGTGCATTTGTTTGTAACAGGCAAAAGGAAACGAGATAGACACATAGTTCCTTTTGATGATCTGCATAGAATCACATTCTGAGTCGATTTAAGCATGTCCGTCCGTCCGTCTGTCCATGTATTTTTGTAAACAAAGTACAGTTCGCATTTATTGCCCTATCCAGATGAAATTTTGCACAAATCATTTGTTTGGCCCAAAGACGAACCCTATTGGAGATAATCGGTCAAAATTTAGATATAGCTCCCATATATATCTTCGTCCCATTTGCCTTTTATTGTGCACCAAACGTGTAATCGAATAGTCCGAATAGTATGGAATTTTGCACGTACGATCAGATTGCACCTGAAAATAAGTATGCCAAATTTGATCGAAATCGGTTCAGATATAGCTATAGCTCCCATATATATTGTTCATCCGATTTGTTATTTTTGTCCTCCGCAGCCGTAATATGCACTCTGTAACAACAATATTTGGGGAAATATATCAAATATAGCTCAGAAATACATTTGCTAAATTGTATCGAGATCGGTTCAGATTTGCATATAGGTCCCATATATAACTTCGTCCTATTTACCTTTGATTGTGCACCAACGTCTAATATTTGCCCAAATTGGATTGGATTGGAATTGGCACTTACAACCGAATTGATTCTAGAAGGTAGTATGTCAAATTTAGTGAAGATCGGTTCAGATATAGCTATAGCTGCCATATATACTGTTCATCCGATATGTCATATTTGTTACCCACAGCCGTAATATACACTCCGTAACAACGATATTCAGGGAAATATATCGAATATAGCTCAGAAATATCTTTGCCAAATTTTATCGAGATTGGTTCCGATTTGGATATAGCTCCCATATATATTTTTATCCGATTTCAAATTAATTGTGCACCAAATGGGCAATACAAGTCCGAATTTAAAAGATACAAATGCTTCAGCATATTTAGTCCTTTGAACTTTGACTTATATTTATAATCATAGCGTGTATTATTAACTTCTCCCATAAAAACTTTTAATTGTTATGCGCAGCTCTAGTAAATTAGAAAAGTGGTGTTGGGTATCAAAAAGTCGGCCCAGCCCGACTTTAAGACTTTCTTTACTGTTTTTTTTTTTTAATTTTGGAATGAAAGCAAAAAATCTCGGAAATAGCATCAAATTGTATGGCCTTCAAACGGTCAATGAAACCGTCACACCCTGACCGAATGTTGATCTGCGGTATTTTGGCCCATTCCCAGCGAAGCGCTTGCTTGAGGTGATCGACACTTTGGTATTTTTTAGTGCCAACCCACAAATCAGAGCTGGGAACTTGTTTTTAAGTAGTGAAATGTGACAAGGTAAATTACAGAAAATACAGAGATGGGAATGCTTATTTGAAATGACATTACCTTCTTAATTTTACCATGGTGCCCCCTTGCTTTCCAAAATACTCCAGACACAATAGTTCAACGGATTGGTATCCCGAGATTTTGGTGGCTATTGTGCGCTGGAAATGAAGCGAGGAACCTCATTTTGTAACCATTCTTGGGTGGCGAATGCTGAGTGCAAAGGTGCCGAGTCCTGTTGGAATGTCCAAGGTCTGCGGCCAAAATGTTTGAGTGTCCAAGGCTTTAATACACCCTCCAGAATATTTTCGCGATAATATTCGGCATTTATTCTGATGCCACGGTCGATTAATACGAACGGAGAGCGACCATCAGCTGTTATGGCGGCCCACACCAAGGTGCACATTTTCAGCTGACCTCTTTGGCAAGTAAATACGATCATTTTGTTTGTTTACAAACTGCTGGACAACGAATGTTTTCTCATCGGAGAAAACCAAATTCGGCAGTTAACCACTTTCGGCCAAGCGAAGTAGCTCTTTTGAGTTTATTTTTGAGTTTATTTTTATTCTTGCACTTTTTGGATTTTCAATGGCTTTACCCCTAGCTCATTTTTCAATATTGGCCGAATGGAATATTGCGCTTTGTTCAGCTTACGAGCCATTTTTCGGCCACTGCAACGCGGATTTCGATCGAGTCGCTTTTTTACTTTTCGAACCATTTCTGCTGATCTTGCTGTTTTCTTTCTTGACGTCGGGCTATGCTTCCAGTATCACGGTAACGAGGCACAAAAGATTTATTCACATTTAAATGTCGGAGTGCTCTAACGATAGCCACTTACGGTTTTCAAGCCAAATATAAAGAAATCACACTATCACGCTTGAATTCCATCACGAATAACTTTTTTCTGGAAAATTATCACCAAAACGCTTTTGTGCGCTTGTAAACAATATAATGAGCTGTAACTGGAGTAATTTTAACAGCTGTCGGACAAGTGGCTTAGAAATGAAAGCAGTCTGAAGTTGGTTGCAATTTTTTCATCTGACCCTGTAGTAGGTTCTAATTCGTGGGGCGAAACATTGTATGTATAGGTCCACGTTTTTATATACAAATTGGTATTTGTAGGTAATAATAGGTTGTAGCGCGTGTGGCGAAACATTGTCTGTATAGGTTCACGTTTTTGTATAGCCCCCATATAACGGCACCTCCCTATGTTCGGTGGTTTGATGATTTTTGCCATATTTTTCCACCGGTTTTTTTTTTTCTAAAAATTGGTATTTGTAGCTCATAATAGGTTCTAGCTCCGATGGCGAAACATTGTATGGATAGGTCCAATGTTTTTGTATAGCTTCCATATAACGGTAGCTCCCGATATTCGGTGTTTTTATGATTTTTGCTACATTTTTTTCACGGATTTGTCTAAACATTGACCTTTGTAGGTCATAATGGGTTCTAGCTTCGATGACGAAACATTGTATGTATAGGTCCATGTTTTTGTATGACTCCAATATAACGGTACCTCCCGATATTCAGTGTTTTGATAATCATAGTCACATTTACCCACGAAATTATTTCAAATTTGGTATTTTAGAAGGTCTGCTAAATGACAATCCTTGAATTATAAAATTTTCTATAGACGTTCCCGTTTTGGTATGGCCCCAATATAACGGCCTTACCAACTTTAACAGCATTATCCAAATGGTCTAACTTAATGTTTTTTTCTTGTTTAAATGACTAAAATTTCATACAAGAATATGAAAACTGTAAATATAGAATTTTTCCCTCATATAGACGATAATGGGCCATAAGACTGCAAGAAACAATTAGGAGGATTTTAATATTTTAAGAATTATTTTCAAAAATATGAATGAAACTGCGAATGTGTGATATTTATACCCTACAACACTTTGAGTTGGGGTATTATAAGTTTGATTGGGCCAAAAATTGTGTAACACCTCGAAATATTGATTTCCCACATAGGAAAGTATATATGGATCTTCCTATCTCGCCGATAGGATTCGATCTAGCTATGTATGTCCGTCCGTCTGTCCATGTTAATTTGATCTTCACGAAATTTAAAATGTAGGTGGGGTCAATGTCAGAATAGAACCCTATTTCTTTTGGAGACGATCGCACAATATTTATGGGTTAAAATGGACAAAAATCTAAAAAAATCCTGATTTTGCAGTTGCTCTACAGGTCACTATTATAGACCAATCGAAGCGAAAGTTAGCATGGGGCTAGAGCTTTGGGCTGGGCAGAAGCCTCCCAATTTTGATGGTCATCGGGTAACATTTAGTGGTTGAAATAGACCGTAACATTTGTGATAAAAAAAGTCAAATTTTCCATTAAACCGCGAATATTTTTAATGCCGACGAAATCATAAATAGACGAACAGGCCTATTCTGACCGTTACGAAGATGCCGATAGTAAAAATATCGGATATATATATATATATATATATATATATATATATATATATGCGAGTTTTTCAATTTGACTTATAATATTGAAGTGTATATGTTGTAATATTTTTGCACTTTACAACACAGGTTGGGGTTATTATTTATATACAGATTGCAATTATCGTTCGATCCTCACGAAAATTTTTGACAAAGGTAGGGTTAGGCTCAGAAGGGCTTCAAAGATGTCCGCAATATATTTAGGGGTTGAAATGGACCAGCATCTCAAAATGTTCCTGATTTTGCAGCCCTCATAAAGGTCACAAATAGAAACCAAAGGACACGAAATCTTGCATGAAGTTAGCATTTAAGACAGCGGGTAGAATGGGCCACTACTTTTGTGTGAAAAAATACCAACATTACTTACATGTGATATCCGAAATACACAATAGGCGAACTTCTAGCTTCTTTATGATGATTTCGTTGACGAATATAGCCAAATTCAAATGAACAAAAAAAACAGAAAAAAATCCTGATCACACAATTGAAGCCAATCGACACGCCTGAGAAGATAGTTAAGCAGAGTGAAGAATTCTAGCATTTTGAAGCCCATTGGATTATATTATGGACCATAAAATGGACCACAAAATCTAACAGCACGACGGAGTGCATAAATATCGGGAAAATGTCCCTGGTCAAAATGCTAAGGGTAATATCTGGGCTGGGCAAAAAGTGAAATCTTCCAAAATGGATTTGGAAATGAGGGGGCTTCTCACATATTGTAGTGTTGTAGGGTATCACATGGTCGGCCCCGCACGACTATAGCCTTTGCTTACTTGTTTTTTAATGCACGTGTATTCTATTTTTACCTTTATTTCATTATTTACTAAATTTCTACAGATAATTTTTTGATATCCACAGTCTTGCATAATTTAAAATGTGAAACGCAGACCTTCCAAGATCGTAATGAGCTGCTGAAACACGTGTAAACAGTAAATTTATCTTCTTCTGAATAAAATTACTAAGAAAAAAGACAATAGCATTTTGACCCTTAAATATTATACAATATTTCTTGCGATTAAAAAACAATAATTGTTTTTGTTTGTGAATACTTTTGTTATGAAAACCTCACTGTTACTCTGTAGAATAAAGACACTCACAAGTAAATAAAAGATTCCAATCATCAATCAAAAATGAAAACGTTTGTTTGTTCCTTTCTATTATAACCCGACATTTAAGGATGTATTTGTCCTCGCATATTAACAACAATGAATGGATAAAGAAATTTAGAAATCCTTAAAAACGTGACAATAATTTAAGGTTTACTAAGATAAGAGCTATGCGACTGGGATAATAAAAAAATCATTGTGTGGAATATAGATTTTCTTTGGAGTTTGAATGAGTGGGTGAACCTTCTTAAATTACAGATGAAAGCAAGCGACTGAGACTTGCTATGGAGAAATCGATTTATTATTAAAGATAAATTCTAAGAAACATATCTAAAAATGTACTCTACACCACACTGTGTTGCAGGGTAATATGACATTGTTTATTTGTTTGTAAAATGCAAGAGATAATAGTTTCATATTATGAAGTGAGTGTGTATGTCCGGCTACAGAATCTACCCAATAAAAAATCTTATTACCAAATAATGGGTTTATGAAGTACATTCTGTTCTTCAATAACTGTTAAACAAGTAAGCAAAGGCTATATTCGTGCGGAGCCGACCATTTGATACAATACAACTCTACAATATATTGGAAAACCTCATGGTTTCCAAACCCATTTAACTCGATTTTTATACCCTACACCACATAGTGTTAAGGGTATTATGTCCTTGTGCATTTGTTTGTTACATGAAGAAGGAAGCGAGATAGACCAATAGTTACTTTTGAGAATCTCCATAGAATCACTTTCTGAGTTGATTTATGCATGTCAGTCCGTCCGTCCGTCTGTCCATGTATTATTGTGAACAAAATGCAGGTCACATTTATTATCCGATTGAGATGAACTTTTGCACATATCATTTATTTGGCCCAAGAACTAACCCTATTGAAATTGGAGATAATCGGTCAAAATTTAGATATAGCTCCCATATATATGTTCGTCCGATTTGCTTTTTATTGTGCACCAAACGTGTGATATCAGCCCGAATAATATAGAATTTTGCACATACAACCAAATGAGGCCTAAAAATAAGTATGCCAAATTTGATCGAAATCGGTTCAGATATAGCTATAGCTCCCATATATATTGTTCATCCGATTTGATATTTCTGTCCTCCGCAGCCGTAATATGCACTCTGTAACAACAATATTTGGGCAAATATATCAAATGCAGCTCCGAAATACATTTGCTAAATTTTTTCGAGATCGGTTCAGATTTGGATATATCTCCCATATATAACTTCAGCCGATTTACCTTTTATTGTGCACCAAACGTCTAATATTTGCCCAAATGGGATGAAATTTGGTACTTACGACCGAATAGAGTCTAGAAGCTAGTATATCAAATTTGGTGAAGATCGGTTCAGATATAGCTATAGCTCCCATATATATTGTTCATCCGATTTGTAGTATTTGTTACCCACAGCCGTAATATGCACTCCGTAACAACGATATTCAGGGAAATATATCAAATTAGGCCTGAAAATAAGTATGCCAAATTTGATCGAAATCGGTTCAGATATAGCTATAGCTCCCATATATATGGTTCATCCGATTTGTTATTTTTGTCCTCCGCAGCCGTAATATGCACTCTGTAACAACAATATTTGGGGAAATATATCAAATGTAGCTCAGAATTATCTTTGCCAAATTTTATCGAATTCGGTTCAGATTTTGATATAGCTCCCATATATATCTTTATCCGATTTCAAATTAATTGTGCACCAAATGGGGAATACAAGTCCGAATTTAAAAGATACAAATGCTTCGGCATATTTAGTCCTTTGAACTTTGAATTATAATTATAACCATAGCGTGTATGATTGAATTCTCCCATAAAAACTTTTAATTGTTATGCGTAGCTCTACTAAATTAGCAAAGTGGTGTAGGGTATCAAAAAGTCGGCCCCACCCGACTTTAGGACTTTCTTTACTTGTTTTATAATGCCATACAGTCCTGCACAAATGTTACCTTTGGGTTTTGACCAGGGTATTTGCCCTATATTTACCCCTCTCTGTCGTGCTGATTGGTATTCAAAACAATTTCCAAAATGCTAGACTTCTTCTGCCATGCCATTAACACTTACCTCATGCAACATTCTGTGTCGCTTAGTTTTTAATTGTGACCCATAGAGCGACTGCAAAATTAGGACAAGTTTCCATTTTTTGGTCTATATGAACCCTAAATATACATTTTTAAAACAAAAGGCTTCTTTTCGACCCTGATTTTACCTCCATGCAAAATTTCTTGATAATCGGACGTTAACTGCGACCTGAATATAATACCCTCAACACATAGTGTTGTAGGGTGTAAAAACATTAAAAAATGTTTAAATCGAAATTGTTAGTCAAATATGAAATAATCGCATGCGATAAAAATTTGACAAACAGCTATTCACTTTTTTACTCTCATATTTTTACACGATTTTCTTAGATTTTATCCTTTTCCGGAAAAAGGCTATTTCGAAATGGTAAGAATTTTCAAAATTAGTCCGATTTTTGACTTATAAGCGGAATAACTAAGATCGAATTATTTTTCATATATACTATACCTACTTTGCTATATATTCCATATCTTGGATATCAGCATCACTGTAACGGTCAGAAGTGACCTTTTGATGTATTTTCGATTTCGCCGGGATTAAAAATATTCGCTGTTTTATAAAAATTGTCGTTAAATATTGTCCGATGACTAAACTAAATGTTGGGATCCGCCCAGCCCTAAGCTCTAGTATCATTCTAAATTCCGCGTCGATTAGTCTATAATTGCAACCCGTAGAGGAACAGCAAAATAATGGAATTTTTCTGTTTATGGTCCATTTCAAGCCCCAAATATTTCGCGATCATCTCCGAAAACAAAAGGGGTTTATTTTGACCTTGACACCACCTCCACTCTCATTTTTGTGAGGATCGGGAACATAGAGAGACGGACATACATAGCTAGATAAAAATGGATTCAGATTCGAACCAGCAACCTTATATATTATAGTAGGATATGCTCACTCTGCGCCGACATTACTTTTTACTAGGAATGATTAAAGCAAATGTTTTCTGTATGTTTAGGAATAACTTATTATTTTTAACTTACTGCTAAGGCAGGAGGTATGTACTAGCTATTGCTAACAATGCCAAAAATGGTACGTACGACTACCATTTTTTTCTGGGGAGACATCACATGCAGGCTTGGAAAAACTTTTGCGGTGTAAGTTCTTGCACTTTTTGAAATTTCAAAGGCTTTATCCCGAGCTCATTTTTCAATATTTGCCGAATGGAATATTACGATATATTCAGCTCATGAGCCATTTTTCGGCCACTGCAACTCGGGATTCGATCAAGTCGTTTATTTTCGCACTATCACGCTTGAATTCCATTATGAATAACTTTTTTTTCTGGAAAATTCTCACCAAAATGTTTTTGTACGCTTGTAAACAATATAATGGGCTGTCACTGGAATTATTTTAACAGCTGTCGGACAAGTGGCTTAGAAATGACAGCAGTCTGAAATTGATTGCAGTTTTTTCATCTCACCCAGTATATATGTTATGTTTGATTTAAAATTTAAACTGCACTGAAGTCATAAAATTCTATCAATAACGATCATAGTTGTGCGATTTACCTAATACAAATCCACAATATAAACGTGCATTTATTACGGTAACCTCCGCTTAATATGTAGAATGCTGTAGGGTATCACATCGTCAGTCCCGCCCAAATTTTGTCTTTTTGCTTTATTAATATTGACATTTGGTTGTAAAAAGTTCTAATTCTAAAGTAGCTTCTACAGCATGTTTGTCATTGTATTAAAGTTCCAACTTTCCTTTCATTTTTCTATTTTCCCAAGGGGAAAACCATATACAAATACATTTTTTTAGGAATAACATTTACTTTTCAAATATGTTTCACCTTCAACCAGAAACAAAACAACTTCTCACCATAGAAACATTGGCCATGTCTACGGTGTTCCACCACCTTTAGGAGTAGTAGTAAGTAATTTAAACTCTTTATTTTAAGTCTTCCTTTTTCTGCCTCTGTCCTAACAACAAATTCCTTTTTTCTTCTTGTTCCACTTTACATCTCGATTTGTTTTGCTTGGCTTCTTAATGAAGTTCTTAATTATTCATAAGTTGCTGTTGTTTTGTTTCAATTTGCCTTGGCTTGTTGTTGGTTGGTTGTTGATACCACAATAAATAATATTTCTTTTTCAGATTAATCTTGACCATTTGCCATTTGGGGTGGGAGATCAGTCGAGAGGTCCACCATTCAGGTTGTTTAGATTTAAATCAGGGGTTAAAAATAAATTATTTCTTTGTTTAAATTTTGAATACAACAAAGTTGTATTGCAATGACAATTTTAAGTAATTAATGCGACGAGATGGCAGATAAAATGGATTCGTTGTGAGACGAATATTTAGTATTTTGGAAAAAATATTCCGTCCAAATCTGTTTCTAAATAAAATATTACAAAGGCCAATGTTAGAATACTGAAATTAAAAGTACAAAATTGGGCACTGCAGGACTATGGAAGGTAATAAAAGCAATTTAAGAATGGGAAAATTTCTATGATAAAATATATAAAATGTTGTCGAAGGTAGAATATGATACAAATACGTAATCTTTCATACAAAAAAGGGCAAATGCACTTCATATGCCTTTGGCGATGTCCATAGAGTCACATTCTAAATAGATTTATGCCTGTCCGTCACCTGGGGATATCAGAATATGGTTAATAACACCTTGCAAAGCAAAAATATTTACGCTTAGACTGCTGGCTTTTCGATGACCTCGGCCATATTTTCCAATCGATTTGGCTGAAGAGTAGTATTTTCGATTCTACAATGTTTTGCCTCACGAGTTAGAACCCAATTAGACAAATCCGTGAAAAAAATATGGCAAAATTCGTCACAATACCGAATATCGGAAGGAACCGTTATATGGGAGCTATACCTAAACTTGGACCTATACATAGAATGTTCCGCCACACGAGCTAGAACTCATTATGACCTAAAAATATCAATTTTTAGACAAATCCGTGAAGAAATGTGGCAAAAATCATCAAAATACCGAATATTGGGAGGTACCGTTATATGGGGGCTATACCAGAACGTGGACCTAGGTATACAATGTTCCGCCACACGAGCTAGAACCCATTATGACCTAAAAAATACAGATTTTTAGACCAATCCGTGGCTTAGAAATGACAGCAGTCTGAAGTTGGTTGCAGTTTTTTCATCTCACCCTATATTATATATATTTATAACCTCCACATTGTTATCAGTAATTTGGCAAAGAAACCATATACCTAAAATACCAGGATTTCAAGTAATCTGTGTCCGAAAATTAAAAAAAAAAAATGTGGTGATGTGAGAATTTGCACCATTAATTTAGTTTACTTCGCTATGTAAACATTCAAAACTGCGATACACGTGTTTCTATGCTTGGCTCTGTTTTCATAATCCAATGGGGGTTTCCATAATTATTGTTGCACAGTGTAATACACCTAAGTCATTGTCAGAAAAAAGTTGGGATCTAAATTGTGGAACAATAATTTTGTTAAATAACCTCCACAATGGGCCATGTTAATCATTGGACACAATTTGATAAGCTTCATACATTTAGCATACGATAAGAGTGCCAGTGGTCAACACCTTAAGAATTTTCTTATCATCTCAAGGGTGCGAATATAAGTTGGCTATTAAATTGGATTCAGTATTATAATAGATTTATTCGCATATCATATACAAACAAATTAAACAAAGAATTGAATTAAAAATAACAATTAACAAGTAAAAATGCTGTAAGTTCGGCCGGGCCGAACTTTGAATGCCCTCCACTATTTGGTACAAATTTAACAATTTTCAAAAAAAATAAAATCCGTTAAAATTCTGTGAAAATTTTAAAAATACCGAATGTAGCCGTATATTAGGGTCTATACGACGACTTGGACCTGCTTAGGCAACTTTTGTCACAAGCTATTACAATATTCAAATGCGAAACATAAAAAAATATGTTTATAGTGTAGCTAAAATCATCAAAATACCGAATATAGGCAGGTACCATGGGGGTTATAAATGGACCTGCCCAGACAATTTTCTGTCACAGGCTGTAGTATCCATTACTAACTTCAAATACAAAATTTGAAATAATTCCGGTAAACAATGTCGCTAAAATCATCAAAATACCGAATTTGAGGGTTCAGTTATATAGGGGCTATACGAAGACGTGGACCTGCACAGACAATTTTCTGTCATAGGCTGTAGTATTCATTACGAACTTCAAATACTAAATTTGAAATAGTTCCGGTAAATAACGTCTCTAAAATCATCAAAATACCCAATATCGGGAGGTACCGTTATATGGGGCTATAGGAAGACGTGGATCTACATGGCTCATTTTTTGTCTTAGGATGTAGTATCCATAACGAACTTCAAATACCAAAATTGAAACATTTCCGGTAAATAATGTCACTAAAATCATCAAAATACCGAATATCGGGGGTTCTGTTATATGGGGGCTATACGAAGACGTGGGCCTACATGTTCCACTTTCAATACCAAAAGTCCTGCAGACATAATACACATTTGAGTAAAATTTTATCAAACTACTTCATTTCGTTCGGAAGCTAGAGTGATTTCCACAGACGGATAGACGGACGGATATTGATAAATCGACATAGAATTTTATGCTGATCAAGAATATATATACTTTGTGGGGTTTAAAATGTATATTTCGATGTGTTACAAACGGAATGACAAACTTAATATACCCTCCATACTATAATACTATGTATTAAAAGACAACACGAAACGGATTTTCAGTACCCTGCAACCATTACGTAAAAAAAATTGTTCTACTTTAAACAGCAGATGTTGGTGCGATGGGTTGGAGCATGCAGTTAAAGGATTGTTATATATTGCGAGTCTTAAATAACAAATTTGAAACAATTCAAGGTGACTGGGATCATAAAATACCGAATATTGTTGGGCACCGAATTTTAAACAAATCCCATTGAAAATGTGGCCCAGCTGATAAAACCCATTACAAACTGTAACTCTCGTGACTAAAATCAGCAAAATACCAAACGTCGTCCGTTAAATGGGCGCTACAGAAAAACGTGGAATTAATATATATATATATATATATATATATATATATATATATATATATATATATATATATATATATATATATATATATATATATATATATATATATATATATATATATATATATACATATATATATATATATATATACATATATATATATATATATATATATATATATATATATATATATATATATATATATGCAATGTCCCTCACTTCTGTTATATGCACTCCACAAAATGATATTTTGTACCAGATATCAGATACAGTTCCCATCGATTTGGTGTTGAACTCGGTTCAGATCTGGATAAAGGTTCCGTATATATATATATATATATATATATATATATATATATATATATATATATATATATATATATATGTAGAAGCTTTATCCAAATCTGAACCGATCTGAAAAAATTTGACCATTGATAAGACATTTCGTACCAAATAACATTGTTGTAGATTGAGGGATTTCAACACCAAATCGATGGGAACTGTATCTGATATCTGGTAGAAAATATCATTTTGTATATATATACATATTGGATTGGATTATTTCACATGCAACCGAATTTTTAATTTACCGAGACTCGACTCGGATATATATTCTTTAATATGGCCAATGTTATTTGGCATGAGAGGTAAAAATGGCAAATTGGTTGAAAATCGATTCAGAATTGGATATATCTCCTTCCTTCTGAAAGCAAATTATAACAGCTCCGAAGTCATGATGCTCCGAAGTCATACGTTGAGATAGATCTACTAAATATGCATAGTTCTGTGGGGTATAACATAGTCAGCCCCGCCCGACTTTTGACCTCTTCTTACGGGTTATTTTCATAAATCGTGTCACAATGTGATTCTATTAAGACCATCAAAAGGAATTGTGGGTCTATCTTGGTCCCTTCTTAATTTTACAAACAAAGCCATAATATCCCTATACCACAGTGTAGTGTGGGGTATTCAAATTACTAAATAATATGTTGTTGTTGTTGTTTCAAAAAGGCTTAATCCCATTTTGGTTTTTGTTATAAAAACGTTGATGAATTCATGGATAAAAATGACAATAATTGCCAATCATCGTCACAATCCCTTGGGTTTCGTTTTGGGATATTACCCCTGAAGTAATTTAAAAAACAACTCCTCTGGCAAGAAGAAATATATTAAAATAAAAAATAAACGAAATAACTAGGGTATCCCAACAAATTAATACCAACAATATTACTAATAAATACAATAATAATCGAGTAATTGCTTATTCAAATATGTATAACTCTGTTGAATTTGCGACAGAAGTTATCTATTCTTGGTAGTTTAGATGTGCTCACATTAATAGTTGATGAGGTTTAGGTTTTAAATTATGCCCAATATTGGAGAAAATGCTCTAAAACATTCTTAACTTATTCCATTTATTTTGCATTATATACGTCATCCAAGTTTGTGAATTGCATTTGCGAACATTACACTATTTTTTTTTTTCAATAATTACGGCGAAAATCCGGCAGAATATTAAAGGATAGCTTAAAACTGAAGACACATATATGGGCCTTTTTAAAAGTTTACATTACAAAGTAAACTTAAAGATCACCCTCTTCCATACTTTTGGAATTTTAGGATCAAGATTCCTCCAAATCCGAGCAATTCAGATGTATAGTGTATTCAGAAGATAAAAATGCGAGGGATATTTGGATTTGTGAAATCTTAACTTTAAAGCGAGTCAATAAAGGGATCGCTAAATATTCATTGTAGACCCCATAAAGTATTATACATATTCATAATCAACATAAAATTCTAAGTCGATTTAAAGACGTCCGTTTGTCTGTCTGTTGAAATCACGACACAGCTCATAGTATTTGACGTAGACCTTTAAAATTTGGAATTTGGAATTTGAAAATGAGATATATCGGTCCACGTTTTGGTATAGCCGCCATATAACGGTACCTGTCGATATTCGGTATTTTGACGATTTTCGCCACATTTTCCCAAGGATTTGTCTAAAATTTGGTATTTTTAGGTCATAATGGTTTCTAGCTGGTGTGGCGGAACATTGTATACCTATATTCACGTTCTGGTATATCCACCATATAACGGCACCTCCCAATATTCGGTATTTTGATGATTTTTGCCACATTTTTCACTGATTTGTCTAAAAATTGATATTTGCAGGTCATAATGGATTCTAGCTGGTGTGGCGGAACATTGTATGCTCCACAGCTGTTAAATTTATTCCAGAGACAGTTCATTGTATTGTTTACAAGCATACAAACGCATTTAGGTGAGAGTTTTCCAGAAAAAAAGTTATTCTTAATGGAATTCAAATGTGATAATATGATTTCTTTATATTTGTCTGGAAAACCACAAGCGGCTATCGTTAGAGCACTCCAGCATTTAAATGTGAATAAAGCTTTTGTATCTCGTACCATCGCTCATTACCGCGATACTGGTGGCGGAGGAAGTGGACGGAAGAAAACAGCAACATCAGCAGAAATGGTTGGAAAAGTAAAGAAGCGACTTGATCGAAACCCACGTCGCAGTGGCCGAAAAATGGCTCGTGAGCTGAACATATCGCAATATTCCATTCGCCAAATATTGAAAAATGAGCTCGGCGTAAAGCCATTGGAAATTGAAGTGATGGTGTGTCCGCCGCCATAAAAGCCGATGGTCGCTCTCCGCTCGTATTAATCGACCGTGGCATCAGAATAAATTCCGAATATTATCGCGAAGGTAAAAAAAGCCTTGGGGACGCAATAATTTTGGCCACAGACCTTGGACATTCCTACAGGACTCAGCACCATCGCACTCAGCACGCGCCACCCAAAAATGGTTACAAAATGAGGTTCCTCGCTTCTTTTCCAGCGCACAATGACCACCAAAATCTCCGAATACCAATCCGTTGGACTATTGAGTCTGGAGTATTTTGGAAGCAAGGTTGTCACTAAAAAATGCTAAAGTGTCGATCACCTTAGGCAAGCCCTTCGCCGGGAATGGGTCAAAATACCGCAGAGCAACATTCGGGCAGCGTGTGACGTGGCGTGGTTTCATTGGTCGTCTGAAGGTCATAATTCGTGCCAAAGGTGACCAATTCGAACAAATCTAAACTTGTTCTAAATTTTGATGCTATTTCCGACATTTTTTGCTTTTATTTAATAAAATTAAACAGAAAAATGTAAAAATTATTGCGTTTGACTTTGTTGCAGTTTTTTATCTCAACCTGTATGTGGGCTATACCATATCGTGGACCCATATAGACATTTCCCTTTCAGGGAGAATAGTGCTTAAAAAGAACTTCTAGTATGGATTTTTAGACAATTCTATTGGAAAATATAGCTAAAATCATCAAAATATCGTTACATGGGGGATATACGATATTCGTTGACCTATATAGAGAATACTCTTCCAGGGGTAAAGTACTCAGAAAGAACTCCTTTTGTGGATTTTCAGACAATTTTATTAAATAATTTGGCTACAATCATTAAAAAAATAAACGATATCGTGGACCGACATAGCCCATCTTCGAACTTGCTTGCCTGCCAAGAAAAGACTAATCTGTGCAAAATTTTAGTTTCCCATCTTTATCCGACTCTAGCGTGAATACAGCAGACGGGCAGGGTATAAAAGCCCAACACAAATTTTGGAACGAATTTAACATTTGGATTTTTTGGTGGAATTTTCGCGGGTACTTGCTAGTGAATTATATATAGAGATTTCTTGATTTTTATACCCTACACCACAAAGTGGTTCAGGGTATTATGTCTTTGTGAAATTTCTTTGTAACAGGCAAAAAGAAAACGAGATAGACCCATAGTTCCTTTTGATGATCTGCATAGAATCACATTCTGAGTCGATTTATGCATGTCCGTCCGTACGTCTGTCCATGTATTTTTGTAAACAAAGTACAGTTCGCATTTATTGCCCTATCCATATGAAATTTTAAACAAATCATTTGTTTGGCCCAAAGACGAACCCTATTGAAATTGGATATAATCGGTCAAAATTTAGATATAGCTCTTCGTCCGATTTGCCTTTTATTGTCCACAAAACATGTAATATCAGTCCGAATAGTATGGAATTTTGCACGTACGATCAGATTGGACTTGAAAATAAGTATGCTAAATTTGATCGAAATCGGTTCAGATATAGCTATAGCTCCCATATATATTGTTCATCCGATTTGTTACTTTTGTCCTCCGCAGCCGTAATATGCACTCTGTAACAACAATATTTGGGGAAATATATCAAATACAGCTCAGAAATACATTTGCTAAATTTTATCGAGATCGGTTCAGATTTGGATATATATAACTTCCCATATATAACTTCGTCCGATTTACCTTTGATTGTACACCAGACATCTAATATTTGCCCAAATGGGATGAAATTTGACACTTACGACCGAATTGAGTCTAGAAGCTAGTATGTCAAATTTGGTGAAGATCGGTTCAGATATAGCTATAGCTCCCATATGTACTGTTCATCCGATTTGTTATATTTGTTACCCACAGCCATAATATGCACTCCGTAACAACGATATTCAGGGAAATATATCAAATACAGCTCAGAAATATCGTTGCTAAATTTTATCGAGATCGGTTCCGATTTGGATATAACTCATATAGATATTTATCCGATTTCAAATTAATTGTGCACCAAATGGGCAATACAAGTCCGAATTTAAAAGATGCAAATGTTTCGACATATTTAGTCCTTTGAACTTTAAATTATAATTATAATCATAGCGTGTATGATTGAATTCTCCCATAAAAACTTTTAATTGCTATGCGGAGCTCTACTAAATTAGCAAAGTGGTGTAGGGTATCATAAAGTCGGCCCCGCCCGACTTTAGGACTTTCTTTACTGGTTTTGAATTGACTTTTTTTTTAACTTTCCTATAACTCTTTTTTGGGGAACCGATTATTTGTTAATGGACACTTTTGCTAGGTTAGCGGACTCAATTCCACACATTCTTACGGAACACGTTTTATACCAAATAAAACATATTCTGAGAATTATAACTACGTATTTATTAAATATTACATACCTTTCACTAATTTTCATATACCATTTATTATGAGAATAAATTTTATTTAAACACAATTAGGAAATTTTTTGTTCTGCTGCTAAGTAACCAAATTCGTTTGGATACCAAATAATAAACCAAAATACCAAACAATGGCAGCATATCACAAGCCATATTAGCAAACATATAAAAATAGAATGGAAATTGATAGACACAATTAAATATTACAACCACTATCCATCCATTCGATTGGAATTATCTCTCTTCATGGTAACCAGACGTGTGTATATGTGTGTGTGCTACCATGCCATTCCCATGGAATAAATTCAAGGAAATTCAAATAATAACCTATATTTTTGTGGCAAATATTTGACAACAAATTGAGTGAATGGCACTTCCCCTATTGACAAAAGATTAAAGCCCATCAAGATGACCAAAACTGTAGAGGGACATAAGTATGTAAATATGTTTGTAATCGTAAGATATTTGATTTGCAATTCAAATAATATCTTGTTGCTTCGCATGTAGAACACAATGTACATACTGAGACATGTGTCTGTGGCATTTGGAAATTAAACTATTGCGTAGTAAAATAATCTATTAATTTAATATTTGAAGCAGTCGTTGAGAAATATTTATAAATTACTATTTTTTTTTTTCATTTTTCTTTTTCCAGGCATGGCCCAGTGTGAAGCGAACCTTTGATTTATATCCACCAAATCCCAGTCCATATGAACTGCATACCATAACAGGTAATTTCAAAGTTAATAATGCTTCGTCCTTTTGCTGCCATAATCATTGTCATGTACAAAGGACATGAAACCTTTGATAATGTATTACATTATGGAAAATACACTCTAATAAAATTACAGTTTTGTAGAATAATGAGTCTTGGAAAAAGGTTAAAAGATTTTGATGGCCACATTATGCATTCTATTAGAAATTAATGAGAAAAGTCGACAAAAGAAAGTTTTCTTACTTTATATTGCTTAATTTACATTTTTAAATACGTGTTAATTTACAAGTTTAGATTGAGTAATTGTATTTAAATATGTCTCAGAAATTTTAAAACAACAAGTAAAAAACATAAAGTTCGGCCGGCACAAATTTTTAATACCCTCTAACTTAGGGTAAAGGAAAAAATTTTATATAAATGCATCCGAATTCAAGCGTGTATCACTTTAAACTTCATATACCACTAAGACCGTTTGAAAAATGCAGTTAAACTTATCAACAAAACGATAAAGTGAGTGAGGCCGTTATATGGGGTCATACCAAGACGGAAACCCTAAGGCAATTTTATACTTCAAGGATTGTAATCTATCAAATTTTCTAAAATGCCAAATTTGAAACAATTATGTGGGTCAATGTGACTAGAATTATCAAAATACCGAATATCGGTGGGAATCGTTATATGTGCGTAGAGGGAAATGTGGAACTAAATATTCAATGTTCTGCCACCGGGCTAGAACACATTATGAACTACAAATACCAATTTTTTTTTATCAAAATATCGAATAAAATGTGGCAAAAATCATCAAAGCACCGAATATCGTTATATGGGGGTTATACCAAAACGTGGACCTATATAAAAAATGTTTCGCCATACGAGCTAGAACCCATTATGACCCACAAATTCCAATTTTTAGGCAAATCTGCGAAAAAATGTGGCAAAAATCAAAATACCGAATATAGGGAGGTACCGTTATATGGGGGATATACCAAATCGTGGACCTATACATAGAATTTTCTGCCACCGGAGCTAGAACCCTGTATGACCCACAAATACCAATTTTTAGACAAATCTGCGAAACATTTTGACAAAAATTATCAAAATACCGAAAATCGGCATATACCGTTATATGGGGGCTGTACGAAATCGTGGATCTATACATACAATTTTTTTCCACCGGATCGAGATCCCATAATGACCAACAAATACACATTTTTAGACAAATCCATGAAAAAACACCGAATACCGTTACCAAAATATGGACCTATACATACAATGTTTTGCCACACATGCTAAAACCCATTACGAACTACATGTACCGATTTCTGGACAAATCCGTTAAAAAAACTTATAAAGCGTTGAGAGTTATCAAAACTGGATAAATTGCAATATTTATATCAGAGTTAGGTTTGGGGTGTAAAAACCAATACTAGTCCACTCCGCTGGAATTTCTCTAACAAATTAAAAACAGTTTGAATAAGTTAAAAAGTAGTAAGTTCGGCCGGGTCGATCTTTGAATACCCTCCACCATTTGGAACGAATTTGGAAATTTTCAAAAAATATTGTAGCTGTGCGAAGAGCTGGACCTGCATAGACAATTTTCTGTCACAGGCTGTAGCACCCATTACGAACTTCAAATACCACATCTCAAACAATTTCGGTGGGTATTGTACCTAAAATCGTCAATATACCGAATATAGGGAGGTACTGATATATGGGGCCTATACGAAGACCTGGACCTGCATAGACAATTTTCTGTCACAGACTGTAGTTCCTATAACGAACTCTAAATACGTAATTTGAAACAATTCTGGTGAATAATGTCGCCAAATTCATGACACAAACAATTTTCTGTCTAAGAGTGTAGTATCAAATTCGAACTTCAAATACCAAATTTGAAACATTTCCGGTGAATAATGCCGCTAAAATCATGAAAATACCGAATATCGGGAGGTACCGTTATATGGATGTTATACGAAGACGTGGACTTGCACAGACAATTTTCTGTCTTAGGGTGTAGTATCCATTTCGAACCTCAAATACGAAATTTGAAACAATTCCGGTAAATAATGTCGCTAAAATCATCAAAATACCGAATATCGGGAGGTACCGTTATATGGGGGCTATATGAAAACGTGGACCATTCACGAACTTAACCTGCCTACTGGAAAAATAAACATGTGTGCAAAATGTTAGCCATCTATCTCAATTCATTCGAAAGATAGCGCGATTACAACAGACAGACGGACATCGCTATATCGACTTAGAATTTTACGCTGATCAAGAATATATATACTTTGTTGAGTCTGACATGAGTATTTCGAGGAGTTACAAACGGAATGACAAAGTTAATATACCGTCCATAGTATGGTGGAGGGTATAAAAATAATAATAATAAAATATAAAACAATTTTTTGGATTTTTATATCTATATATCTGGAAATAACTGATAGACTGACGGAGAATCAACGCCAGGACGAAACGGCTAAAGCTAGAATCTTAATATTGCACAAGGGTCAGTCCTGGTGCGTAGGTGTGTGATAAGGCTGAGGGAGTGCAAGATAGATGTACCAAAGGAAATTTTGGAAATTTAAACTAAACGATAACGAAAAGTTCTAAAATATAAACTTCTAAAATAGTACCAATTGGTATTATGTGAAGGGAAATTTGGTAGGAGAATCAAGGTAGGAAAGTAGATTTGATATATGAAGGTGGTTTGGGAAATGTGTACTAAATGTAACTAAATTTGGAACAGCTTGGTTTAAGAAATTTAGTTTTAAAAATTTTGTATTGGGGTCCCTGTTGGTAGGAGGTTTGCGATAAAGAGTTGGTTTTGGAAATATGTACTATAATTGTACGAAATGTACTAAATGTTACTAAATTTGGTATTGAGTGAAAACAGGATGAGGTGGAAAAACTGCAACCCACTTCAGACTGCTGTCATTTCTAAGGCACTCGTCCGACAGCTGTTAAAAAAATGGCTAGTGAGCTGAACATATCACAATATTCCGTTCGGCAAATATTGAAAAATGAGCTCGGGGTAAAACCATTGAAATTCCAAAAAGAGCAAGAACTTACACCGCAACAGAAAGAAAATAGTCGCAAAAGAGCTAAAGTGTTGCTTCGCTTGGCCGAAAGTGGTGAACTGTCGAATTTGGTTTTCTCCGATGTCTGGAGTATTTTTTTGAAAGCAAGGTTGGTACTAGGGTTTCATGTAGAATTCTATAGAAATTATTGCGTTCCCAAGGTTTTCTATAGAAAATACTATGTTCCACAAGATTTTCTTTAGAAAATAATGCGTCCCATAAGATTTTCTAAAGAAAATAATGCGTTCCATAAGATTTTCTAAAGAAAATATTATGTTCCACAAGTTTTCCACAAAATTTTCTATTGAAAATATTATGTTCCACAAGATTTTCTATAGAAAATATTATGTTCCACAAGATTTTCTATAGAAAATATTATGTTCCACAAGATTTTCTATAGAAAATATTATGTTCCACAAGATTTTCTATAGAAAATATTATGTTCCACAAGATTTTTTATTGAAAATATTACGTCCACAAAATTTTCTATTGAAAATATTATGTTCCACAAAATTTTCTATTGAAAATATTATGTTCCACAAAATTTTCTATAGAAAATATTATGTTCCACAAAATTTTCTATAGAAAATATTATGTTCCACAAGATTTTCTATAATGCGTTCCACAAAATTTTCTATTGAAAATATTATGTTCCACAAAATTTTCTATTGAAAATATTATGTTCCACAAGATTTTCTACAGAAGGCTATAACTCGTGCCAAAGATGGCCAATTCGAACAAATCTAAACTTATTCTAAAATTTGATGCTATTTTCAACATTTTTTGCGTTCATTCAATAAAATTTAAAAAAAAATTAAAATTATGGCGTTTTACCTTGTTGCAGTTTTTTTCATCTCACCCTGTACTTTCTTATTATTTTCAAACAACCACAATTAAATAAGTACCCCCACGAAAGACATATCAATAATTGTTACTAACATATTCGTTTAGACAACTATCTATAAATGAAAACAACAATATAATCAGTTATAAAATAATTTGACTACCTACGTACTAGCTTCTGATGCAAGGTGGGCAAAAACATCAACTCGATATCGATTCAAATATTTTATTTTATGGTGCCCCCTTCAAAGATATTTCAGTGCACATAGCCTGGCATATTGGAAAACATTTATTGGCACTTTTATGACTTCTATGGCACATAATTAATCATTGAACTACTTACGAACCAAATCGAACGGAACGAAACGTATTCACATTAAATGTATAACGACCATAACCATATTTCATAAAAAATACTAAAGAAGAAGCACATTAAATTTGCAGCAATTAGTATTAGTTTTGGGTAGCAAATTGTTTGGAAAAAACTACCATTAATGCCTCCTCTATTGCGTTTGGTTATATCACCGCCTACGCTGGCCAAAATTTATTGGCCAACTAAGAATATCTTAATTTTGATATTTATTTATTTATTTTTATGAAGCAATATGTTGCTTCTCTTTCATAAATGCGTAAATATAACTTTATCATAATTTCACTTACCCCAAACGAAATGCCACGAAGGAGATTGGATGTGAATGGCAAACTGAAAATAAATAAATAGAAATTAGATGAAAGGAAATGGAATGGAATATTTGCAAATTCATATTCGATTTGATGGACGGCAACAGTCAAATTATATTCAGCATTGCCTGTGAGAGAGTTCAATACGATATTGTATTGGAGACAATTAAATATTCAGAATGCTTTAATATAAGAAGAGCAAAGAAAATAACCCATGTCGTCGCTCTTCCTGTGATATGTTGGCGGGCATAAAATTTAGAATGGAGTTAAAGATGGCAAATTCAAATATTCTTAATGAAATTCAGTGTTTTTATTTTTGCAAATAACTACCGGTCAGTAATTTTTATTAAATATTTATAAGATTGTGCAGGATGAAATGGAAACGTATTTTTTTATGTCATTTGCCGACAACATAAAGTAGTTCCACTACCATAGAATATATTTTGTCACAATTATGGGCAATATTTGTATTTATATGATTTCAAAGACAATTGGAAAATAATTTGTAATCATACAGGGTGAGATAAAAAAAACTGCAACTAAGTCAAACGCAATAATTTTTACATTTTTCTTTTTTATACCCTCCACCATACTATGGAGTGTATATTAACTTTGTCATTCCGTTTGTAACTCCTCGAAATACTCATGTCAGACCCAACAAAGTATATATATTCTTGATCAGCGTAAAATTCTAAGTCGATTTAGCCATTTCCATCTGTCTGTTGTAATCACGCTATCTTTCTAGCGAATTGAGATAGAAGGCTAAAATTTTGCACTCGTGTTTATTTTCCCAGCAGGCAGGTTAAGTTCGTAAATGGTCCAAGTAGGACCACGTTTTCATATAGCCCCCATATATAAATACCTCCCGATATTCGGTATTTTGATGATTTTGGCAACATTATTCATCGGAATTAATTCAAATTTGGTATTTGAAGTTCGAAATGGATACTACTGTCTAAGACAGAAAATTGTCTGTGCAGGTCCACGTCTTCGTATAGCCCCCATATAACGGTACCTCCCAAAATTCGGTATTTTGATGATTTTAGCGACATTATTCACCGGAATTGTTTCAAATTTGGTATTTGAGATTCGTAATGGATACTACAGCCTATGACAGAAAATTGTCTGTGCAAGTCCACGACTTCGTATAGCCCCCATATAACGGTACCTCCCTATATTCGGTATTTTGACGATTTTAGCGTCATTATTTAACGGAATTGTTTCAAATTACGTATTTAGAGTTCGTAATGGAAACTACAGTCTGTGACAGAAAATTGTCTATACAGGTACAGGTCTTCGTATAGGCTCCATATATCAGTACCTCCCTATATTCGGTAGGTACAATACCCACCGAAATTTTTTGAGATTTCGTATTTGACGTTCGTAATGGATGCTATAGCCTGTGACAGAAAACTGTCTTTGCTGGTCCAGGTCTTCGCACAGCTCCGATATAACGGAACCTCCCTATATACGATATTTTGATGATTTTAGCTACATTATTCACCATTTATTTCAAGTTTCGAATTTCAGTATGGTAATGGCTTTTGGCAAACAAGGCCTATGTAGGTCCATGTCGTATAGACCCCAATATAACGGCTATATTCGGAATTTTTAAAAATTTTAAGAGAATTTTTTAAGGATTTTATTTTTTGAAAATTTCCAAATTGGTTCCAAATGGTGGAGAGTATTCAAAGTTCGGCCCGGCCGAACTTACGGCTTTTTAACTTGTTTTTTTTTTTTTATTTTATTGAATAAAAGCAAAAAATGTCAGAAATAGCATACAATTTTAGAATAAGTTTAGATTTGTTCGAATTGGTTACCTTTGGCACGAATTATGGCCTTCAAAACCGTCACACGCTGCCCGAATGTTGCTCTGCGGTATTTTGGCCCATTCCCAGCGAAGCGCTTACTTGAGGTGATCGACACTTTGGTATTTTTTAGTGTCAACCTTGCTTTCCAAAATACTCCATACATACAATCCAACGGATTGGTATCCGGAGATTTTGGTGGCCATTGTGAACTGGAAATGAGGCGAGGAACCTCATTTTGTAACCATTCTTGGGTGCGATGTTCCGAGTGCGAGTGTTGAGTGCGATGTTCCGAGTGCGAGTCCTATTGAAATATCCAAGGTCTGCGCCCAAAATGTTTGCGTTCCCAAGGCTTTAATACACACTCCAGAATATTTTCGCGATAATATTCGACATTTATTCTGATGCCAGGGTAGTTCACCCCTTTCGGCCAAGCTAGGCAACTCTTTAGCTCTTTTGAGTCTATTTTCTTCCGGTCGCGGTGTAAGTTCTTGCACTTTTTGGAATTTCAATGGCTGAGATTGGGGCAAGCTCATTTTTCAATATTTTCCGAATGGAATATTGCGATATGTTCAGCTCACGAACAATTTTTTGGGCACTGCGACGCGGGTTTCGATCAAGTCGCTTCTTTACTTTTCAAAACATTTCTGCTGATGTTGCTGTTTTCTACCGTCCACTTCCTTGACGCCGGGCTATGCTACCAGTATCACGGTAACGAGCACTCTGTATATCGGAGCCGAGTTGCAAAAAATGAAATGCACTCCATTTGGGCTGATACTACATAAAATTTGGCAAGGGTATTTCCGAGCTTTATAAGACATCTGGTACCAAATATCATAGTTGTCGAATGCATATTACGAATTTGAGGACCTTAAATACCAAATCGGATGAAACATATTCATGGGAGCTATAGCTATATCTGATCCGATTTTCTCCGAATTTAATTTACTTGCTTCCAGACTGAATTCGGTCGGATATGCAAAAAATCAGGTCATTTGGACTGATATTGGCTATTTGGTGCACAATATATATGGGAGCTATATCCAAATCTGAACCGATCTTGACAAAATTTTATCAAAGATTATTGTCGTGGAATGCATATTACGCTTGTGATGGACTTTAAACCCCAAATCGGACAAAACATATATATGGGAGCTATAGCTATAGCTTGAACGATTTACACCAAATTGGAAGTACTAGTTGAAAGGATGAGTTCAGTCGTAATTGTCAAAATTTAGTCACTTTTGTCGGATATTAGCCATTTGGTGCACAATAAACCTGATAACGGATAAAGATATATATGGGAGCTAATCTGCAGCGATCTCGATAAAATTTGATAGAGGTATTTTCGAGTAGTATCTGATTTCCATTACCAAATAACATTCTTCTGGAGTGCATATTATGCATGTGAGGGACTTAAAATCCCAAATCGGATGAAACATATATATATATGGTAGCTATAGCTATATCTCAACCGATTTTCCCTAAATTTGATTTACTTGCTTCTAGACTGAATTCGGTGGGATGTAATAATATAAAGAACATTTGGACTTATATTAGCCATTAAGTGAACTATTAAAACGAAATCGGTTGTAGATATATGGGAGATATATCTAAATCTGATCCGATTATCACCAATTTCAATAGGATTCGTCCTTGGACCAAACAAATATTGTTTGCAAAATTTCACCCCAATCTGATAATAAATGCGACCTGCAATTTGCTCACAAAAATACATGGACGGAAGGACGGACTGAGATGCGTAAATCGACTCAGAAAGTGATTCTATGAAGATCCTCAAAAGTAACTATGGGTCTAACTCGTTTCCTTCTCCATGTTAGGGTATAAAAATGCAGGTCTTTACCACTTAGCCATCGTTCTTTAACAATTTAAACATATTTTGTTCTCTTTAGTATTTTTTTTTTTTTTTTTTTTTTTGCATTTCTTTATTTCTAATGCCCATATTTCAATCCAATTTTATATTGAACTTGCACACACACTCCTAGCATAAAACATCATTTTCATATTCTAATTGTTCAGCTATAAATATTGCTCCTTAATTTTAAGATAATATACCCTACTGTACGAATAATATACCTTGAAGACATTACAATCGAAATTCTGTCAAATGTCACAGCCACAACAATACCCATAACTAGTTAATGATCTGGACAAAGGAGAATTTCATGTCTTAACCTAAATTCAGGCTCACAAACTCCGCCACCCTCGTAGATATTTCGTACGTTCTAATTGGATGTTTGTCATTAAGAGATGCATCTGAAATATGTGTGTGGGCGGGTGTGTTTGTGAATGTAGCTGAGAGTCACTGGCAGACAAACCATATTGACATGCCGGTGGGGTGCTGCTTTCCTCGTACTATTATCACACAGACCGTATGATAAAATAATAAAATCCTTTAATTATGCTAAAACCAAATCTTGAATATGAAGATACAGATGTCACAGGTCATTAAAATTAAATGTAATTTTATAAAAATAGAAAGAGAATAATATCAAATTTAAAACAAATGATTTTTCTTTACTCAAACAATTCATTAGAATTTTTCAGAACAAAAACCATTTCTTTTGTGAATTATTAAAACTTTAATGAATTAAAATTCTTATATATTTTTATCTCTCCCTCCACCACTTCCGTCAAAACTCTGTTTGTTTGGTGTGCCACATTTCTCTCGCCCAAAACCACAGATTGCATGCACGTCGCCTCCGAGCCAGGTGATTATGCATTCAAAAAGTTACCTCCCCGCACGACAGCAGCAACAGCTGCTTTATTTGGCAACACTGACGAAACATCAGCCATCCTCCAATTGGAAGAATCCCTGCAGGTTTGCGGTCTTTATGTGATTGGAGAGCCTGATACGATTGTCGAGATAACGATGAAGTACTACGATGTCAATTGTGAAACGGGCGCTCTGATGGCCGTAAGTATGATGCGCGTTAACGCTTGGCAAAAAGAGTTTGCCAAGGGTCGAAGGTTAAAAGGTTAAATTGAATTAAAATTTAATCTCTGTCTCTACTTTTTCTGATTAAAAACAAAACCCGTAGTTTGTCGATGGCTGGGAACTCAATGGTGAATATTTCCCCTCGTTAAGAGATCATCATCGTTCGTTGGAGGATAGAGTGCAGGAGTTTTGTAACAACTATAAACAATGGTAAGTAATTTTCTCGCTTTGGCATGGAAAATGCAGTTTGTTTTATGTTGAAAATAAGCACTACAAGGTAAATATATTTAATCATTTGAAAGTAGAAAATGAGAAAAATTCTTGGGAAAAAATGCTAATTGAATTAGCGGACCGAAAAGTAATAACATTACGAAGTTTTATCAGGTTAATATAGGGATATACCGAGCACAGGATAAAAGGGAACCCATCACACCGAATTCACGATTTATCCAAAGAGATTTTAAGTCTCAATGTTTTTATTAAAATTAGGTACTAAGATGAAAAATATCGGTCCACTCTTTCTGGTACTCCCGCCCCCCAAAAAGGGACAATATTTTAAATGATCAAAACTATAGTTGATTTGGTGGTTGTCTTTGATTAATAATGTTTTCAAGTATCATTTTGATTACATTTTACCAGATGCTTATGCTGTTGTAGTTTTTATACGACGTAACTGCAAAGAATTTTCAGATCCATATACTTGCAAATATTTGTATTCGACTTATATAGGATCTAGAATAGATTATGAATCTATTGTTCTAGAATTATATGTGGTGAATAATGGGATATGTGGGTCCACTGATACTTGTACTTTCCCCTATAAACGACGATAAATCTCAATAAAGCAAATGGAGCCGTAGTACTTTTTTTATCAAAATTAGGTCAGGTACAAAATTCATAAAATTGATTCACTTTTTTTGGGAGTGTTCTAATTTTGAACAATCGAAGCACCCAAAATATATGAAACTTGGCCGCTTTTCTTCTTTTTCGAGAAGGTCAAATATTTTTGTTAATCTATATACAGAGTGAGATGAAAAAAAACTGCAACGAAGTCAAACGCCATAACTTTTAATTTTTTTTTTTTCAAATTTTATTGAATGAAAGCAAAACATGTCGGAAATAGTATCAAATAGACTAAGTTTAGATTTGTTCCAAGTGGTCACCTTTGGCGCGAATTATGGCCTTCAAACGGCCAATGAAACCGCCAAACGCTGCCCAAATGTTGCTCTGTATTTAGGCCCATTCCCGGCGAAGCGCTTGCTTGAGGTGATCGACACTTTGGTATTTTTTAATGCCAACGTCGCTTTCCAAAATACTCCAGACACAATAGTCCAACGGATTTTGGTGGCCATTGTGCGCTGAAAATGAAGCGAGGAACCTCATTTGTAACCATTCTTGGGTGGCGCGTGCTGAGTCCTGTAGAAATGTCGAAGGTCTGCGGCCAAAATATTTGCATGCCCAAGGCTTTAACACACCCTTCAGAATATTTTTGCGGTAAGATTCGGCATTTATCCTGCGGCCACAATCGATTAATACGAGCGGAGAGTGACCATCGGCTGTTATGGCGGCCCACACCATCACCGTGGCCGGCGCTTGAGTTCTTGTGGCCATGCGAAGGTGCACATTTTCAGCTGACCTCTTTTGTTTGTTTACAAACTGCTGGACAACGAATGTTTTCTCATCGGAGAAAACGAAATTCGGCAGTTCACCACTTTCGGCCAAGCGAAGCAACTCTTTAGTTTTTTCTTGAGTCTATTTTCTTTCTGTTGCCGTGTAAGTTCTTGCGCTTTTTGGAATTTCAATGGCTTTACCCCGAGCTCATTTTTGAATGTCTGCCGAATGGAATATTGCCATATGTTCAGCTCAAGAGCCATTTTTCGGCCACTGCGACGCGGGTTTCGATCAAATCTCTTCTTTACATTTCGAACCATTTCTGCTGATGTTGCTGTTTTCTTCCCTCCACTTCCTTGACGTCGGGCTACGCTACCAGTATCACGGTAACGAGCAATGGAACGAGACACAAAAGATTTGTTCGCATTTAAGTGCTGGAGTGCTCTAACGATATCCACTTGTGGTTTTCCAGCCAAATATAATAAAATCACACCATCAGCATTTTTTTCTGGAAAATTCTCACCAAAATGCTTTTATACAATATAATGAGCTATCACTGGAAAAATTTTAACAGCTGTCGGACGAGTAGCTTAGAAATGGCAGCAGTCTGAAGTTGGTTGTAATTTTTTCATCTCACCCTGTATTTCAAACACATTATAAATTAAAGCATTACTTTTTTCAAGAAATTCTAAAAAAAATAAAAGCTTTCCATTATATTTATCACTAAAATTCTTTAAATTATTTTCAGGCCACGTCTTTCGAATAAAAAATTCTTCCGCTCCAGCCAAAATGCAGCACTTCTTCAATATCGCATACCGGTGAAAGGTAGTTTCATAGCCAATGTTCGTTTTCACAAAATCACACAGCGTAAGTTCAACAAATTACAAAATTACTTAAAACTGCCAATTTATTTTAAATTATACTATAATAATATATTACTTTCTCTCTTGGATAGCCTGTAATATTTTGGTCCAAGATATTGATGCCTTATACACTATTGGAAACTATGGCCACAATCGTAATTGTACCATATCGGCTCTATTTCCAGCTGTTGTTTCGGTGGCCAATCTTAAAATTGGTGGCAAAGCTGTACGGCAGGATAAACCGAATTATGATGTGGGTTGAAGAAAGAGGGGATTTGATATTGAAAATAAGAAAATTTTTAAAATTTTTTTTTAATTATTTTTCAGTGTGGCTTGTTTGCTGACCGTTTAGAAATTGGCGGTTCATCTGGTCTAGATTCGACGGCAATGGAAAAATCAAGTGAAATATGTGGATTGGCCACAGAGCCAGGTAAATATATATAAACAAATACAGAGTGAGATAAAAAACTGCAACGAACTTCAGGCTACTGTCATTTCTAAGCTACTCGTTCGACAAGCGTACAAACGCATTTTGGTGGAAATTTTCCAGAAAAAATTTGTTCGTGATGAAATTAAAGTGTGATAGTGTGATTTCGTTATATTTGGCTAGAAAACCACAAGTGGCTATGGTTAGAGCACTCCAGCATTTAAATGTTAATAAATCTTTAGTGTCTCGTACCATCGCTCGTTACCGTGATACTGGTAGCGTAGCCTGACGTCAGGGAAGAGGACTTATGAAAATAGCAACATCAGCAAAAATGGTTCGAAAGTAAAGAAGCGACTTGATCGAAAACCGCGTCGTAGTGACCGAAAAATGGCTTGTGAGCTGAACATATCGCAATATTCCATTCGGCAAATATTGAAAAATGAGCTCAGGGTAAAGCCATTGAAATTCCAAAAAGTAGTAAATAGACTCAAAAGACCTAAAGAGTTCATTTGCATGGCCGAAAGTGGTGAACTGCCGAATTTGGTTTTCTCCGATGAGAAAACATTCGTTGTCCAGCAGTTTGTAAACAAACAAAATGATCGTGATTACTTGCCAAAGAGGTCAGCTGAAAATGTACACCTTCGGTTGGCCACAAGAACTCAAGCGCCGGCCATAGTGATGGTGTGGGCCGCCATAACAGCCGATGGTTGCTCTCCGCTCGTTTGAATCGACCGTGGCATCAGAGTAAATGCCGAATATAATCGCGAAAATATCCTGAAGGGTGTATGAAAGCCTCAGGTACGCAAACATTTTGGCCGCACACTTTGAACATTCCAACAGGACTCAGCAACATTGCACTCAGCACGCGCCACCCAAGAATGTTTCCAAATGAGATTCCTCGCTTCATTTCCAAATCTAAACTAATTTAAGGAAATTTGATGCTATTTCCGACATTTTTTGCTTTCATTCAGCAAAATTTAAAAAAAAAATAATGTAAAAATTATGGCGTTTGACTTGGTTGCAGTTTTTTTTTATCTCACCCTCTATAATTAATTCTTTTTGTACTTTCAATTATATGTGTTTTTTTTTTTGTAGGACCCGAACAAGCCATCTTTTGTGGTGTTACCACATTGCGTTTAGTATCCACGGGACGTTTCCAAAATCAGGCGGCAGTAATGATACGCAAAGCTGACGAACATGATTTGGACAAGGCCACATTAATTTGTGCCCTATAAACGAATCAACGTTTCCAGCATTGCAAGCAAAACCAAATTAGAACATATTATTAACTAAAACAAGAAAAAAAAATATGAAATATTGCAGTATTATGTAGTTGTAGCTTTTATGACCCCAAACAAAATGTATCCAAATTTTAACCATCTTCCCCAGTACTCCCCCCTTACCAAGCCAACCATATATTATTTCCTATATAACATTATTGCTATTGGATTGTATTTTAAGTTAATTTTAATGTTAAATTTGAAATCACAATGTATATAAAACACAAATTATTTTATTTGCTTTTTACAGCCCAAATTTGTACGTTAAGAGATAGCAAAGGTTTTGGAAATAATTCTGAATAGTTTTTTATCTTATCAAAAAAAAGCATAAATCCTGAAATGGAAAGGTAAATCTGGGAAAATCCTTAGGATTGGTGTATTAAACATACAGTGGAATAGCCTTTTCTGAAATCAATATTTCACACGTTCCAAGAAATAAATGTGCTTTTTAATGCTAACTAATTTCTGGTCAGTACCTTGTCCTTTCACAGAACCACACATTTTTCATGCTAATTTTTTTAACATTTCAGATAAGCAGAATAATTTATTGATTCATTAGAATCAATAAATATCTCAGAATTATTTCCAAAAATTATTTTGCTTTGCAAACACTGCTCTTCCCTGCTATATAGCTAATTTATTAAAACAAGTCCCACATCTAAATAGTAGCGCCCATAAAAAAATACCAAATATAAGTCGTATCAGTTCATGAAATCTCAAACAACAATTTATTGGTCGATACAAAACAATTGATTCCATAACAGTATTAACAAAAAGAAATGAAATAATTCAAAAAATATACAACACGATTATATCTGTAAGTATGATTGCAACAATTGAAAATTAATAAAAAATAATTATCTGAATGTATTAAACGATGTGAGAATGTTTTATTACCCAAAAGGCTTTACTATGACAGAAAAAGTAATTGAGTTTACAATTCCGTAAGTGAATCGGAAGCACCTACCAAAAGGAATGAAGTACGAAGGAGAAATTTTATTAAAATGTGCCATAAATGCTTAAAGGTATTAACGTGGGTAGGTCCAAAATGTGGGTTTCAACAGATTTTATGGCAAACTTGCACCCTGGCAAAGAAACGTCCGTTTGCATGTTCCAAGCGGATTAGAACGAAGATATGAAATTTTCGTTAAATTGAATTATAAATCTCTAGAGTTTTGGTATAGAAAGTTGGCCAAATTGTGGTAAAGCTTCCATACAACGAAATAAGGTATTTTTAGACATACATTTTGCGGCTCGGAAGAGTAGAAACCACCCATACAAAGAACTCTTATCACCTTAGTCTTCTATATATATAAAAGAGTAAACAATTAGTTAAGAATTATCAGTCGGTTTTGCCGACAGATATATACTCCCAGCCATGTTGACTTCTGTTATGATTATTCAAATGATCTTGATCCTCTATGAAGATGGTTCAAAAGGATTGGACCAATATTGTCCATTTCGTATCGGACCTAAATAAACATGTTATAAATATTGGAACGTACCTGGTTTGAGCTATATTGGTTACATCCTTCACTTTATATGAGATATTTGTTAATTTTTAGAAAATGTGTGTCAGGTACCTATACAGGGTGAGATGAAAAAACTGCAATCAACTTCAGACTGCTGTCATTTCTAAGCCACTCGTCCTACAGCTGTTAAAATTATTCCATTGTTTGCAAGCGTACAAAAGCATTTTGGTGACAATTTTCCAGAAAAAATTATTCGTGATGGAATTCAAGCGTGATAGTGTAATTTCTTTATATTAGGCTCGAAAACCACAACTGGCTATCGTTAGCCACTGCAATCCAGCATTTAAATGTGAGTAAATCTTTTGTGCTCGTTGCCGTTGCTGGTTGCGTAGCCCGATATCAGGGAAGTGAGCTGAACATATCGCAATATTCCATTCGGTAAATATTGACCAGTAAAGAAAGCCTTAAAGTCGGACGGGGCCGACTTTATGATACCCTACACCACTTTGCTAATTTAGTAGAGCTCCGCATAACAATTAAAAGTTGTTATGGGAGAATTCAATCATACACGCTATGATTATTATAAGTTAGAGTTCAAAGAACTAAATATACCGAAGCATTTGTATCTTTTAAATTCGGATTTGTATTGCCCATTTAGTGCACAATTAATTTGAAATCGGACAAAGTTATATATGGGAGCAATATCCAAATCTGAACCGATCTCAAAAAAATTTAGCAAATGTATTTCTGAGCTGTATTCGATATATTTCCACAAATATTGTTTTTGCAGAGAGTATATTACGGCTGCGGAGCACAAAAATAACAAACCGGATGAACAATATATATGGGAGCTACAGCTATATCTGAACCGATTTCGATCAAATTTGGCATACTTATTTTCAGGCCTAATTTGGTTGTATGTGCAAAATTCCATACTATTCGGGGTGATATTACACGTTTGGTGCACAATAAAAGGCAAATCGGACGCAGATATATATGGGAGCTATATCTAAATTTTGACCCTGACCACCTTGTGGTGTAGGGTATAAAAAATTAACCAAGGGGTAAATTTCATTTTGAAATTGAAATTTCAAAAAGCGCAAGAACTAACACCGCAACAGAAAGAAAATAGACCCAAAAGAGCTAAAGAGTTGCTTCGCTTGGCCGAAAGTGGTGAACTGCCGAATTTGGTTTTCTCCGATGACAAAACATTCGTTGTCCAGCAGTTTGTAAACAAACAAAATTATCCTGTTTACTTGCCAAAGAGGTCAGCTGAAAAGGTGCATCTTCGGTTGGCCACCAGAACTAAAGCGCCGGCCATGGTAATAGTGTGGGCCGTCATAACAGCCGATGGTCGCTCTGCGCTCGTATTAATCGACCTTGGCATCAAAATAAATGCCGAATATTATCGCGAAAATATTCTGGAGGATGTATTTGGGCACGCAAACATTTTGGCCGCAGACCTTGGACATTCCAATAGGACTCAGCACCATCGCACTCAGCACGCGCCATCCAAGAATGGTTACAAAATGAGGTTCCTCACTTCATTTCCAGCGCACAATGGCCAACAAAATCTCCAGATACGAACCCGTTGAACTATTGTGTCTGGAGTATTTTGGAAAGCAAGGTTTGCACCAACCTCAAAAAGCGATTCGCCGAGAATGGGACAAAATACCGCAGAGCAACATTCGGGCAACGTGTGACGGTTTCATTGGCCGTTTGAAGGACTTACTTCGTGCCAAAGGTAACCAATTTAAACAAATCTAAACTTATTCTAAAATTTGATGCTATTTCCGAAATTTTTTGCTTTCATTCAATAAAAGTGAAAAAAATGTAAAAATTGTAGCGTTTGACTTTGTTGCAGTTTTTTTTATCTCACCCTGAATGTGTTTGAAATTTGGTTGTTGTTTGGAAATGCTTCCTATATTTGTACAAATTTTGTTAAATGATAATGAAATTGGTGTTGGGCTGAAATTCTCAAATTTGATATTGAGATCTCTGTTGGAAATTGAAATTGAGATGGAGGTGGTTTTGGAAATTTGTACTCTAAATGTTGTACGAAAAGTACTAAATTTAGTACCATAAGGCTGAGGGTATTAAAAGTAGCACATCTATATGGTTGTCGTGCGCAAAAAAATAAAGCTTACATTGTAAAATAACCTTGATGATTTGTGCCATCCTTTTCACCAGAATTGTTTGAAGTTTGGTATTTAGAGTTCGTAATTTACACTACCTCCAATGACAGAAAAGTGCTCATACAGACCCCATCTTCGTACAGCCCCCATAAAACCCTACCTCCCAATATTTGGTAATTTAAGGATTTTAACTACATTTTCAATATAATTATCATAAACTTGGTCTTTGGAGTTCATAATAGGCACCACCTTCTCCGGCAGATAATTGGCTGTAAAGGTCCACGTTTTCATATAGTCCCATATAACTGTAACACCTGATATTCGGAATTTTAACAAGAAAAAAAGCTGTAAGTTCGGCCGGACCGAACTTTGAATACCCTCTACCATTTGGAACGAATTTGGCAATTCTCAAAAAAAAAAAAAAAAAAACAATAAAATCCGAATGTAGCCTTAGAAATACCGAATGTAGCCGTTATATTAGGGTCAATACGACGACATAGAAATACCGAATGTAGCCGTTATATTAGGGTCAATACGACGACATAGAAATACCGAATGTAGCCGTTATATTAGGGTCAATACGACGACATAGAAATACCGAATGTAGCCTTTATATTAGGGCCAATACGACGACATGGACCTGCATAGGAATTTTTTTATAAGCCATTACAATATTCAAATGCGAGACTTAGAAAAAAATCTGTGAATAATGTAGCTACAGTCATCAAAATACCTATTATCGGGAGGTACCGTTATATGGAGGCTATACGAAGGCGTGGACCTTCACAAACATTCTTTTGTCTTAGGATTTAGTATTCATTGCGAACTTCAAATACCAAATTTGACACAATTCCGGTGAATAATATCGCTAAAATCATCAAAACACCGAAGATCGGGAGGTACCTTTATATGGGGGTCATACGAAGACGTGGACCTACACAGACAGTTTTCTGTCTTAGGCTGTAGTATCCATTACGAACTTCAAATAGCAAGTTCGAAACAATTCCAATGAAAAATGTCGCTAAAATCGTGAAAATACCGAATATCGGGAGGTACCGTTATATGGGGGCTATACGAAGACGTGGATCTGCATAGATAATTTTCTGCCTTAGGCTGTAGTATTCATTACGAACTTGAAACACCAATTTTAAAACAATTCCGGTGAATAATGTCGCTAAAATCATCAAAATACCGAATATAGGGAGGTACCGTTATATGGGGCTATACGAAGACGTGGGCCTGCACAGACAATTTTCTGTCTTAGGCTGTAGTATCCATTTCGAACTTCAAATGCCAAATTTAAAATAATTCCGGTGAATAATGTCGCTAAAATCATCAAAATACCGAATATCGGTAGGCACCGTTATATGGAGGCTATATGATAACGTGGACCTACATGGCCCATTTACGAAATTAACCTGCCTACTGGCAAAATATACATGTGTGCAACATTTTGGCCTTCTATCTTAATTCGTTCGAAAGATAGTGTGATTACAACATACAAACGTACAGACAGACCCACAGACAGACAGACATGGCTAAATCGTCTTAGAATTTTGCGCTGATCAAGAATATATATATACTTTGTTGTGTCTGACATGAGTATTTCGAGGAGTTAAAAACGGAATGACAACATTAATATACCCTCCATAGCATGGTGGAGGGTATAAAAATTATAGCGACATTTTTCAACGGATTTTTTTTCTACATTTGCAAGTTCCTTGGTGGAAGGTATTAAAAGTTTGGTCCGGCCAAATTGCCTTAATATCGGAAAATATAGGGCAATGTACTAAGTTTGATGAATATCTGCCACTTATTAACCATTTTAGTAGATTCATTATTTCAAATTTTGAGAGGAGCCAAAAGAACTGCGTCGATAAGTCCCAGAATGTTGAGGTATACGAAGTTTGAAAAAAAAATCGCTGTATTATTTCGCATGTCATGAAATAATTATTCATAATGTGGAACCTTTGTGGAGATGGTACTAACAAAAATGAAATTTTCAAGCGAAATTCTCTGAAAATATCAAAAAAAAAAAAAAATCCCATTACGGAGGAACCAGTTTTAACTTCGCCCGAAAATATTTGTTTCTTGTTTAAATGATGTTGACACAAACTTAAATACGGATTATTCTTTTATCATTTGACAAAGCCGCCAAATACTCGTCACGTTTGTAACGGTTTGACGGGAAACTTAAGAAAACATTTTCATCACATATTGTTATTCTCTACATATCAAAATCAACATTTTTTCTCACCCAAATCAAACTTAAGAAATTCTTCTGTTAAAACCCTTTCGTAAGTCTTTTACATAAAGCGTTGATTTTTCTTTGAGTTTTGTACGTCAAAGATCGATTTTTACCAACTAACTTGCCCACCAACCCACTACATGCCAAATTTGAAGGCCCCTGTCGGTCACTCATCTTTTTTATGTATAAATATAGAATACTATCATTGCCTTGGACTTCTTTAAAGTGATCGCTGGTGGCCTCATAACATAACTTTATCAAATTATTTATTGTGTTTGTTCACGTGAAATTGTAAAGCACTTGAGAACAATTACAAAAAAGGTCGAACTACCGTTTTGAAAATAGAAAATTCCCGTGAACATATGTACAGGTGTTATAAAATCGCCAACAGTTGTTGATAGTTAACAAATTTCTATTACCGGAGATTGATAAGATTTCTCGGTATTTGTTATGGTTACGGTCACTCTATAATTACTTCAAGAGCCAGAAAGAAACAACAACAACAACAACTATGCAGATTAACAATATCTTTATATACTACGTAGCCTATCTACCATATCGAAGAGTAAACCACCAACAAACACAGCTGAACTTTCCCAAACGATTTTTCTGATTAGCGTTTATGGACTTGTGATAGTGGCCTTAATCGTAGCTAATCATTGATACGGTGGTCGATGATGATAATGATTAGGACAAAATGCAAAAGATTTTTTTTTTAAATTATTAAGACCCGAATCTATAAATTATAGCGTTTGCATGGCGTTGGGGTTTAGTTGGTTTTTAAACCGTTTACTATTGCTTTAATCGGTCTGCGGTCTCAATCGACATGCGGATTTTGTTATTAATTTCAACATTGTTGGCCACCGCATTGGCCTTCAATTTACCAGGAATACCTACCGAATTTACAGCCAACGATGCTGTTCTATCTGCCATATCGGGTGAGTGATAAGAGACGGATGTGAAGCACAGACAAAGTAGAAATAAAGAGTGAATGATAGTTCTCAACTAAATAATATGGACAGACACGCCATATTTTACCGGTGACTTATGTTCCTGAAGGACTTTTATTAACCTGTTGAATAAATCGTTGAAAATACCGGGTGAGATACAAAACTGCAACGCCATAATTTTTAATTTTTTTTTATTGAATGAGAGCAAAAATTTCGGAAATAGTATCAAATTTTAGAATAAGTTTAGATTTGTTCGAATTGGTCACCTTTGGCACGAATTATGGCCTATGAAACCGTCACACGCTGCCCTAATGTTGATCTGCGGTATTTTGGCCCATTCCCGGCAAAGCGCTTGCTTGAGGTGATCGACATTTTGGTATGTTTTAGTGCCAACCTTGCTTTCCAAAATACTCCAGAAACAATAGTCCAACGGATTGGTATCCGGAGATTTTGGTGGTCATTGTGCGCTGGAAATGAAGCGAGGAACCTCATTTTGTAACCATTCTGTTGTAATTTACAAGGTCTGCGGCCAAAATGTTAGCCTGCCCAAGGCTTTAATACACCCTCCAGAATATTTTCGCGATAATATTCGACGTTTATTTTGATGCCATGGTCGATTAATACGAGCGGAGAGCGACTATCGGCTGTTATGGCGGCCCACACCATCACCATAACCGGCGCTTGAGTTCTGGTGGCCAACCGAAGGGGCACCCTTTCAGCTGACCTCTTTGGCAAGTAAACACGATCATTTTGTTTGTTTACAAACTGCTGGACAACGAATGTTTTCTCATCGGAGAAAACCAAATTCGACAGTTCAACACTTTCGGCCAAGCGAACAACTTGTTAGCTCTTTTGAGTCTATTTTCTTTCTGTTGCACTTTTTGGAATTTCGATGGCTTTACCCCGAACTCATTTTTCAATATTTGCCGAATGGAATATTGTGATATGTTCAGCTCACGAGCCATTTTTCGGCCACTGCGACGCGGGTTTTGATCAAGTCGCTTCTTTACTTTTCGAACCATTTCTGCTGTGTTACGTCCACTTCCTTGACGTCGGGCTACGCTACCAGTATCACGGTAACGAGTGATAGTACGAGACACAAAAGATTTATTCACATTTAAATGCTGGAGTGCTCTAACGATAGTCACGCTTAAATTCCATCACGAATAACTTTTTTTTCTGAAAAATTCTTACCAAAATACTTTTGTACACTTGTAAACAGTATAATGAGCTCTCATTGGAATAATTTTAACAGCTGTCGGACGAGTGGCTTAGAAATGACAGCACTCTGTAGTTTGTTGCAGTTTTTTCATCTCACTTTGTAGAGGAGTCTTACCTTTATTACAAAATTATTTAATTTTTATTTTTATCGTTCTAGATGACATTGCAAGAAAATTCGAAAATGAATATATGAAATATCTGAAGACAGGTGTCGAGTCTGCAGTTTTGAAACAAATCTCCACACAATTGTCCCAATCTCACAGCAAAAAGGACATTTTCGTTAAAGAAGTGCATGAACTGGGAGCTGTCGATCAGTTCTTTGTCTGTGTAACATGCCGTGCAACTCTGAATGTTATTGCCCGTTCATTCCGTGATCCAGAAGGTGAATTGACCGGACCCAACAATAAGCCGATTATGAAGAAAATTGTTCTTGACATTTGTGATCGTTTAAAAATCCAAACCGAAGAAGTTTGTGAAGCTCTCTTCGAATCTCATTGGGACATTGCTGAATATATTATAACAAACACCGTCATCGATTCGCGCGAAATGTGTGGCCTCTTTATGCAATTGAGTTTCTGTGATACGGGTAAACATCCCGACTACGAATGGTCTTTGGCCGTTGACCAGTCAGTGCCTGAAGCCACAGAACCCAAATCTGATATTCCCTCTAAGAGTGAAAAAGATTTGAAAATCTTACATTTAACTGACATCCATCACGATCCCTGGTACAAGGCTGGCGCATTGGCTGAATGTGATGAGCCGCTGTGTTGTCAACGTCATAGCGAGGTGGCAGAGGGTACCTCAAAGGCGGCCGGTTATTGGGGTGATTATCGTGAATGTGATTTGCCATGGCAGACACTTGAAAATGCTTTCGATCACATTAAAACCACTCATAAATTGGATTATATTTATCAAACTGGAGATGTGGTGGATCACATGGTGTGGGGTACTTCGGATGAAAAGAATGAAGATGTCTACAAGAATGTTATTGAAAAAATGTATGAAGTATTCCCTGATGTTCCCGTCTATCCAACAATTGGTAATCACGAATCGCATCCATTGAATATGTAAGTACAAAATTCGGAAAGGATTTTTAAGAATAATTACTTACTTCATAACTCATACGCCTCTGATATTTCTGATCTTATGGAGCGTATGATTACTGCCGTAACGTATACGGCGTCAGTAGGAAACGGCTAGCTTATTTTGTGCTTCCCCAAGGTATGTGAGGTATGTTTATGTTGTCGTTCAGTTTATAACCTCTGGCGATATTCATTTCAAAAATTTAGTTTTCGGGTCGTTGATATTGGAAAATTCATTTTACATTTTTATGCACACATAGGAAGGGTATATTAAGTTTGTCATTCCGTTTTAAGTTTGTCATTCACTCTAGCTTCCGAACGAAATGAAGTAGATAAATAAAATTTTATTGAAATGCATTTTAGGTCCATAGAATTGTTGGAATTGGAAATGGGCCGTATAGGAACACATTTTGATATAGCCTCGGTATATGTAACTGTACAAACAGATTTAAGGTGTCTTGGCGGTTTTAGTCATATTTTTGAATAGAATTTGTAAATTGGAAGTTTGAAGAATCCCTGGCATTCATGATAAATAAATTTGTAAAATATTTTGTCTTGGCATGATCTCCCATAAAGGAAGTTTTTAATCATATTTTGAATGAAAGGCCAAAAGGACCGCTTAGATGACTCGCTTTAGGGTTAAAAATGTCGGCCAAACTAATCCTCGTATTGTTATCTGTAATATTTCCGAAGATAGTATATATCTTACATAAAAGGATTCTTAGCTCGAAATTTTCTAAAAAATTTGGAATAGAGGTAACCCTCCATTTAGGCTACTTTGCGATGTGAACTTTGAAAATGCCGATACATGTGTCTTCTATTTTTAGCTCAGCTTTTATAAACGGCTGGACTTTTTCTGTAATTATTAAAAATTTTGAATTTTGTCGCACAGTGTAATTTTAACCTTGAAAATGGAGTTTTATTGATTTTATTTGTTTAAAATTGTTGTTCTATATGACAATAGCTATAACTTTGTTTAAGAGAGAAAACCTAAATTCGAAGTATTTTACAAGGCCCCAAATGTTGGTTACCTATGAAATATTTACCCTTTCCACCATAAAGTCTTCAAAATCTTTCAGTTTCAAAGTTTACCGAAGAGGATATTAGTAAAACCGTTCCACAATGGACCCATATCCAATTTTTCAGTTCAAAACTATTTGAATATATCCATAAGTAAACCCTAGAAACCAACCCTTCACTCAATACCAAATTTAGCAACATTTAGTATGAATATCCAGAACAATCTACATCTATCCATTCTAGACACCAACAGTGATCCAAAATGTGTACCATTTTGTATTTTCCGAACAATTATGGTAGGCATTTGCAAAACTACAGCAACAACTATTGTACGCATTTCCAAAACCACCTCCATATTTCAATCCTCAGATACTAACAGACCCCTTAATATCAAATTTCAGGCTTTCAGCTCTATTCCTTCATCCAATACCAGTTTTCGTGCTATTTAGTATTTTTCGTACAATTATTGTACACGTTTCCAAAACCACCTCCATATCTCAATCCGAGATACCAACAGAGACCTAAATATCAAATTTGAGGATTGCAGGTCAACCCCTTCACCCAATATCAAATTTAGTACTATTTAGTACATTTCGTACGAATGTGGGATGTATTTCCAAACTTCCAAATCTCAAACACAGATACCATGAGTAATCTATATATCAAATTTCAGAACTTTATCGCTATATTTTCACCCAATACCAAATACAGTACCATTCAGTACTTTTCCTACAATTATAGTACACATTTCCGAAATCACATTTCCGACAATAGCAAATTTCAAACTTCAAGCGCCATATATTCAACCAAAACCAAATTGCACCAAATTTATTAGCATTTAGCACATATTTCCATATTCCGAACTTTAATTCCTAAACCTACGACCAATAGGGGACCCCAATACTAAATTTCAAAATTCCAGCTTCATCCGTTCATCCAAAACAAAACTCTCCCAAATTTAATACCGTTTAGTACCGTGTGTAAACTTAGTTGACATTTCCAAGACAATATTTATATATATCAAACTTATTTTCAAACCTTGATACTCATGCCAAATGTCAAGATTTTAATGCCAAATTAGAACTTTTCGTAACCTTAAAGTTTCGTTACCAAAAACACTTTGGTACATCCAACATGCAAAAATCGATTTTATTAATTATTGACAATCGATCTAAAATCGGGTTTAATTTCGAATCGAAAATAGAGGATTAAGGACAAAATCGATAGATCCGATGGAAAATATTCTTTAACCAGTAAAGAAAGTCCTAAAGTCGGGCGGGGCCGATTTTATGATACCCTACACCACTTTGCTAATTTAGTTGAACTCCACTTAATAATTAAAAGTTTTTATGGGAGAACATACACGCTATGATTATAATTATAATTTAAAATTCAAAGGACTAAATATGCCGAAACATTTGTATCTTTTAAATTCGGACATGTATTGCCCATTTGGTGCGAAATTAATTTGAAATCCAAATCTGAACCGATCTCGATAAAATTTAGCAAAGATATTTCTGAGCTGTATTTGATATTTTTCCCTGAATATCGTTGTTATGGAGTGCATATTACGGCTGTGGGTAACAAATACAATAAATCGGATGAACAATATATATGGGAGCTATAACTATATCTAAACCGATCTTCACCAAATTTGGCATACTACCTTCTAGACTAAATTCGGTCGTATATGCCAAATTCCATCCCATTTGGACAAATATTAGACGTTTGGTGCACAATAAATGGTAAATCGGACGAAATTATATATGGGAGCTATATCCAAATCTGAACCGATCTCGATAAAATTTAGCAAAGGTATTTCTGAGCTGCATTTGATTTGGTAGTATGTGCAAAATTCCATACTATTCGGGCTGATATTACACGTTTGGTGCACAATAAAATGCAAATCGGACGAAGATATATATGGGAGCTATATCTAAATTTTGACCGATTATCTCCAATTTCAATAGGGTTCGTCCTTGGGCCAAACAAATGTTGTTTGCAAAATTTTATCTCAATCGGATAATAAATGCGACCTGCATTTTGTTACAAGAATACATGGACAGACGGACGGACGGACGGACGGGCAGACGGACTGACATGCATAAATCAACTCAGAAAGTGATTCTATGCAGATCATCAAAAGGAACTATGGGTCTATCTCGTTTCCTTTTGCCTGTTACAAACAAATGCACAAAGACATAATACCCTGACCACCTTGTGGTGTAGGGTATAAAAATTGCAGCTAAACCTACTACCCACTAATGCTATTTATATTTTTATATTTCTCTCCCTCTCTCTCCCTCCTACGTAGGTTCTCGCCAGACTATGTGCCGGAATATGTAAATACCAGAAAATTATACGAAGTTTTGTATAACATTTGGTCGAAATATTTACCCGAAGATACCAAGAGCACGATTCTCAAGGGTGGTTACTATACGACATTGGTCAAGCCCGGTTTCCGTATTATTGCGCTGAACAACAACGATTGCTACACCGATAATTGGTGGATATTCCACAATGGTACCGATATGAAATCCCAACTGCAATGGCTGCACGAGGTTCTTTTGACCGCTGAAAAAGCCAATGAATATGTTCACATCTTGGCTCACATTCCCTCGGGTGATGGCACCTGCTGGAAGGTGTGGTCTCGTGAATATAATCGTATTATTGCCCGTTTCCGCAACACCATCAGTGGTATTTTCAATGGCCACACCCACAAAGATGAAATGAATGTTCATTATTCGAATGGCCATGCTGTGGGTATTTCATGGAATGGTGGTGCCCTGACCACATGGACCGATAAGAATCCCAATTATCGTGTCTATCAGGTGGAGCCAAGCAGTTATGTAAGTTGGAAAGCCTTAACACAAAAAAAATAGGTGCTTTAATTAATTTAATTTGTTGTGAATTTTTACAGCAAGTTGTTGACCATGAAACCTGGATTTTCAATTTGACTGAGGCCAACAATGCCGGCAAAGATGCCAGTCCCAATTGGTTCAAGGAATACACATTCTCAGAAGAGTTTACCAGCAATTTGAGTCCTGCCTCAATTGATTCATTCTTGGATAAAATGGCTGAGAATCCCGATCTGGTTAGAAAGGTAAGGAGCAATAATTTCTTTTTTTAAGTAAATCTAATCATTTCAATCCCCTTTTCCAGTTCTGGCGCTACAAAATGACATCTGCTGATCCCAGATTAGCAGAAGGTTGTGGAAAGTCCTGCCTTCTGAGCACTTTGTGTCGCATCGCCACCTCGGTGAATGATCAGAAGACACGTTGCGAAGAGCTGAAAGCCAAACTAAGTGTTGCGGTAGGTTTTTGAAAGAAAATATAAATATTTTTGCCATTCTCATCATTTGGCCTCTCTCTATTTCAGATCGACAATGAAAACAACAGCAGTTCCGAAGGTACGACCGCCGGTACAACTGCCAGCACTGCACCTACTCCAACCGGATCAACGACAGAATCTAATCCAAGCACAAAACCCCCCGGTGGTGGTGGTGATGGTGCCATGTCAATTACTGCCATTAGCCTGACATCATTGCTGGCCGCTCTCTTTGCCATCAAATGTTTGTTCTAAATTGTAAATTGAGATTATGACTGGAGAGAATTGCAATTGTTTTACGAAATAAAATAATTGAATAATTTTACTTAGATTTATTTAAAACATGTTGTGGTTTTTTAGGGAAAAATAAGTTTTCCAATTTCTACTCCAAATCCACAAAAATCGGAAATATTTTTCGTCCGGGTGGAAATTCTTTGCTACTTAGGGCCTGCTTGTTGTTAACCAGAACTTAACGCCAACCCCTTGATGTAGGTAAAGCCCCGTTGTTCCACGTTTAAAAAAATTAAACTTGACAAGTTTCTCCTACCGTTCCGAAACTTAATACACTGAAACACATTGAATATCTGGGCTTTTAATTTGTTACAAACAATTTCAATTGAGTTAATCCGACACCAAAGGTTAACTCTGCAACCAAATTAAGTACGGAAATCCGTATTGTCTTATCTGCAACTCCGCTGGATGTCACCACCCACCAATGACCTCTATTTCAATGTGGGCAATATCAGAGTAAGGCAGCCACCACGCTTACAACGTTCGCCTATGAAACTAAAATAAATCGTATGCGTTAAGTAAAACGTCAAGTGCAGAAATATATTCAGTTGACATTTTCATCTAAGCGAGTAGAAAACCACTAAAGCGGTATGAAAATAGTTTCAAGTTTAATTCTGATTTTCGGTTTGAGTTTCTTTGGAAGAGTGGTGGTAGCTTCCAATTTTATTGAGGTTGCGAGGAATTCCAATGCAAGCGATGAGGAATTGTCAACTGCTTCTGGTAAGTACGAGAACAGGGGGAATTATTTGTCCTAGGAAACTATTGTATCAGAGTCTGAGAATTTTTATCTGTAGAAAACAGAGTCTACAGATTATACTGTGTTTAATTTGTATACTACCCATATGGCCACAGAGGGTATAAATCACTTGATACGGCCATAACTTGGCTCATCGAAATAAAGGTTTTTAACCCTAGGTCTCTTAGGACCGAATTCGTATCAGGACATTTGGAATCGATGGACTAGAGGTGTCCGTCCCGTCCATCTGTCTGACTCTCGAAAGTAGTATTCGATCTGGTCCAAACTTGGTGCATTATAATATTATTATTAAACTTCGTTGACATTCGAAAATGGGCAACATCGGTCCACTCCTGATACCTCCACCACAAAAGTTGAAAATTTTCACGGAAAAAAATTACCATATAGATCAAGAAATTGTAATGCGATTTCATGAAAACTATGCAAATCCCAATACTTTTATCAGTGCTACGTCAGGTGCTAAATTGGACAATATCGGCCCACCCCCTCAAGTTCCTTACCCACAAAGAGTCATCATTTTGAATAATTATAATTCTTATGAAATTTGAAATAAGAGTTCGATTCCAATTTCATACATGCCAATATCTCCTCCAACATAAGATATGCCCACCGTCGACTTACAAAACAAGTCAATCTTGATGTATCTAAATATCTGGCATATTTGAATATTTCTCCCAACAAGAGAACTGATGTAAATATGGAATTTATCGAGGAACTCCTTTGTGGTTTTCCCACAAATTTTGCAATTTTTATTAGCAATTCGAATAAAATTAGAAATAAATTTTCGATTTCCTTTAAATTTTGCACATTCCAATAGTTTTGATCAATATTAGATGAAGTGTAATACGCATGAATACGCATCACAATATATTTATATAAATGAACATTGGCTGAGGACATACATACAACTGCACAAAACCTATTACCGAATACTCAAAAGGAAGGAAGAATTATCAAAACAGTGATTATTCTTCAAATATTCCCAAATTTTCAGAAGAACAAAAAACAAATATGTTTAATAAAAATTTACGATTTTCGGTCAGCTAGTATCCATTTAACGTTAATCAACATTATCTCGTTTTTTATACCCTCCACCTCCAGTATGGAGGCTATATTAAGTTTTTCATTCCGTTTGTAACACCTCGAAATGTAAATTTTAGACCCCACAGAGTATATATATTTTTGATCAGCATAAAATTCTATGTCGATTTAGCTATGTCCGTCCGTCCGTCCACTCTAGCTTTCGAACGTTATGAATTAGATTGATAAAATTTTACTCAAATGTATATTATGTATGCAGGACTTTGGTATTGAAAATGGGCCATGTAGGTCCACGTTTTGGTATAGCCCCCATATAACGGCACCTTCTGATATTCGGTATTTCGATGATTTAAGCGACATTATTCACCAGAACTGTTTCAAATTTTGTATTTGAAGTTCGTAATTAGGTATTACACCCTATGACAGAAAATTGTCTGTGCAGGTCCACGTCTTCGTATAGCCCCCATATAAAGGTACCTCCCGATATTGGGTGTTTGATTATTTTTGCAACATTATTCACCGGAATTGTTCCAATTTCCGTATTTGAAGTTCGTAATGGATACTACAGCCTACGACAAAAAATTGTCTGTGCAGGTCCACGTCTTCGTATAGCCACCATATAACGGTACCTCCTAATATTCGGTATTTTAATGATTTTAGAGACATTATTCACCGGAAGTGTTTCAAATTTGGTATTTGAAGTTCGTAATGGATACTACAGCAGAAAATTGTCTGTGCAGGTCCACGTTTTGGTATAGCCCCCATATAATAGCACCTCCTTACATTCGGTGTTTTGATGATTTTAGCTACATAATTCACCGAATTTTTTTTTTTCAAGTTTTGCATTTGAATATTGTAATAGCTAATCACAAAAGTTGCATATGCAGGTCCACGTCGTCGTATAAACCCTAATATAACGCCTCCATTCGGTATTTTTAAGATTTTAACAGGATTTTATTTTTTTGAAAATGGCTTTTATGGATGGATTTTATTTTTTTTCTGAGCTATATTTGATATATTTCCCTGAATATCGTTGTTACGGAGTGCATATTACGGCTGTGGGTAACAAATACAATAAATCGGATGAACAATATATATGGGAGCTATAACTATATCTGAACCGATCTTCACCAAATTTGGCATACTACCTTCTAGACTAAATTCGGTCGTATGTGCCAAATTCCATCCCATTTGGACAAATATTAGACGTTTGGTGCACAAAAAATGGTAAATCGGACGAAGTTATATATGGGAGCTATATCCAAATCTGAACCGATCTCGATAACATTTAGCAAAGGTATTTCTGAGCTGCATTTGATATATTTCCCCAAATATTGTTGTTACAGAGTGCATATTACGTCTGCGGAGGACAAAAAAAAACAAATCGGATGAACAATATATATGGGAGCTATAGCTATATCTGAACCGATTTCGATCAAATTTGGCATACTTATTTTCAGGCCTAATTTGGTTGTATGTGCAAAATTCCATACTATTCGGGCTGATATTACACGTTTGGTGCACAATAAAAGCAAATCGGACGAAGATATAATTTTGACCGATTATCTCCAATTGCAAAATTTCATCTCAATCGGATAATAAATGCGACCTGCATTTTGTTCACAAGAATACATGGACAGACGGACGGACGGACTGACATGCATAAATCAACTCAGAAAGTGATTCTATGCAGATCATCAAAAGGAACTATGGGTCTATCTCGTTTCCTTTTGCCTGTTACAAACAAATGCACAAAAACATAATACCCTGACCACCTTGTGGTGTAGGGTATAAAAAGCTAAAACGACAAGTGATCGTTGTCCTAATGTCTGTAATAGAGTGCAATTTGAAGTTAAGAAATGGAGGAATATCTCAGACGTAAGCAATGGACTGAAGTCCTTAAAAAATGATTTTCCTGCGTATAGGATTTTTACCAAAAATGGGGAGGTAAGCAGTTTAACCTGCCTTCTGGAGGTTTAGAAAAAAAAATTTCTTTGGGAATTCTAACAAATTTCTCAAAAATTTACTATATTTAGTCAGGACTAAAAAAATTAAAATTCACAATTTTTGTCTAAAACAATTCAAAACCAGTAAAGGAAGGTCAATAGTCAGACGGGGCCGACTTTATGATACCCTACACCACTATGCGTATGTAGTTTAGCTACCCGCAACATATAAACGTTTATATGGGAAATTATATAATGTATATCACACCAACTATGATAGTTTTTATGGCTTTTGAACAGTTATAAATTGAAAACGAAAGGAACTAATATATGGGAGGTATATCCGGCTCTGAGTCGATTTCCACTAAATTATATATTTCCACTAAAACATATATATCGAGCTATAGCTTTATCTGAACCTATTTTCACCAAAATCCATTTGAACTGATATTACTCTTTTGGTGCACAATAAAAGTGAATTCGGATGAAGATGCCGGCTGTCAGAATCTCTTATAACTTATATATGATCATGCATATATCTGAGCCGATTTTTACCAAATTCCACCCAATTTTGAATAATAATGCCCATTTGGTGCACAATAAAAGATAAATCGGACGAAGATATATATGGAAACTATATCTAAATATTAACCGATTATCTACAATTTCAATAGGGTTCGTCCTTGGGTCAATCAAATGATTTGTTAAAAATTTAATCTCGATCAGACAATAAATGCAACCTTTGTTTACAAAATTACATGGATAGACAGACGATCGAACATACATATATCGACTAAGAATCTGATTCTATGTAGATTGTCAAAGGAAACCATGTGTCTCTCCCGCTTCTTTCTCTCAATGTTACAAACAAACGCACCAAGACATAATATCCTGATCACAGTGTGGTGTAGGGTATAAGGATATAGGATTTTTTCCACAGAAGGACTTGTAAAAAAATGGTAAAAAGTCCAGGATATTGCTTGGATGATTTTGAAAATGTTTAAAACAAGTAGAAATGTTGACACCATTGACCATTGCCGACTACCTATATAAAACCCATATAATGACTAACAGAAGAAATATAAAAGTTCTTCAATCTATACAAGTTGCTTATTAAAGACCTATAAAAGGTATTCTGTAAATGGTATCCTGTAACTATTCTACTATTTATGACTCATAAACATTTATATGGTTATCCCTCTTTTCGTAAAGGCCCTACGGAAAGATATTTTTCTAAGGGATTTAATTTATTTCTAGATAATCTGTAAGGGTGGAGTTGTCTTAAGAAGTCCCACGGAAAATCCGTATTAGTCCCTTATTTGATCTTAAGGACCTAAGGAGGTCTGCTTTCCGTGAACGATAAATAGTCATTATTTTTTCTCTTTTTTGTAGAAGATTTAGCCCAAAAATATGCCGAGGAATATCTGCGCTTCGTTGAAACCGGCAAAGAATCAAAAGATTTAATCGACTTGACAGCCCAGCTTAGAGAAACTCAAGGAAAGGAATGTCTATTTCGTAATCTTCCCCAACAATTGGATGAGGCACAGGAGTTTTTCACCTGTACTACATGTCGGATAGCTGTACACATCATAGTTTGGGTATTACGTACCGCTGTTAGCAATGAACAAGCTGCCGAACTGGCCAAAAAGGCCTTCATCTATTTTTGTTCAAGTGTACAAATTCAAACAGCTCCAGTTTGCGAGGGTCTATTTAATTTAAATTGGCCTATTCTATATTTTATACTGATGAATTCCAACATAAGTCCAAAGACAATCTGTGGTTTCCTACCGATACAATTTTGCCGCTTCGAACAGCCTGGATTTAATTGGATTCTAAATATTGATAACAGCAAATGGCCTTTGCTGGCGCCCAAGGCGGATGTGCCCCGAAAGACTCCTTTTGATTTGAATATTTTACATTTAACGGATATACATAACGATCCGGAATATATGGCCGGTTCGTGGGCCGATTGCAAAGAGCCGATGTGTTGTCGTGCCTCTTCGACTGTAGCAGGTAAAGAGTCAAATCAATCAAGGGCTGGGTATTGGGGTGACTATCGTAATTGTGATGTACCTTTGTATATGGTAGAGAATGCCTTGGAACACATAAGGAGTGAAAATGGAAGAATTGATTATATCTATTATACCGGAGACATAATGCCGCATAATATATGGTCCACCACCAGGGATGGAAATTTGGAGTTGATAAGCCAAATATATGGACTTTTGGAGAGAAGATTCCCTGGAATTCCAGTGTATCCATGTGTGGGAAATCATGAAATGCATCCAGTTAATACGTGAGTATTTCTTTTTTTTTATTTGAAATTTTAAACATATTTCCCATTTTAGATTTGGCCATGAAAACGTGCCAAGCGAATTCCATCCATTTTGGCTGTATGAACATTTGTGGTCAACATGGCAGAGATGGCTACCGGCAGACACCAAAGAGACCATTATCAAAGGTGGTTATTACACCGTCTCCCCGCGACCTGGTTTTCGTATAATTTCCCTAAACAATATTGATTGTTATCTCCTCAATTGGTGGATATACTATGATGGTGGCAATCACACAAGCATTCCACAGTTGAATTGGTTACATGATACCCTTTTGAAGGCTGAGGAAGCAGGCGAATTTGTTCATATACTAATGCATATACCATCGGGAGATTCTCAGTGCTGGACGGTGTGGGCCAGGGAATATAATCGTGTTGTTGAACGTTTCAGTCACACAATTGGTGGTATCTTCAATGGTCATACCCATCATGATGAATTTGAAGTACATTATTCGTCGAAGGGTTATCCCATGGCCATCTCATGGAACGGTGGAAGTTTGACGGCATATACAATGAAAAATCCAAATTATAGGATATATGAAGTGGAACCAAAGACATATGTAAGTAAAGCATATATAAAATGAGATAAATAACAAACATTTGATAGATACGCCAGGGAGCCGCTCTGTCCTTCCTCATCTACAATTCTTATTTCAATAGGCAACAATAAAAATAAAATTTTTTGTCTATTTCAAAATAAGTAGTTCCTAAACTTTTTGTATCCAAAATATTTTCGTTTACAGCAAGTTGTTGATCATTCCACCTGGATATTCAATTTGACCGAAGCCAACGCATATGGCGACCAACGTTCTCCCCAATGGTTTAGGGAATATCAATTTTCTGAATTCACTGAAAATTTAAGTCCAGCTGGAATAGATGCTTTACTCGACAAAATGGCAACAAATCCAGAGATCCTACGTCAGGTAGGTACAATGGACATATTTCACAAATTGTTAAAAATATATATAAAAATTATAATTTCTTACAGTATTGGAAATATAAAACGTTGTCCTCAGATCCCCTTTTAGATATGGGATGTAATAATACCTGCCTCTTGAATACCATTTGTAATCTGGCAACATCAGTTTACAATCAAAAGGAACGTTGCAAAGAACTGCAAGCAAAATTAAAAACGGCGTTGAGTTCGGAATAAAATATTTACTTTTTATTTTACTTCATAATTATGTCCATATATAAAAGTAATAATCGTTTTTAGTAAAAAAATAATATTTATTTGAGTTTTATGAAAAGTTTGATCAATTGTGCCAGAAGAAGTGAAACGATGTAGGGAATAGAACGGACACAAATGTTCAATAGTCCATCCTAAATTATATATCGTAGATCCATAATGATATTGGGGTATTATGATGTTTGAATTTTAAAAGAATTGTCTGGGAAAATGCGAAAGACATCATAGACAGCATCATAGCAAATGTCATTTCTAAGCCACTCGTCCGACAGCTGTTAAAATTATTCCAGTGCAAAAGCATTTTGGGGAGAATTTTCAAGAAAAAAAAGTTATTCGTTATGGAATTCAAGCATGATAGTGTAATTTTTTTTATATTTGAGTGGAAAACCACCAGTGGCTATCGTTAGAGCACTTCAACATTTAAATGAATCTTTTGTGTCTCGTACCATCGCTCGTTACCGTGATGCAGGCAGCGTAGCCCGATGTCAAGGAAGTGGACGGAAGAAAACAGCAACATCAGCAGAAATGGTTCGAAAAGTAATAAAGCGACTTCATCGCAGTGGCCGAAAAATGGCTCGTGAGCTGAACATATCGCAATATTCCATTCGGCAAATATGGAAATATGAGCTCGGAGTAAGGCCATTGAAATTCCAAAAAGTACAAGAACTTACACCGCAACAGAAAGAAAATAGACTCAAAAGAGCTAAAGAATTGCTTCGCTTTGCCTAAAGTGGTGAACTGCCGAATTTGGTTTTCTCCGATGAGAAAATATTCGTTGTCCAGCAGTTTCTAAACAAACAAAATGATCGTGTTTACTTGCCAAAGAGGTTGGCTGAAAATGTGCACCTTCGGTTGGCCACTAGAACTCAAGCGCCGGCCGTGGTGATGGTGTGGGCCGCCGTAACGGCCGATGGTCGCTCTGCGCTCGTATTAATCGATTTTGGCATCAGAATAAATGCGGAATATTATCGCGAAAATATCCTGGAGGGTGTATTAAAGTCTTGGGCAAACATTTTGGCCGCAGACCTTGGACATTCCAACAGGACTCGCACTCAGCACGTGCCACCCAAGAATAGTTACAAAATGAGGTTCCTCGCTTCATTTCCAGCGCACAATGACCACCAAAATCTCCGGATATCAATCCGTTGGACTATTGTGTCTGGAGTATTTTTGAAAGCAAGGTTGGTACTAAAAAGTACCAATGTGTCGATCACCTCAAGCAAGCGCTTCGCCGGGAATGGGAAAAATATCGCCGAGCAACATTCGGGCAGTGTGTGACGGTTTCATTGGCGTTTGAAGGCTATAATTCGTGCCAAAGGTAATCAATACGAACAAATCTAAACTTCTTCTAAAATTTGATGCTATTTTTGCTTTCATTCAATAAAATTAAATGTAAAAATTATGGCCTTTGACTTTGTTGCAGTTTTTTATCTCACCCTCAATATGGGTAAACCTTCGTTTACGTTTTAGTCATAATTTCTATACAATTTCCGTATTTTGTGTATTTATACCCTCCACCATACACAGCATGTAGGGTATATTTTGTGCCAATCCGTTTTCAATTCAACGAAGCATTTTCGACCCCACAAAGGATATATTCTTGAGTAGCAAAAAATCTATGTCGATTTCCCATGCCCATCCGTCTCTCTGATCCTGGAAATCACTCTAGTTTTCGAACGAAATAAAGTAGGTTCATAAATTTTTACTCAGATTTGCTGTAAGTCTGCAGGACTGTTCCAATTTATAATGGGCTATATGGGTCCACATTTTTGTATAGGCTCCATATAACAATTATAAACCGAATTGGTTGTAAATTGGTAGTATGTATTCCCAGTATGTAGGAGTCATCCTTGCCGAGAACTGTACATATAGGTACATGAGTAATTTTGACGGCATTTTTCAATTTAATTGTGATAATCTTGGTGTTTGGAGTTCGTATAGGCACCAGGATAATTGATAATTGGCTGTAAAGATCCACGTTTTTGTGTAGCTTCAAACAACTTCAATACAGGGTTGTCCATATTCGACGGACCCATCTGGCAACGCCATAACTTTTGACAGAGATGTCACATCGCTTAATTACATACCGCGTTTGAAGCGTCAGTCTAAGCAGATTTTTACCATGAACCAATACACGCCACGCGAGCGCTCTGAAATAGTTGAAATTTACAAGAAGTCAATTGTGAAAACTCAACGTGCTTTTAAAACATTAAAAAATGTGAGAAGTGCGCCTTCTAAGAACACCATTAAGCGTTTATACGAAAAATTTTCGAGTGGTAAGGCTCTTTCTAATCCGAAGAGGCCATATAAAAGTCGACCAAGGCGATCGGCCGAGAATATCGTTGCCGTACGAGCCAGTGTTTAGAGGTCCCCAAGAACATCAACGCCGTTCTCAGCAGTTAGGCATGGCTCGGTCCACTTTACAACGGATTATTCGCATTGATTTGCATTTGTTCCCGTACAAAATTCAATTGACGCAAAGAATGTTGCCTGCGGACAAGCCTCGTCGATTGGAATGGGCCCAAAGGGCCCAAAGGTCCGTCGAATATGAGCAACCCTGTATGTGATATGTGAAAATGAAAAGCTTCCGAACGCAATGAAGTATGTTGATAACATTTTATTCGAATGTATATTATGTATGCAGGACTTTTGGTATTGAAATTATAATGGTAGCTCCCTATTTTCGGTATTTTGGTGACATTATTCAACGGAAATGTTTCAAATGGATACTACAGCCTATGACAGAAAATTGTCTGTACAAGTCCACGTCCTCGTATAGCCTTCACCGGAATTGTTTCAAATTTGATATTTGAAGTTCTTAATTAATACTACAGCCTATGACAGAAAATTGTCCGTTCAGGTCCACGTCTTCGTGTAGCCCCCATGTAACGACACCTCCCGATATTCGGTATTTTGATGATTTTAGCGACATTATTCACCGGAAATGTTTAAAATTTGGTATTTGAAGTTCGTAATGTAAACTACAGCCTATGACAGAAAAAATATCTGTGCAGGTCCACGTTTTGGTATATCCCCCATATGATGGTACCTCAATATACTCGGTATTTTGATAATTTTAGCTACATGATTCACTGATTTTTTTTAGTCTCGTATTTGAATATTGTAACAGAATTTTTAACGGATTTTATTTAAAAAAAATGCCTAATTCGTTCCATATAGTGGGGGGTATTCAAAGTAACGACATTTTTCAACGAAATTTTTAGCATTTTGTAAGTATTCTTCAAATGGTGGAGGGTTTTGAGCGGGCTGAACTTATCTGCTTTTTTACCTGTTATTATATAAAATTATTTATTAAAATTGAATAATTACGGAAAATTAACAATAGAGTTCCTGGTTTTAGTATATATTTTATATCCCTAGTCATTGTGTCTCCTTTATTGGAATGTGTAGTGACTAATGCTACTTGAGTTTAATAAAGTTGATCTACATATCGGTAGATGGCCTACTCTAATACCGAGTACCACAGTATATTCATCGGGGTAACCACCGAACCCTCATGGCAAGCGGTAGGCTGTTAGCAATTGAAATTTGTGAATATTTATTAACATCATTGCCAGGCTCCCCTACCGCAAATAAGGATCATAGAAATTTGTATAATTAGATCATAGAATTAGTATATATACTTCAGATGGAGCAGAGAAAGATACAATTATTTTTTGTACATATTACCTGATTAAGACTATTAAGAGAATATGACTCAGTGGAAGGTGGAAGAAAAGAACCCTAACGTTATTCGATTTCATTGTCTTATAAAAATGATCAAACTATTATGGTTTGGCAAATGTTCTCCAACTAATGACAAGTATTTCAATTCCTTCCCCCTACTTTCCTATACCAAAGCTTTCCTAGGATTTTAGACCAAAAAACAACGGAATAGTGGTATCCGAGTAATTTGTACTGACGAGAAAATGTTTGCAGTAGGAATTTGAAAAATCTTAGGGCCAGACAATATTCTATTAATAGGAATGAATCAATTTTCATGTAGCTCAGGACCTTAGCCATTTCGTTAACAGCAAACAAACCACTTACCCCCAACGTGCTTGCAAACAATGATATTTAAATTTGTTGCTTATAACAAGAAATAACTTTCGATAAGCCTTATACATAATACAATGCCGATGTAGTTTTTTTTTTTTTTTTTTTTTTTTTTTTTTTTTTGTTGGTTCAACGAAGTAATCTGCCAATGTTTAATCTATATTATAGCCATATTATTTATTAACTTTTCTGCTTAACAGACGTGCCTTTTTAATAAGCAAATTGAAAAAGAGGAATTTAGTCCGTCTTTAGACTCGAAACGATTAGCACGTTTTTTGGCAATGTTACGGAAATTCTTAATTCTGGCCCTATTGGCCATTACAACAAGTGCTCTGAACTTACCCGGTGTACCAGTTGAGTTTACCGAAGATGATGCAGTTATTTCGGCTATTTCGGGTGAGTTATTATTTTGCTGAAAAGAAAAAAAAACACAAAGAGGTTTACACAAACTATTGTGTTGAAAATATTGTTGTTATATTTAAGGAGCCTTAATCTGGAGGTGGATAAAATTATTGTTTCTATAAAAAAATTAAAAAAAAAATCATCAGAAAATGTTTAAAAATGTAAAGTTTTTTTTTGGCAAAAGTATGAAACTTCTCGAGAAAATCCTTTAAAATATAATCATGAGAAATCTTGCCACCTGAAAAAAAAATATATAAACATGCCCAAAAATTGGTCCAAATAGTTAGTTTTATAGGAGTATCACGATCTTTTAAAAAATTTGATTTGTTTTCATCCTAGAAAGAATAAAGTTGGTTTGAATTGGAATATACGTGAACTAGAAAGAAAGTTGTAGTAATCACCATTTGGAACCAATTTGGAAATTTTCAAAAAGCTAAAAATTCTGTTAAAATCTTAAAAATACTGAATGTAGTTATTAGGGTCTATACGACGACGTAGACCTGCATAGGCAACTTTTGTCATAAGCCATTACAATATTCAAATGCGAATCGGTGAATAATGTTGAGAAAATTAACAAAATACGGAATATAGGGAGCTACACCAAAACGTGGACCTGCACAGACAATTTTCTGTCATAGGCTGTAATATCCATTACGAACTTCAAATATAAAATTTGAAACAATTCCGGTGAATAATGACGCTAAAATCATCGAAATACCGAATATCATTTCGTTCGGAAGCTAGAGTGATTTCCACAGACGGATAGACAGCGCTAAATCGACAAACTTAATATACCCTCCATACTATGGTGGAGGGTATAAAAAGTGAGGAAAGGTTTTAAAGACAGAAGTATAGTTTGCAGGTTGGTCTGTCTAGGCGTGGTCGAAGAACGTTAGGGTTTCTATCTTTCACCTGTCAAATAGTCTATGTTTCTTGTTAGATAACTTCTGCATAGTAGGTGAGGATCTCTATATCTTCTTTATCTTTACATAGTCCACAGTAGTCAGGATCACTGTTATCCACCTTGAGCTAAGATATCTGATATGCAGTGCCCAGTCAGTATACCTACTACAATTCTTAAATCAGAACTATTATGTGATTAAAAGGAACTTGTTCAACTTCTGGGGATTACCGGATGGCCTTAGAAAGTCATGAATGGCTTTTGGGCCGTCTGATTATCGACACATACAGGGTGAGATAAAAAAAAACTGCAAAAAAGACAAAAGCCAAATTTTTAATTTTTCTTAATCTGCGGCCAAAATGATTGTAAGCCCAGGGCTCTAATACACCCTCCATTTATACTGATGCCACGGCCGATTAATACGAGGAGAGAGCAACCTTCGGCTGTTTTAGCGGCACACAACATCACCATGGCCGACGCTTGAGTTCTAGTGGCCAGACAAAGGTGTTCATTTTCAGCTGATCTCTTTGACAAGTAAACACGATCATTTTGTTTGTTTTCAAACTGCTGACAACAAATGTTTTCTCATCGTAGAAAACCGAATTTGGTAGTTCACTAATATCGGCCAAGCGAAGCAACTCTTTAGCTCTTTTGAGACTTTTTGGAATTTCAATGGCTTTACCCCGAACTCATTTTTCAATGGAATATTGCGATATGTTCAGCTCAGAAGCCATTTTTTGGGCACTGCGAAAATTCTCACCAAATTCCTTTTTACGCTTTTAAACAATATAATGAGCTGTCACTGGAAAAATTTTAACAGGCTTAGAAATGACAGCAGTCTGAAGTTGGTTGCAGTTTTTTATCTCACCCTGTACATCCACAATAAAGTGGTCACTAATCAAATATAACTAAAATACTCCGCCAATTGTATCGTTTCTAAAATGTGTATTTTGGTCATAAATCCAAAATAATTTTTTCAAAATATTCAAATCTACATTGCGATAGATTGACGTTATTAAAAAACTTATATTTAGTAAATATCAGATCAGATTAAGCATTGGCACTTAAGATAAACGTGTTACTACCTGTGTTAGTATATCATCATGTTGATAAAATAAAAGTGTGTTGTTGTTGTTGTTTTACTTTCCTTATAAATGAACTGTGTACCTCGTTATCTATAAAGTTTGCTACTACAACACCTGGCAAAAACAAAATTCATATGCTAATTAAAAACAAAATACATTTCTTTTGTACTCTAGATGAAATTGCAAACAAATATGCCGATGAATTTATGAAATACATGGAGACAGGCATTGAATCTGCCAGTATGAAACAAATTTCCACCCAATTGGGGAGATCATATAAAAAAGAAATCTTCACCACCAGTCCCAATGAATTGAGTAGCATCAATCAGTTTGTCGCCTGTACCACCTGTCGTGCCGTTGCCAATGTTGTGGCACGTACCTTCCGTTCCAGTGAGGGTGAACTTAATGGTCCAAATGCCGAAGCTGATACCAAAAAGGTCTTACTCATTTTGTGTGATAAATTGAGAATACAAACCGAAGAAGTTTGTTCGGGTCTCTTTGATTTGTACTGGGACATTGTCCACCATATTGTTATGAATACAGGTGGTGATGCTCGTTCCATGTGTGGCATGTTACCCATTAGTTTTTGTCAAATCGAAAGCAAAGACTATAACTGGAGTGTCGAAGTTGATGCCACCAAGGGACCAATGACAGCACCCAAATCGAGCGTACCCAAAAAGACCGATAAAGATTTGACCGTTGTTCAAATAACCGATATCCATTACGATCCAGATTATAAGGTCGATTCGCTGGCCGATTGTGAGGAACCTTTGTGTTGTCGTGTAACACCAGCAAGTGGCATTTCCGATGAAGCTAAAGCTGGTTATTGGAGTGATTACCGTGGCTGTGACTCACCTTTGTATATGGTCGAGGATGCCTTCGATAATGTCAAGAAAAATCATCCAAAAATTGACTATATCTATCAAACTGGTGATATTGTTCCACACAATGTTTGGTCCACAACCAAGGAGAGCAACAAGGCAATGTTAACGGAAATTAATGATTTGATTTCAAAGAAATTCCCAGATGTTCCAGTATATTCCATTGTGGGTAATCATGAACCGCATCCAACCAATGTGTAAGTATCTAAAAATACCCAAAACGAGATTTTTTTTAAATTTGAAAAGTTCATACTTGAATGTAACGAAGATTATGACATTTACTTCAATCATCTACCTTCTTTGCCATAAAATCCGCTATTTTACGGCGAACTTTGCTCAGACAAAATATAAAAAGGAAACAAATATTTTCAAATGTTGATCCATTGTGAGGGAGGTACCAGAAGGAGTGGACCGATATATCCCATCTTCACAACAGATCTTGTGTCAGTAGAAATAATGGGATATGTGAAATATAAAGAGAACCTAATGCTTATTTGGGATTTTGTTAACATTTTGGTTATTCAAAACTTTGACCCTTTGTGGGAGACCTACCAGAAGGAATGTTCCGATCTCTACTGTCTTTACAAAAGATCGTGTGTTATTAGAAATATCCAGATGTGAAGGGTCTAAAGGATATTCAAAATTCCTAACTTTTGTGGGGGGAACACTTCGTGGTGTAGACCGATATTATTCATTTTTGCACCTGACCTAGAACTGATGCAAATATTAGGATTTGCAAAGTTCGAGCAAAATCGGATTATCGCTTCTCTTTCTGTGCAGAAAAAAATATTTTTTTGAAAATTTCGAACTTTTGTGGGGAAGGCACCTGAAGGAGTGGACTAATATATTACATCTTAACACCAGACCTTGGGTTAATCAAAATAATGGGATGTGCGAAATTTGAAGACAATCGGACTCTTACATCACATTTTATAAGAGTTGTAATTATTCAAAATGTTGACCTTTTGTTGGAGAGGTACTTAATGGAGTGGACCTGACCTAGAACTGATGCAAATATTAGGATTTGCAAAGTTGGAGCAAAATCGGAGTATCACTTCTCTTTCTGTGCAGTAAATATATTCTTTGAAAAATTCGGCCTTTTTTGGGGGAGGGACCAGAAGGAGTGGACTGATCACCGAACTCGATCTAAGTTTGACAAAAATATTACGATGTACAATGTTTGGACCAAATCGGATACTCCCTTCGAGAGTTATCGTGCGCACTAGCCAGCTAGACAAACGGGCGGACACACATCGCTAGATCGACTCCAAATGTCCTGAGACGGATTTGGTCCAAAGAGACCTAGGGTCTAAAACTGTTATTTCGTCTAGGAACGTTTTGGTCGTATCAAATGATATGTACTCTCTCTAGCCATATGGCTGAGGGTATAAAAAAAACTATAATCGGGGTTTACCCATACACTGACAAGGGCTAAACTAAAAATGTCATTGGCCCACCATATAAACCAATGTTATTTGAAGTAATTCCGCCCACCATATAAAATTTCAAAGTTCTAAACTAAATATGGCTAAATTAAGTTGAAAATAGTGGGCTCTTGATATGGTTGAGACTATAAAAAGGCCCTAAAAAAGTTTTGCATGATAATCCAAAAGTGTTCTGGTGTTTCCATCAAAAAACGAATAAAATTTAATCTTCTTTAATTTTCCCACACCTCTGACTGGTTGTGTGTTCCAGAGACTCTTGAAGTCTACTACAAGCTTTAATATTTTTGGCTTTATAATTATAAAAACATGTTTCGTACGGGTCCACATTGTAGAAATTCAATTCATTGATATAAATGTGAAGCAAGGACTCATTTTTTCCAAAAAAAAATATCTAAACTGGTTTTTCATCTCTTTTCAGTTTTGGCCATGAAAACGTTCCATCTGAGATGAGTGTCAGTTGGTTGTATGAACACTTGTGGAACATTTGGAAACGTTGGCTGCCAGAGGAAGCTAAGGAAACTGTTCTAAAGGGTGGCTACTATACGGTATCACCTCAACCTGGCTTACGCGTCATTGCGCTGAACAACAACGATTGTTATTTGTTCAACTTTTGGGTCTTCTATGATGGTAAGGGCACATCACAACCTCAATTGGACTGGCTACACAAAACACTATTGACTGCCGAAAAAGCTGGGGAAAAAGTTCACATTTTGGCTCACATTCCTTCGGGCAGTTCAGACTGTTGGTCTGTTTGGGCACGTGAATATAATCGCATTATTGAGCGTTTCAGTGACACCATCAGCGCCATCTTCAATGGTCACACTCACAAGGATGAAATGATTTTGCATTATTCCGAAAATGGTCACCCCATGGCCATTTCCTGGAACGGTGGTAGTTTGACTTCATACTCGGACAAGAATCCCAATTACAGGTCCTATGAAGTAGAACCAGCTACATATGTGAGTGAATCTTCTATTTTTATATATTCTTTGTTCGTTTTTCATATTTTGCTTTCTGATTACAGCAAGTTGTTGATCACTCCACGTACATTTTCAATTTGACCGAGGCCAATGAACATGGCGATCATCGCGCCCCAGTGTGGTTCAAAGAATATCAATTCACCGATTTTACCAATGACTTGAGTCCTGCCGGTATTGATGCCTTATTTGAAAAAATGTCCGAAAATCCAGAGGTTTTGCGCAAGGTTAGTTCAATTCAAAATTTAACAATAATTTGAAATTTTGAAATATTTTTTTTTTGTCTACCTTCCAGTACTGGCAATACAAAGTAACTTCGGCTGATCCCAAAATACAAAAAGGTTGCGATAAAAAATGTATGTTAAGTACAATGTGCTCCTTGGTAACCTCTGAATATGGCGAGAACAAACGATGCAAGGAATTGAAAGCAAAATTATCCGATTCTGTAAGTTATTCGAAATTATTTTTCAGTTCTTTTATTAGTAATTTGTTTATTGATTATTTACTATATATTTATGATTCAGTTGGACAATGAAAAACCCACCGAAGCTCCTACAACCACATCTGCTCCTGAAACCACAAAGGCTCCTGGTGGAGATGGTGCTGCCTCTCTAACAGCTTCCATTACCTCAATTGTTGCTCTGCTCTATGTTATTAAACAAATACTGTTGTAAGATATACTAATAAATTATTTAAAAATAAATAGAATTTTAAATCGTTATATACATAATGGGGCTGGATTCTTGTTCTAAAAAATCGAATCGGAAATCGGCTAGATTAACGAATACAGCGACTTTTTCTTAAAAATTTGTCGTTATATTTTTACAACTTCAGACTGCTGTCATTTCTAAGCCACTCGTCCGAAAGCTGTTAAAATTATTCCAGTGAAAGCTCATTATTTTGTTTACAAGCGTACAGAAGCATTTTGGTGAGAATTTTCCAGAAAAGAGTTATTCGTAATGGAATGTAAGCGTAACAGTGTGATTTCTTTATATTTGGCTGAAAAACCACAAGTGGCTAACGTTAGAGCACTCCAGCATTTAAATGTGAATAAATCTCGCTCGTTACCGTGATACTGGTAGCGTAGCCCGACGTCAAGGAAGTGGACGGAAGAAAACAGCAACATCAGCAGAAATGTTTTGAAAAGTAAAGAAGCGACTTTATCGAAACCCGCGTCGCAGAGGCCGAAACATGGCTCGTGAACTGAACATATCCCAATATTCCATTCGGCAAATATTGAAAAATGAGATCGGGGTAAGCCATTGAAGTGCCAAAAAGTGCAAGAACTTACACCGCAACAGAAAGATAATAGAATAGACCCAAAGAGTTGCTTCGCTTGGTCGAAAGTGGTGAAGTACCGAATTTGGTTTTCTCCGATGAGAAAACATTCGTTGTACAGCAGGTTGTAAACAAACAAAATTATCGTGTTTACTTTCCAAAGAGGTCAGCTGAAAATGTGCACCTTCGGTTGGCCACCAGAACTCAAGTGCCGGCAATGGTGATCGACCGTGACATATATTTTGGAGGGTGTATTAAAGCCTTGGGCACGCAAACCTTTTGGCCGCAGACCTTGGACATTCCAATAGGACTCAGCACCATCGCACTCAGCACGCGCCACCCAAGAATGGTTAAAAAAGAGGTTCCTCGCTCATTTCCAGCGCAAAATGGCCACCAACATCTCCGGATACCAATTCGTTGGACTATTGTGTCTGGAGTTTTTTTGGAAAGCAAGGTTTACACTAAAAATGCCAAAGTGTCGATCACCTCAAGCTCTTCGCCGGGAATGAGCCAAAATACCGCAGAGCAATATTCGGGCAGCGTGTGACGGTTTTATTGGGCGTTTGAAGGCCACAATTCGTGCTAAAAGCGAGAAATTCGAACAAAATCTACACTTATTCTAAAATTTGAAACTACTTCCGACATTTTTTGCTCTCATTCAATAAAATTAAAAAAATAAATAAATAAAAATAATGGAGTCTGACTTTGTTGCCGTTTTTTTCATCTCACCCTGTATATCAGACTTAGTAAAGGTGCGAAAAACGGCAATATTGGTCCATTCTTCTTTTTCTTTTTAATACCTCTTCAACAAACAAATCACCGTTGTAAGATATACAATTCAAAATAACTCCCTGATTCTCGTCGAATTTTGCATGCTATGTTTTACCAGATCGGGAGAGATCTTGGATCTTGAGCTACCTTCAAAGAAATCTTTTAAACTGTTCATACATAGACTATGGGTATAACCTCCCGTTAACAATTCATTGATAAATTGTACCGTTAAGAAATGAAGAATTTTAAATTATTTTTCCTTTATAAGAGGAGCTTGAAATCCACCATAACTTTTTTGAATGCGAGCAGATTGGGAATCAGAATATGTTTCTTAATGCATGCACCAAAAATCGTTAATGTGCTCACAAAAACGGGTTTTTATATTTTTTATGGAATTTATAAAAAAGAAAATTAGATTTCCCGTATTCATTAAAATCTCCCTACTCGCATGTTGTACAACAAATCAATAATTTTGATCAAATGCCTTGTGCTAACCGACATACGTCGCGCGTTGAATTCTAGTTCAGCAAGACCATTGTTTTTTTGTTTTGAATTGACGGAATCACAACCAACTTCACTTTATTTTGTTTGTGTTTGTGTGGTGGTAGTGACTGCAAAATCGATTATTGTCTTCTATCCTCTACAATTGTATTACAATACAACGGTGACGCCATTTTTATACATAAATCATAATTAATTCCGACATTTTTGTACTGCTACAAAGCCCCTACTCCCATACAAGCGCAAAGGGTAGATAGACAGGAGAACAGTTAATATAATTTCCTCCAGATTGCCTGTCCTGTCGGTTTGTTCTTTAGTCGTTTTGCCTTGCCTTCTTCCGTGTGCGTGCGAGTACTTTAAAGTCGTCGTGATTTTCATCATCATCGTGTGGCCATAATACTGCTGCTATTGTCCATCTTAAATGAGTTTAATAAATTTCCTTAATCCGAAATTAAAACCCTCCGTCGAGTGTGAAGCGGTCTGTGAGGATGGCTACAGTGTTTCCAACCTGATAGCTGACGACGCGGAACAGCTCCAGCGTGGTTTTATGGCCTTCAATGTGACCAAGCCCCCGGTAGAAATCGTATTTGATTTCCCCAAGGCCATTGATTTGAAGGTTATTAAACTTTGGAACAGTCATGGGGCTTTGCGGTCAACAGCATTTGAAGTTCATGGCAAATATGAGGGCATATGGGAACGGGTGGCCTATGTTCGAGATTTGGCCAAAGATGTCGATTCGCTTACATTCTGCTATCAGAGTGATTACAACTCGAAAAGTTCAGAGCAGCAGCAGCCAAGCGAAACCGTTTTCTTTTTTAAGACTGCTCATAAAATGCTATCGAATACCAAAAGTATTAAACTCACAATAAGGGCAACCCATAAGTGTCCCCCGGTACTAAGGAAGGTGCAGATTTGGGGTTTGCCAGCCCGTTCATTAGACAAGGCAGATCGCGAATTGATTAAGAGCATTTGGAACGAGATTACCAATCCCTATGACCATGCAGCACGTCAAGAGGATGCTGGCCAGAGGTCACCATCAAGATCTGTTCCGGAATTGAATCAAAGTTCAACTCTAAAAATACCCGAGGAGTTTCTCGATGCTATCACCTGGGAATTGATGGTATGTAGACAGACACAACACCAACAAAATGGAGATTTCCTCTTATACCCTTTATTGATTTCTTGTCGTCATTGTGGTTCTTTGCCTGCAGCAGAAGCAGCAGTAGAAAATATTCTCATCTAATTATAACCTCTACTTCTGGGGGATGAGATATGTATACCAAACTTTACGTAATGCCAAAAAGGGAGCAAGAAATGTGCAATGGTGTGTATGTGTTCGCACGTACATATGAACTACGTACGTACGTATGAACAAACGTTCGTACACCAGTGAATACTGCTTCAACAAGCAGTCAACTGACTGCTGCCTGGCTGACTGACTGACCAAAGTAATGCATTCTTCGTGACATTTTGTGTGTTCTGGTGTGATGTTATGTCTGTAGCGGCAGCAATATCTGTTGGGCCATTTTTATATTTTGCATTGTTTGATCTTTGACAAGAGCCACGCCATTTTGCCCAGATATGAGTGTAATGCAATAATATACTGCAATTTTATTTGTGAACAGTGAAGATATTGGTTTGCTTCAGTGTTCTATTGCCACAAAATACATTATTATTTGTCTATTTATTTTAAAATGTTTACTCAAATGATTTGTTTTTACTATAAAACAAAAGAATGCATTTTATTTGTTAACATAGGGCATTGGCACCAAATATAAAGTTTCTATGTAGCTACATTTAAAACATATAACTATAGCAAAGAAACAAGATCTTGAGGTTTGAGAAAAAAGAAAGCAACAATATATATTTATAATGCAAATGTGATTCTCTTATCTAAAATATGACGGCAATGTTATTTAAATGTATACCATTTGACAGCTAAATGTTTGCAAGATGTCAATGTATACAGATGAGTAATGATTCCTTAACAATCTCTCCGAAACAGATAAACCAGCTAGAATCATAAAATGTTGGATGTGGGTTTGTTTTGGTATGAAAAAGCACTTTGGAAAAAGTGAAAAACGTATGAATCTCCGTACTTCTGACTGGGGGACAAAATCATGAAACTATTCTGTGAAGAAAAACCAAACCGGTTTAAACCCAACATTATAAATCAGGTCAAATATAATTTTTTGCTGTCTCAACAAGATTATTAGTTTATGGAAATAATATCTACCTGAATCAATGAAGGGCAAAAAATGATTGTTTCCAAAGCTAATTTTTTTTTGGACAATACGTCAGAGCTCCGTCTGTGACGACATTCGATCTTCGCGTTTCACAAGCATTTTGTTTCTTTTAACTTCTCTAGCACGGTTCTTATCCAATACTACAGGGTTGGTTCAACGTAAAAGTTATTTTAAATATATTCAATAGGCATATTAAAGACGGCAAAACACGGACTATTGGCCCATAACGAACAGACTAAAACCACACAGACTAATGCCACATTCTGAATCCGTTCGTCTGTCCATGTATTTTTGTACTGCAGGAGATAACATCTCTTGTTTTCGATATTGAAAATAATTCATGTTCATTTCGGTTGATTATAATTAAAATTTTGGTACATACGTCCTAGATTTAGCTATTATTTTCTTAATTTCAAATTCGATTTGATTTTTAAGTCACCCAAAGCCACAATATGTGCCCAAAATCAAAAAAAATTTCCAAATTTTCAGATTTCGATATAGCATAGCAACGTGCGCTCGCATCCACCAAATTTGGTGGAAAACGATTCAGACTAAGTTATAATTGCCACCTCTCATGTCGTAACTCGCGTACAATACCATTCAAAATTGGTTAACACAAATTCATAATACAAATTTGTTACGGGTAGAACTGCTATATCAAAAAAAGCGGGAGTGTGGAGACATTTTATACATTTTTCTTTTTAGAACTTTTTCGGATCAAAACTTCAGAAACAAAAAGTAAAAACGGGGCCGAACTTATTAATATCCTTCACCAAGAGGTAAAAGAACCCTTTTTAAAGAAAATACAAATAATGTCTTCAAAATATACAAAAACGTGGACAGACATGACCCTTTCACGAACTTAACCTGCCTTCTATCTTAATTCGTTCGAAATATAGCGTGATTACAACAAGCAGACAGACCGACACCGCTAAATCGACTCCGAATTTTACACTGATCTAGAATATATACTTTGTTGGGTCTGACATAAGTATTTCGACGAGTTGCAAACGGAATGACAAAGTTAATATACCCTCCATAGTATGGTGGAGGGTATTAAGAATGATTATATATTATCTTTTTAATTCGGAAAATAAAATTGCTTCTTCTATAGTCTCAAAAGAATGTTTAAGATTTTGAACGAATACTTCTTTACCCAATCCCAAGGGGCATTGTCGAAGACATGATCTATGCCCTCTTACGCTGCTCTATTCCCTTGAATCATTTCAATCACAAGTTCGATTGAAAAATTTTCTGATATTAAATATTTTGTTGGATGTGATTTAGGATAGGTTTTTCAACTTTGAAAGGAATATGAGGGTCAGTGCAGTACCATTCAAGAGCAATATCAAGGAAAATTTCCGAAAAAACATTCCGATCGACATCAATTTGAGAGTGTTTAAATCTGACATTCAATATCTTATTTCCGTCAAAGTTTTAAATTTATTTATTCGATATCGAATGCGATAATTTGGGTCCAATGTACGCTTCAAGGACGTTTACTTAACTAGCGCATACTTGCACCCAATAATAGTCCCTATTTTGGGGCTTTATGAATAAAAATCCCGATACATATCTTCTTTTATATACTTTCTTGAGTTGCTAAACCGATTTTGTAGCTTTCGAAAAAGATTGCGTTGGAAATCTCAATGTCTATTCGTCTAACATCTTATACAAAAAATACTTAAAACGATCTACCTACCTCTACAACTCAGTTTGCGTTTAGCAAGAAGACTTGTTGTTTTCCTCATTTTAATTAATGCGCAATATATTTCCCACGATGGCATGTTTCACCTTAAATAAAAAGAAACACAAACCATTTACAAAAATATTACATTTTATTCTTTAACAAAAAAGGACTAATTCAAGTTGTATTTACATGTTATTCTTAGACATCTATGTTGATATAGTATAATAAAACACGGTAGCGTTCTTCTCCCAATACGCCTTTAATTCTTCGATTTTTCATCGGCCAATATTTTCCTCTTTAGCTCATTGCCCCAACGATATTTGTTAATATCGTTATTTTTAGCTTTTACACGATGACATGGAACAAATATGGCAATATCATTTCGACCCACAGCAGTGGCAGCAGCCCGAACCGATTTAGGCATCCTTATCATTGAGGCCACTTCATTATAGGTACGTTCTTCACCATAAGGTATTTTCAAAAGTGCTGACCAGACCTTATTCTGGAATTTGGTGCCGGTGAACATTACATAAATTTCACGTTTTGGTTTCTGTTTCTGGAAGTAAGTTTCAAAGGAACGCTGCGCTTTTTCCGAATCTTCCTTTAGGATCACTCCTGGCCAACGTTTTTTCATATCGGCTGCAAAAGTTGCAATTGGCTTTTCTTGCACAAAATGAAAATAAGCTATATGGAGGAAATTATCCTTAAGATTATAGGCCATAACCATTGGACCGTATTTTGCCTCAATAACTCCATAATCCAAGTTGCTTAGCGGCTGCTTGGGATTTTCAATGTTAATTATAACGTTTTTGAACATGTTTTCGCGATAATATTCTCAACTTTTATCCGTTGTCTAATCGTGAATTTTCAAACATCAACTGGAGTTGTTGAATTAGTGATGTCAGACGCTTAATCCGATTTTGTCTATTTTTAAATCGATAATTAACGATGATAGATGTGATAAGTATTTATAGTTGGCAACACTCATGTTTGTCTACAGAAACAAAAAGGGGATTTACTTTTGGACATTTGATAAGAGTGCAAATAAAATTAGAGAACAAAATTAGATAAGTAGTAATTATTATTAAATTAAATTATAAATAATGACAAAATTAATTGTTATAAGCATTGCTATTGTATTAATAATAATTATGATTATACCACCTATAATAACAATAAATTACTATTACTTTCTTTATGGTTTTGCTTATTATATGATAATAATTATTGTTAATAGCAACAGTACTCATGATAATACCTGCTTAATTCGTTTTTAATATTGTTTAAATTTGTTCATCTAATTATTCCATCGATTGTTATTTTATGTTTAAATTTAATTAAGATATTTAAGATTAAGAATATAAGAATAAATAGATACATAGTGAATATAATACTAATAATGACAATAATATATTTATTTCTATTTAAAAGAAATCTCGAAAGCTTTTACGTTCAATTGCTTGGATAATTAAAAGAGAATTTAAGATAAATAAATCCAAGAATAGAAAAAATATATTGAGTTCCATTTTATGAAACTTAAAATGTAACTTAGACACATACATTGCTTTAGACACTGAATTATTTGAATATCTTTGCATTCTCAATCTTAATCGTCCTCATTTCCTTTACTTCCAGATCTTTCCAACTGTTCTACCATCGGGCAAGGTTGTAGATCAATCAACTATCGATAAACACTCCGAAGAAGAAGCCAAATGGGGTCGTTTGCCATCAGATCCATTTACGGGTCTCGAATTTACAATTCATCGCAAAGCCATTCTAAATTTGGCTTTAAAAGCACGCATAGAAAAGTTCCTAATGGAGAACTCGGAACACTTTAAGACAGTTCCACGTTCATTGGGAAGTTCCCGTGTACGACGCAGTAAAAATCGACATGCCTCGCAATTTGCTAGTCTTACTCAAACACATACACATGGAGCATATTCGTCACTTTCGAAATCATATCGGACCAGTGCAACAGCGACTCTATCATCATGCCCCGATGCCAATTTAATAGATGACTCGGCCATGGCAGCCGGTTATCATTTGCCAGCTAAACGGGCACGGCTAATGGAAACCTCAACATCAAATAGCTATGCACCCTTGTCGCACAAGGGAAAATTAACTAAGAAATACACTACCTCGACAACTTCCACCTCATTATCATCGTTATCGACATCATCTACGTCACTACGACTGGCCTCGACAGCAACACAGACCACCTCAACATTTACAGCAGCCACATCTTCATTCACAACAAGTTCCACCTTAACACTGGATGTCAATAGTGCTTCGGCCACGGGTTCAGAAGTTCCCGACCCGTCATCGTCTAACTCTAGCAACAGTATCGATCAGGCCATACAACAGGCCCTACAGAAAATCACACGATTTTCACAATTACCCCTAGAACAACCACCCAAACCGGTGGGTTGTATAAAATGTCAATCGCCTGAATTTGCCTATGAAATACAAACGTGCCGTCATTTGGTGTGTCGTGAGTGTTTGGTTGAACTCTCGCAACAGGAAAAATGCATTTGTAATAAAACTTTTCGCTCTTCAGATGTTGAGCGTTATCATAAATTGTGAATTGAATTGTAAGCAAGATAAAGAGTAGCAACAAGCAACGGAGGAAATGTAAGAGTAGATTGAGAAATCGTAGTAGTGAAACGAAACTTTCACTTTATGCAATTCTTTATTGCATTGTGGCTCTTTCGTTTCGTTTAGTCGTGAATTTTATATTTATCTAGTTTTTTTGAAATAAAGGCAGGATTTTATTTTTTCATTTGTTTTTTTTTTTTTTTTTTAGTTTTATTCTACCGTTTAAGTTTACACAATAATAGTTCATAAATATTATATAATTTTTAGTTTAAAACAAATATATATAAACACAATTTCACTTTAATAATTCATACATGTATACAACAAAAGGAATATTTATAGTGTGCTGTATATTGGATTAATCTCATATATCATATATTTTATTACATACTGTTGTGAGAGCAAATTGAAAAAAAATAGTACTTGTTATTATTTAATAACTGTCCTAAATAATTTGAAATATATTTTACTTTCCAATAAGCTATAATGTATTCAATATTAAAATCTAATATTTGTCATTAAATCAGTCACCCAGTTTTCTGCCTGTCCATGTTTTTGTAACCTTTACCATATGAGGGGAGGCATGTTCATTTTGTCTTCTCGAATATAAAAATCGAATCGAAAAAGTCATCACAGGCATCTTAAAGTAGACACATTCTTGATCAACAATTAGATTTGATCAATTTTGATCAATTTAACTAAGTCTATCTGTCTTTTGAAATCAAGAGAAATGTCACCATTTTTGTGAAGAACTTTGAAAACTGATACAAAAGTTCGTGCTATATCGAGAATGATTGATTGTGAAAATGACCCATATCAATTCACAATACCTTCCGATTTTGAAGACTTCCGAACCAGCTGTTATTTAATGTGTGGAATTTCCACTCCAAAAACCATTTTCCAATATTACTGCATCTCTTGTTTTGAAGAGATTGAAAATCTTATCCAATAATTTGTTATTAAGCAATTCGGGATCTCAAAGTAAGAACATCTTTCAGGAGAAAATTTTCATATTTGGTACAACCACTTTTTTAATATAGCTCCGAGTTTTTGAAGTCTTAAAGCTTTCAGCCAAATTACGGCAATTTGGCATAATTGGTTCTCAGTGGATAAAATGTAGCGATAGATCGATTTAATTTGTTTCAGATGTCCCATCAATAGTGTTCAATAAAAATGTAGGTATCCCCCATTTGTATTTTCCAACAGAATGAACTGTACCTCATATACATATCGAATATTACTACAGATTTCTAACTCATTTGGATATAAATTAAAAAATAAGATACAAAAATTGTTAAAACTCCTAAATATCCTGTACTCCGATTTAATGTGAATGAGACTAGCATATCCAGATGGAACTCTGCTGATTTCCGTCTGTAGCAGAGGGTGCCTGCTTTAGTTCAAATTGTCTCAGATATTCAAATATCCCACCATCCGAGAATATGACCCAAAAAAAATTCAAGTCGACCTCGATTCAATCGTAATGATAGTTGTCCAAGAAGTAGTTATGTAAATGAATTCGATAGCCATGAGTTTTACACGAGCCCACTGCAATCGAGTGAGTGTAAAGTTTTCTCTGTAGAAGCGAATCTAAAAGAAATACATATGAACTTGATCAATTTTATTTTACTGACATATTATTATAAAAATTTAGGCTATTTTCGTTTGAAGCTGTTGAATTGTATGTGGGTGTAGCCTCACCTGAGGATTGGAAATTATAAATACTCCTAAAATCCTACATACATTTGATATTCTTATTAGAGTCATTTCTAACGTATCAAAATTGGTATGGTCAAAGTCGTCCCCTTCCTTACCATAATAATATCCCAGCAAACCAGGTGTAAGTCTTCCAAATTATAGTGGAGATATCAGAAAATTGAAAGACCGTAGCACTGGATCCAAATAAACAGTACATTGTAAATATTCAACAATAAATAATTTGTAAAATTCCATGCGAAATTACAATACATGTATGTCTTCATATGAAAAGCCACCGCATTACATTTTTCACAAATAGAAAAAGCTTTATTAAATTTAATTTTATTTCCATTATAAATCATACGAAAATATTAAAAATTAATACAAATTTATTTCAATTAAATTTGTTTGTGTTTGTTTCTTTTAAATTACAGCAGTAACAAACCGCAACAACAAAAGTCAACATATAAAACAAACAACAAATAGCCCTCAAACCAATGAAACAAATGTTTCCTTCAAATCAAGAAAAAGAAATCAATAATAAAGAACACAAAAAAAAGAAAACAAATACAATTTTTATATTTAAATCTATATATTTAGGAAATAAAGAAAGTAATATTAAAAACAACTCAAAACAGCCCTATAAAATATATCATATATATTTTTCATTAAAAACTTAACATAAAATAAAAAAAAAAACATCAGAATATTAATACAAAAATGTACTCCTACATAGTTTCATTAGTAATATATTAAAATCTAATAGAATAACATCATGCATAAATGCATACATTCATTAAAAAATATATACATATGTATGTATTTGTAATAGCTCTTGGAAAATGAGCCATTACACTATGGCATATATCAATAAACTTCAATATTAATTATAATGTGTAATACTATATTTATAGGAATAATAAATAATAAGTAAATGCATCTATTTAAACAAATTTAGTTTCATATCGCAATATTTTCCGTTTTGTCAGAAACCCAACAACTAGGACAAAAACAACCAACATTAATAAAATATTGTCATCATTAAAAATATGAAGAAAATTAGCTTTAATGGAAAACAACAATTATATAACATACAAAAATAAGAAATCACAGAATATCGAAATATATAAAATATATATGCGCATCTGTATAGAAAGGAAAAAAACTGTGCGTTTTTTAATTTAATTACACTGTGAAACACAAAAAAAATATTACGGGGAAAGTCCAGCAGATTGTGAACGTAGAGCTAAAAAATAAAGAAACTGCATCGGCGTTTTGAAAGTTTACACCGAAAAGCAGCAAAAATAGAGGGGGGTAAGTTTCCCCATTCATCAACATTTCTGGAATATTCCTCGGAATCCGTTCATTTTAGGTATATAGTGTATTCACCAAAATTGCACATAAAAGTACCAGCAACAAAAGCGAGTCAACAAAGGGATACAAAAATTTTGTCATAAAATTCTACCTTATGTCCCGGATGACATCAAGAATCTAAATCTTACCTAAACGTCAGGAATCCATATATACAGGGTGAGATAAAAAACCAACCAACACCATATTTTTTACATTTTTTTTAAATTTTATTGAATGAAAGCAAAAAATGTCGGAAATAGCATCAAATTTTAGAATAAGTTTAGATTCGTTCGAATTGGTCACCTTTGGCACGAAGTAAGTCCTTCAAACGGTCAATGAAACCGTCACACGCTGCCCGAATGTTGCTCTACGGTATTTGGCCCATTTCCGGCGAACCGCTTGTTTGAGGTGATCGACACTTTGGTATTTTTTAGTGCCAACCTTGCTTTCCAAAATAATCCAGACAAAATAGTCCAACGCGAGGATCCTCTTTTTGTAACCACTCTTGGGTGGCGCGTGCTGAGTGCGATGGGTCCTAATGGAATGACCAAGGTTCTGCTGGAGAGACACTTGTCAAACATTTTGAAAATATTGCCTCTTTTGTTTGCAGTTTTGTGTGGAAATTTTAACTCGTGAATAAAATGCGTACTTTGGATGAGAGAGAAAACAAAATTTAATTTCGTTTGAATGTACATACGCCATTCAACATTGTAGTTTTCATTCATAATTTTCAGTCTTCCCAAAAATTTTTAAAATTTCATAAAATTTTTCTATTATAAAATTTTAAATGCCATAATTTATTTTTTCGATTATGCTCTCATTAGGGATGGCACACATATCATCTTAGTTCTGAGAGTGATTTGAATGGAACAAAGAACAAAAATCTTTATTCGCTCAGCAAATTTTGTGTGTGGAATAAAGTAGATATTTCTTAATTAATGGTCGAACAAGAAATATAGAGCGAATCACGTGCCATGTGAACTTAGCATTACCTTCTTAATTTTACCATGCCTTCACCCATGATAGAATAATAGAGGTAGACGCATTGACACAGCTGCTTGGACAATGAACTGGAATTGAAAATGTTGAATGAAAGATTATTTTAATAACCTCCGAATGACGTCGTAAAAGAAAACATAAAAAACCACTTATATTTGAAAACACATTTAAAATTTTTTGACATATCAATGTTCCCAAGCGTTGATGCATCTACCTGTATTCTTCTACCATGCCTTCACCTTAAGGCCAAATAGGATTATCATGTAGATTTTTTCGAGAGTTCTGCTGAGACTACACTTTTTTCTGAAAACGAAAACTAAATTCCTGTTTTTCTGCCTATTCTCGTATATTATTACACATTTTTTATCGAATCCAAAATCGGAAACTTGTGTTTAAATTTATTCCGAGTTCCAAAAAAATAAAGTTTCCTGTGCAGTTTATGATGATCCTTTACATAACTGAAAGAATGTAAAACTTTTTACTACAAGAACTGATTTTTATGATATCGAAAAAAATTTCAAAACTGGAAGAGTCTTGCAGGACAGAGAATTTATGGGTCTGTTCCCGTACCAGCAAGAATCTACTAGTTTCTTCCATATCATAAAGGGAATATCGCTTATCATAGTAAAAAAACTTTTACATTCAGTTCTAGAACAAACCATATATCTAGAGTAAAGAAGAAATATGTTACTTCTTCTAGACCTAGCTAAGTACACAGGATTACATCGGGTACTTAGCTAGGTCTAGAAGTTTACACATCGCAATTTAAACAAACTAATATAAAACTATTAAAAAAGATTATTATTATGATTATTATAACCGACTGTAATTGGTTTTTCCCATGACTATATAAAATGTCATCCAATCCCAAATTTTTAGTTTAATATTTTAATCTGAGCGGTCACCCCTAAACCCATTCATATAAAAAGCTCTTAAAGCACATCCCTAATTTAAAAGCATTTCCAACTACTTTATCAAACTATTTAGTTGGCAACACTTTACAATTCATTCATTGTTTCGTGTGCGCGGGAGAAACTTTTTTCTGTGTCTTCGAACGACAAATATACTTGAATTTTAGGTTGTTAGTAATTTATTTGTGATTTGTAAATTATTATTAAATATGAGTGAAACCAATGATAAATTTTCAACACCAATTCAAACTAAAAGTAAAAGTCTTGGCCTAAAACGCAACAGCAGTAGCGTCAGTAAACAAAATTGTAATACAACAACAACGCCAGTTATATCTGCCAAAAAGAAGGCAATTAAGACTTCTAAACAAGAACCCCAATCCGATGTAAAAATCAACTATCGTAATTTGGAGACTGGAAACAGCAATGATAGCGTTTTGGACAATGGAACGCCCTCAACGCCAGTCTTACTAAGGGACAAGCAACAATTACACAGAGAATGTGTAAGTACTAATTGTCGGCCCTATCGCCTCTCTTTGAGCAAAAGGATACGAGAGAAAATGACTAAAAAGCGTCTTGAATTTCATATGGCCAATGAAATGGAAAAGCAAGAGGAAGAAGAGACACAAGAGCAGTGTGATCTGAAAGATGACAGACTGACAAAGCATTCCGAGAAACAAGAAAAGGAAAAATCCACTCCAAATGGCCCAGCAGAAAATATGACTCGTACAGAACTTTTAAGTAGCATAGACAAATTACAAAAAGAGTTAAAATCCCGCGAGGAGCATGCCAAAAAAGTGCAAGAACTTAAACAAGCAATTGAGGTGTGGAAGAACGGCTTTGCCTCCGCTCTAAATGATTTGCAGAGTAAAATAACACCTCACTATGAAAAGGAAGTTTTATTGCAACATCTGCACATATCCGAAGAAATGTTAAAATTTATTAACGATTAAGTAGTCCTAGTTATTTTCAATCCAATCAAAATCAAGCGCAATTACAATTTATGCCAAACCTCACACAGACAAGTGAGAATAGGAGAAAATGCGTTAGTCTCGCTCTAAATAATGTAAACAACACTTCACAATGAAAAGGAAACATTGTTTCACCACCCAATTGTAGCCAAAGGAATGTTAAAACTTGTTTATGATTAAATACCTCATCTTATTATTTTTCAATTCAAACAAAATCAACAGTAGAGAATTACAATTTATACGATGTGGATGGTATGAAAGTTATAAACTAAAACACCAACTGCCGCCGTCTAATATTTATGTGGTCTAATTGGTTTCTCTGGATCGAATAGCTTGGGATCTTTCAAGAACTCCAAGTCCTTGTGATATGTTGGCATCAATGCACAGTGTTGGGCCCTACGTATCGCCTTCTCCACATCTTCTTGTTTTTGTTTACATAATCCGGTAATGTGGCGACCGTAAATGCGGCCGGTATAAGGCGATTGGAATTGTGAAAGTAACTTAACATTCTTATAGTCTGGCGTTATGTTGTGTTTGCACAAAATGCACACTTTGCGTTCCTTTTCGAAGGGATTGGATATTTGTATTGGTTCATCGGGATTACTGTCAATGGCGTTTGCTGAGGGGCTGTTCGTTGTTGCCGTAGACGAGGAATATCGAACAGCAGCCGTGCTCAATAGACGAGCGTTTTTCGAAATGCCACTGAGTGCAGATGCTGAAAGAAATTGTGAAATATCGATTAAAAGTGTACAATTTCAAATGTTTAATTGACAATTTACCATTTTGTGCAATAACTTTTGTTAATTTAAACATTTTACTCTCATTAACCTGGCCCTCCGACTCGTGAAAACAAGAATTATGAACATTGACAGCTGTGAACAGCTGTTTTGTTTAAATGAAATGTGACATTTGTTGGAAGTGTCCAGAAGGCTATATTTGTGTTGTTTGGCTAACAGATGTCGCCCACACAACATTAATGGTGTTTGTCCATGCTGTAAAAGTGGAAACAAGTACTGTACAAAGTAATAAATGACTTAAAATTAAAACTTCAATCAACAATTGAATCGAATGAAAGTGGAAATGAAATAAGAAGAAAAAAATTGTCTACTGGGATAATTCCTGTAAGTATTTAATTCAAATTTATGAAAGTTTATTAATCACATTATCTTTGAGTTTACTCAATTGTTTACAATGTATGTCATACCTATGTATTTGTAGAAACAAAATAAACCAATTTCACTCAAACGTCGCAATATGCATAGGCCAGTCAGAAGCATACAGGGAAGGTTCAGGTAAAAAGAAAGTGCATTCTTAAGGGAAGAATGTTGTTAAGTGTGTTCCTTTTTCTTTTTAACAAAAAATACAAATTTCCTAAGAGCAGATATTATAGGAATGAATTGATACGAAAAAACTTGTTGAACAACTTTATCCTCATAGCAAATACATCATACCATGGTAAAAGAATATAGGTGGACGTATCGACACAGCTGCTGGGACAATGAACTGTCAAACCACTTTTGGAATTGAATAAAAATTATTTAAATTTGTAAAAATTGTTATAAAACGCGTTTTATAATAACTTCCAAATGACGTCGTATAAAAAAAAAAAAAACAAAAAAATCGAATTATGTTTGAGAATACATTTTTTTTGACATACCAATGTTCCCAAGCGTTGACTCATCTAGATGTATTTTTCTACCATGCATTTTACCTTATGTGGACAACGGTTCAGATATAGCTATAGATCCTAAACCAATTTAAGTCTTTTCAAAGTAATAACATGCACTCTTTAGCAAAGATATTCTGTGCATTATGACACAAATAACATTAAAATACCCCTTCAAATGTTGGGGATATTTATTAGGATTTAGATATAGCTTGCATATTTTGAGTCCACCCGATTTCAAAATTATGTCCGTCTGTCTGTATGATGTAATCAGTGTATCTTTTGAACGAATGGAAGGCTTAAATTTTGCACACTTGCGTATTTTGTCAGTAGGCTGTTTAAGTTTCCAAATGGGTCATATTGGTCCACGTTTTTGGGGGTATACAAAAACGTTTTTGAATGATTTAAGTTATATTTTCTAACTGATTTGTTTTCAATGCTGTACATAGAGCTCGTAATGAGTTCAACCTCCTGTGGCTGTTCTCTTATAGACCCCATATGACGGCACCTCCCTATATTCGTTATTTTAGGGATATAAACCGCATTTTCCAATGGAGTTATTTTGAATTCTAAATTTAGAGTTAGTAGTAAGTTCTATCTGCTTTGCTAGAACATTAACTATATAGGTCCAAGTTTTTCTGAAACCAAAAGTATTTCAAATTCGGTACTAATAGCCTGTTTTTGTAACAGCATGTTTCCTTTCGTTAGGAAGTTTGGTGAAAGAAAATATACTTTGGGTTTTTATACTACGTTTTTTCTTTATTTTTCTGTTTTTTTTTTTTTTTAGTAATGAAAAAATACAAACGAAAATGTCAGAAAAAACGATAGGAGGAGGACCTTTGTTTTGAACAGAAATTGGTCCTTTGTTACAGAATCACGCAAAAATTGTATGCGTATGACAGGGAATTAACATATGTACTATTTTAACACATCAAGATTTTGCTGGCGCGCCTTTCTGGTCCATATTCTTCAAATGTTTTTCGACATTTTTCAATTTTATTTTACAATTTTTTATAAATTTTGAATTTATTGGGGTTACTACAACCAGCACAACTCCTAACGAAATTAAATAAAAAATAATGGTTATGGAAACACTAACATGTCAAAGATTTTCGAGAATGGACGAGAGCTTCCATAATATTTATAAAAACCCAATTTAAAACGAATACGTTTGAACACGAATGATTCGAGTGAAACAATTTTTTTTTACAAAAACAGGCTATAAGAGGTCTTATTGAATTCTATATCATATATCAAAACATACAGCTCCAAATTTTTCTGTAGTCCCCATATAACGGTACCTCCCGATATCCAATATTTTGGCGATTTAAGGTACATTTTCAAACAAAAGTGTTTAAAATTCGGTACGAAGAGGTCGTAATGGTTTTTTTTTTCTGTAGCCCCCCTATAACGATACCTCTCGATATTCTGTATTCTGACGATTTTATACACATTTATATAGCGGAATCGTTAAAAATTCGGTAGGTAAAATTTGTCGAAGTAGGTTGCCAGAATAGATACATGGGTTCGTATATCCCCCATATAGCAGTACCTCAAAATATTTGATATTTTAGCCACCTGTTTCAATAAAATTGTTCCAAATCTGGTATTTGAATCCGGAAATATATAAAAATTTCTGTTGCATAAAATTGCCTATGCATTTGTTCTACAAAATCCGTATAGCGCGAAATGTTTAATTCTGAATATTATTATTTTAATCATGAATATCAATTGAAATATTGATCGTTGGCGGTTTTACTCTTCTTCAACTACGGCATTTATATGGTTTAGGATTTTTATTATATCCTCCATCATACTATGGAGGGCAAATTCACTTCGTCATTCCAACAACAGGTCTGTCTGTCTGTTGTAATCTGTATCTTTCGAACATCGCTAAATTGGATTAGAAATAAATTGAGATAGAAGGCTAAAATTTTGCGCAAATGTGTATTTTGCCAGCAGGTAGGTAGAGTTCGTAAATAGGCCAAGTCGGTCAACTTTTTCATATCCTCCATATAACGATACCTACCTATTTTGATGAGTTTAGCGATATTATTTAGCAGATTTTTTTCTAATTTCCTATTTGAAGATATAATTGGGTACTACAACCTGTGGAAAAATACTTATGCAGACCCATGTCATCGAATAGCCCTCATATAACCTCCCAATATTTGGCCAGCAGGTATTTAGCAGATTTTTTTTTTTCAAATTTCGTATTTGAAGATCTAATTGGGTACTACAACCTGTGAAAAAATACGTATGCAGACCCATGTCTTCGAATAGCCCTCATATAACCTCCCAATATTTGGTATTTTGATGATTTAAGCGACATTTTTTTCCGGAATTGGTTCAAATTTCGTATTTGAAGATCCTAATGGGTACTTTAACCTATGACAAAAAATTGTTATGCAGGCCCAGGTATAGCCCCTATATAACGGTACCTCCTAATATTTGACATTTAAAGCCCAAAAATTAGATATGCAGGCTCACGTTTTTGTATAGGCCCCATATATCGGTACCCTCCAAGTAAAATCATACTGATTTTTTCTACATTATTCACCAGAATTGTTTCAAATTTGTATTTGATATTCGTAATGGATAATACAACCTATGGCAGAAATTTGTCTATGTTGGTCCACACCTTCGAATTGCCCACATATGAAAGTACCCCCATATATCGGTACCTCCCAAGATTCGGTATTTTCATGTTTACTGCGACATTATTCATCGGAATTATATCAAATTTGTATTTTAAATTCGTAATGGATGCTACAACCTATGACAGAAAAATTTCTATGTTGGTCCACACCTTCGTATAGCCTACATATAACAACACCTATCGGTTTGTTGATATAAGCGACATTACTAACCGGAATTGTTTCAAATTTCATATTTGAAGTTCGGAGTCGGTACTACAGCCAATGGTAAAAATTTCTTTATGCGGGCCCTTCCCCATTTTCTATATCCCCCATATAACGGTTTTCATTTAGCCTGTATTTTTCGACGTTTTTTTGTTAGACTTTTCAAGTTCTTTCCCAATGGGAGAGGGTATTAAAAGTTTGGTCCGGCCGAACTTATGTTGTTTTAACTTGTTAGTTTGTAGTATAGTTCTAAGTAAAAAATCGGTAGTTTTAAGATTCCTTGTAGAATTACTGTACAAAGCACACAAAGAACAAAAAACAATTTGCAACAAAAAATATATATATTTTTTCTTATATATATTTCCCTTTTCATAACATATACACATTCTTACCCTGTATCTTAGATACGCAAAGGATCATTTAGTTTAACTTGGTAAAATAATATATACATAAAAAAACATTTAAAATCTTGACATGTGCATGTGTACTATCTTCACCTTAACATTTCCCCCTACCAACACCATACAACCCCATCCTTTTGTTTGTACTTATTAGCTTCCGTTTCAATATGGGTTCCATGACAAAAATCCTAAAAGGCCATGCAATAAATTCTAATATGTTGCTTCCTTGCATGCATACTACATAAGTTCATACGCCAGGAAGGCGGCGAAAAAAAATCTTTTCGTTTATGCAAAAATTGAATGTTTTGCCAATTCAATTTTCGGTATAATTTTCAATTTAGAAAACATTCACGAGCCATGCAAATTTTCATTACAAATCTGCCAGCCATCCACCAGCCAGTCAACCCGTCATATTGTCTACGATTTGTGTACCCCTTTCGTAATGGTGTACGAATAACCCAATTTGGCGTATATCCCCTCCGTGACAACCGCCGTTTTATTTCGTCGCTTTGTTGTTTAGAGAATGCGGGTCGTTTGTTATCAATAGATGGTTATTATCATCATGTAAATCCGCGTAGTTTTTTTCCTTTTCTTTCCTTCCCTTTCCCCCCCTTTCTTACATCCCTTTGATAACAATGTTAAAAATTTGTTTACAAACAATAATTTATTTGGAATTTCACATATTTTCTTTGCTTGATAATGACACACCACACTTTTTACAAAAAAAGTATTTTTTTGGGGGGAAATTTACTATTAGAACAGTGGTTCAGATATATCTTGACACGAATTTTCTTAAATCGGAGATTGCAGATATCATCCTCACACCAGATAAGTAACAATATTGGAATGTTCTAAGTTATGCTAAGCGATCATAATTATTTAAAATTTTGTACCAGGAGTAGTGGTCCAATATATTTTATAACCGTGTCAGATCTTGTTTTAGTAAAATTGTTGAGAAGTACGAAACTGGAAGGCAATCGGACTTTTATTTCACATTTTATAAGAGTTATAAATATTCCAAATATTGATCCTTTATGGGGGAGGTACTTGATATAGTGGGACGATATTGTCTATTTATACCCTACACCACAAGGTGGTCAGGGTATTATGTCTTTGTGCATTTGTTTGTAACAGGCAAAAGGAAACGAGATAGACCCATAGTTCCTTTTGATGATATGCATAGAATCATATTCTGAGTCGATTTATGCATGTCCATGTATTTTTGTAAACAAAGTACAGTTCACATTTATTGTCCTATCCAGATGAAATTTTGCACAAATCATTTGTTTGGCCCAAGGACGAACCCTATTGAAATTGGAGATAATCGGTCAAAATTTAGATATAGCTCCCATATATATCTTCGTCCGACTTGCCTTTTATTGTGCAACAAACGTGTAATATCAGTCCGAATTGTATGGAATTTTGCACGTACGATCGTATTGGACCTGAAAATAAGTATGCCAAATTTGATCGATATTGCTATAGCTCCCATATATATTGTTCATCCGATTTGTTATTTTTGTCCTCCGCAGCCGTAATATGCACCCTGTAACAACAATATTTGAAATACATCAAATACAGCTCAGAAATACATTTGCTAAATTTTATCGAGATCGGTTCAGATTTGGATATAGCTCCCATATGTAACTTCGTCCGATTTACTTTTGATTGTGCACCAAACGTCTAATATTTGGCCAAATTGGATGAAATTTGGCACTTACGACCGAATTGAGTCTAGAAGCTAGTATGGTGAAGATCGGTTCAGAAATAGCTATAGCTCCCATATATACTGTTCATCCGATTTGTCATATTTGTTACCCACAGCCGTAATATGCACTCCAACGAGTGCATACCCACGATATTCAGGGAAATATATCAAATACAGCTCAGAAATATCTTTGCCAAATTGTATCGAGATCGGTTCCGATTTGGATATAGCTCCCATATATATTTATATCCGAATTCAAATTAATTGTGTACCAAATGGGCAATACAAGTCCGAATTTAAAAGATACAAATACTTCGGCATATTTAGTTCTTTGAACTTTAAATTATAATTATAATCATAGCGTGTATGATTGAATTCTCCCATAAAAACTTTTAATTGTTATGCGCAGCTCTACTAAATTAGCAAAGTGGTGTAGGGTATCATAAAGTCGGCCCCGGCCGACTTTTAGACTTTCTTTACTGGTTTCGTACCTGAGTTAGCACTGATACGAACATTCGAATTTATAGAGATTGAACATAATTGGATGATCCTTTCTCGTTCTATTAGGTTAAGTATTTTCTATGAAAATGTTGACCTTTTGTGGGGGAGTTACCAGAATTCGAACTCGATTTAAGTTTGACAATAATATTACGATGTACCAAGTTTGGACCAAATCAGATACTCCCATCGGGAGATATCGTGTGCACCAGTTAGACAGACAGACGGACGGATATCTCTAGATCGACTCGAAATGTCCTGAAACGGATTTGGTCTAAAGTGATCTAGCGTCTAAAACCGTCACTTCGATGAAAATGTTTTGGCCGTAATGATATATACCCTCTGTAGCCAGTGGGCTGAGGGAGTAACAAATAAAAATTAAATTGAAAAATTAGGAAATATTTTCGTTTTTTTGTAAAATTAAGACATATACAGGGTGAGATGAAAAAAATGCAAGCCACTCGTCCGACAGCTGTTAACATTATTCCAGTGACAGCTCATTATATTGTTCACAAGTGTATAAATGCATTTTGGTTAGAATTTTCCAGAAAAAAGTTATTCGTGATGGAATGCAAGCGTGATAGTGTGATTTCTTTATATTTGGCTGGAAAACCACAAGTGACTATCGTTAGAGCACTCCAGTCTTTAAATGTGAATAAATCTTTTGTGTCTCGTACCATCGCTCGTTACCGTGATACTGGTGGCGTAGTCCGACGTCAAGGAAGTGGACGGAAGAAAACAACAACATCAGCAGAAATGGTTCGAAAAGTAAAGAAGCGACTTCATCGCAGTGGCTCGTGAGCTGAACATATCGCAATATTCCATTCGGCAAATATTGAAAAATGAGCTCGGGTTAAAGCCATTGAAATTCCGAAAAGTACAAGAATTTATACCGCAACAGAAAGAAAATAGACTCAAAAGAGCTAAAGAGTTGGTTCGCTTGGCCGAAAGTGCTGAACTGCCGAATTTGGTTTTCTCCGATGAGAAAACATTCGTTGTCCAGCAGTTTGTAAACAAACAAAATGATCGTGTTTACTTGCCACCTTCGGTTGGTCACCAGAACTCAAGCGCCGGCCATGGTGATGGGGGCCGCCATAACAGCCGATGGTCGCTCTCCGCTCGTGTTAATCAACCGTGGCATCAGAATAAATGCCGAATATTATCGCGAAAATATTCTGGAGGGTGTGTTAAAGCCTTGGGCACACAAACATTTTGACCGCAGACCTTGGACATTCCATCAGAACTCAGCACCATCGCACTCAGCACGCGCCACCCAAGAATGGCTCAAAATGAGGTTCCTCGCTTCATTTCCAGCGCACAATTGCCACCAAAATATCCGGATACCAATCCGTTGGACTATTGTGTTTGGAGTATTTTGGAAAGCAAGGTTGGCACTAACAAATACCAAATTGTCGATCACCTCAAGCAAGCGCTTCGCCGGGAATAGGCCAAAATACCGTAGAGCAACATTCGGGCACTGTGACACTTTCATTAGTCGTTTCAAGGCCATAATTCGTGCCAAAGGTGACCAATTCGAACAAATCTAAACATATTCTAAACTTTGATGCTATTTCCGAAATTTTTCGCTTACATTCAATAAAATTTAAAAAAAAATTATTGCGTTTGACTTCGTTGTTTTATCTCACCCTGTATAATCTTGAACAGCATAAAATTCTATGTGGATTTAGCCATGCTCGTTCATCTGTCTGTTTGTGGAAATCACTCTAGCTCCCGAAGTTGTGTGTTAGGTTTGTAGGACTTTTGGTATTGAAAATGGGCTATATACAGGGTTGCCCATATTCGACGGACCTTTGGGCCCATTCCAATCGACGAGGCTTGTCCGCAGGCAACATTCTTTGCGTCAATTGAATTTTGTACGGGAACAAATGCAAATCAATGCGAATAATCCGTTGTAAAGTGGACCGAGCCATGCCTAACTGCTGAGAACGGCGTTTTTGGGATGTTCTTGGGGACCTCTCAACACTGGCAGCGATATTCTCGGCCGATCGTCTTGGTCGACTTTTATATGGCCTCTATGGCCTTACCAGTCGAAAATTTTTCGTATAAACCCTTAATGTTGTTCTTAGAAGGCGCACTTCTCACATTTTTTAATGTTTTAAAAGTTCGTTGAGTTTTCACAATTGACTTCTTGTAAATTTCAACTATTTCAGAGCGCTCGCGTGGCGTGTATTGGTTCATGGTAAAAATCTGCTCGGACTGACGCTTCAAACGCGGTATGTCATTAAGGGATGTGACTTCTCTGTCAAAAGTTATGGCGTTGCCAGATGGGTCCGTCGAATATGGGCAACCCTGTATATAGGTCCACGTTTTTATACAGTCCCAACCGACACTTTCCACCGAAAGAGTTTTAAATTTGGATCTTGAAGTTTCTAATGGGTACTACATCTTATGACAGAAAATTTCTCGTACAGGTCCAGGTCTTCGTATAGTCTCCATGTAACGGTATTTTCCTATATTCTGTATTTTTATGGTTTTAACGGCATTAGTCACCGGAATTATTCAAATTTCATTCATTTTAAGACAGAATGTTGTCTATGCAGGTCTACGTCTCCATACAACGGTATCTCCCTTTTTCGGTATTTTGATGATATAAGCGACATTACTCACCGGAATTATTTTAAATGTCGTAGTTGATCCTGATGGGTACTACAGCCTATGACAAAAAACTAATTATGCATGACCTCGTCTTCGTAGAGCCCCCATATAACGGTTTTCATTTAAGCGGTATTTTTCGACAGTTTTTTTTTTTAAGTTTTTCTAGTTCCTTCCAAATAGCGGAGGGTATTAGGTGCTTTTTCACTGCTTTATAAATTCCTAGCGTTTAGAACAGATTTATGGTTTTGACGTATTCTGAGACCTATAGTAGGATCTTATTGCAAATAATTTTGTAGAGCTTTAAGTCCCTTTCAAGGAGAGTTTTTAAAACTTTTTTCGGAAAAAGGTCCAGAATGACCCCATTTTTAAGAAAGTAATATTGCCGAAGACGCTGTCTACCTAATATGCGAAAGTTTCAAGGGATGTTGCTCCCTCTATTTAGGTTACTTGGCGTTGTAAACTTTCAAAATGTCCAGTTCCATGCCGCATACATAGGATTTCAAAATTTCGTTTTGAATCTTTTTCCTCGTTATCTGTAAATTCCACTGTTTTCTCCCCAAAGACTTCAATTATTGGAACGGATGTTACGTATGCGTGTCTGTGTCTGTCTATCTGTCTACATAAAGGAAATAGCGAATAAAGTTTTATGCCGATTTTTTTCTCAAGCATTTGAATATAATGTGTTAACATCCGTTTCCCTCCCAGTATATTTTAAAAGGAATAAAAAGGAAATGTTTATTCCCATGCCGGTGGGAGGTGATATTCAAACTCATCGAACAACTCCAACCCTTTTTCGTTCATTTGGCTTGGAAACCTTTGCTATTGTTACGGCGGCAAAAAAAAAAACAATACACGGACTACTCGCATATGTCATCATGCGAAGTACATTTTCCTTTACAAAAGAGAAAGATTCACTTATTGTGGGTTTTTCCTGGTTTGAAATGGGTTAAATTGCGCACAGGGCGTTCTTTTTTTGCAAAAAAAAAAAGAACGAAGTTTGGCTTTTGTTTTGCTAGTTTGAGACAGGCAATAAATCTTCCATGTGCCATTGTTGTAACTCCGTTTTGCCTTTTCCAACAATTGGCGTTCGATTACCATTGACATTCTATTGAAAGGATGTCATTGTTTTGCTTTCATTCTCATTTTACTTTCTATGGAAACAGTTGGAAAAACTGAGGGGGAATGGTTGGTAGAGTATTGGCTGGAAACCTTTCTGCTGATTATTTGAGAAAAAAGGGTTGCTACCAATTTCAACTAAACAATACCGTCGTAATTTGAGCAGGGATCTTTAAAAAATTGGTAATTATTAAAAATGACTCGTTAACGTTGCAGATTGCTGCCTTTTTATTTCATTTAAAATCTATTAAGGGGTATTTAGTGATCATATTACAATTCTTTTTTGTACTTTCGTTTATAGCTATAAAGTGGATCAAATTGACCAATTAAAAAAACGAATTATGTTATTATTTTAAGACTAAGCAAGTACTTACTCCAATATAGTATTATGCTGGCAATATTCTTGCGAGCAAGACAGTAACATATAAAGATTCACATGCAATTTTATTGCGAATATTAATTCAGATTCAGATAATTAAGCGGAATATAAATTACTAATTTGTACTGTGGGGAAAATTCAGCAAATTATGAAAGTAGAGCTATAAAACGATGACACGTGTTTCGGACGACACTATCTTCCATATTTTCGGAGAATTTCGGATTAAGATTTCTTAAAATCATTACATTTAGGTCTTTCGCAATATTGTAGATAATAATACAAAGATAATTTTCGAGAAAAATGTTAACCCAAATTGAGTCCCAAAATGGAGTCCTTTTGATCCTATTTTCAAAATATGGATATCCTACAATTTTTTCGATCAGAAAATTCACAGAAAACATCAAAAGTCTAAGCCTCACCTACACGCCAGGAATTTTTCAATATTAACAAGTAAGCAAAGGCTACAGTCGAGCGAGGCCGACCGTTGAATACCCTACAACACTATAATAAACGATACAGTTTAAATAGGCAAGATACTCGAAAGAATTCCACAAGATATTGTGACAAATAATAAAAGAAAACCATCAGGTTTCGTTCTCTAATTTCCGAATAATAGCAACTTTAACTAATTTGCTCATTTCCAATTGATTGGTAGATGTTGCACTTAAATAGTCTTCCTAGATCTGGAACCAATATTTCCAAAAAGACCTATAATCTCTCAGAAGTGGCAAAAGATTAACATTTATTATTGGTTTTTGACTGAAACCCATCTTTATGAGATACAGACATTTGACTACATTCTTCAACGAAATCAGCGTTAAAAAAAAAAATAGTCAGAAGTGCGTCTTTCCTGTATTTGTGAATATTTTTGGATGGCCATCTAAAACTGCTTGGCTTTTGCAATGTCCGGTAACCCCCATTCAAATGTGCGTGAGGATCGGGCGATAATTACGACCTGCTGACAATTTTGCAGTTTTTTGGTCCATTTCAACCCCTAAATATATGGCGGTCATCTCCAAAAAGAGTAGGCTTCTATTCTGACCCTCATCTTATCCCCATGCAAAATTTCGTAAGGATCGGGCCATAAATGCGATCTGTATAAGATATCCTGATATTCTAACTACTTAGTTTTGTTAGCTGTAGAAATATTACCAAATGTTTAATTCAAAATGAAAATATGCCAAAAATATGACAAAATGGAAAAAATATGAGAAAATATTACAAAATCAATATTTTCATCTTTAGAGATATATTTGTATGCGTTTTTAGACGTTTTTCCTTTCATGGCCATTCTGAATTAATGAGAACTGTCGAAATCAGTTCAGCCGTTCTCGACATATATGAGATCTTTTAAGCATATCTTCTTTGATAAACATATATATCGCACATATTTTGCTATATATCCGATTTGTTGGATGTTAACATCAATGTAAAGATCAGAAGCAACCTTGTCATGGCTTTGTGATTTCGCCGGGATTTAAAATATTCGCGGTTTAATGAAAAATGTTGAATTTTTTCAACACAAAAGATATGGTATATTTTACCCGCTAAATATTATCCGATGACCACCCGAATTGGTAGGCTTCTTCCCCGCCCTAAACTCTAGCTACATGCGAAATTCCGCGTCGATTGGTCTATAATTGCGACCTGTATAGCTACTGCAAAATCCGACATTTTTTCAGTATTTGGTTCATTTCAACCCCTAAACATTTGGCGATCATCTCAAAAAGAAGTAGGGTTCTATTCTGACCCTAGCCCCACCTCCATTCTAAATTTCGTGAAGATCGGGCCATAATTGCGACCTTTAGAGTGATTACAAATTAACATGGACAGACGGACAGACGGACGGACGGACATACATATCTACATCGACTCAGCTCGGCTAGATAGGAAGATCCATATATACTTTCCTATGTGGGAAATCTATATTTCGTGGTGTTACATCATTTTTGGCCCAATCAAACTTATAATACCCCCAACACATAGTGTTGTAGGGTATAAAAACACATTTTAGTTTTAAAGTCGTGTTTCATATGAGGTTAGGCAAAATTCTCCTACAAAATATCGTTTTAGAAGACTGGCTTTAAAGACCAAAATATTTTTCAGCAAATTTCTCTATAATTGATATTTTTTATCATGTTTCTCTATAATTGGTAATAAAATAAATCCTCGGTCCCTTTTTATATCACCAAAAAATTATTTGTTTCACTTGTTCCAAAAAATAAAGAAGAAAATATTGTCAATTTTTTTTTGATTTCTCTTAGGTCTATTTTTCGAGAAGTAACAATAAAATTTATTCTAGAGAGAAAGTATCCAAAGAGAAAATTTTCCAAGTTTGAATATAAGTTTTAGAAAATATAAAGAAGAATATGTTGTAATTTTTACACCCTACACCACACCATTTATACCCTACACCACATAGTGCATGTCAGTTGGAACGTTCATGTATTTTTGTGAACAAAATGCAGGTCGCATTCATTATCCGATTGAGATGAAATTTTGCAAGCAATATTTGTTTTGGCCAACGACGAGCCATATTGATATTGGTAACAATCCGATCAGATTTAGATATAGCTCCCATATATCTTACACCGATTTCGGGTTAATTGTGCGCCAAATGGCCAATATCAGCCCAAATGACCTGAATTTTGGTACATCCGACCGAATTCAGTCTAGAAGCAAGTACATCAAATTTTGTGAAAATCCGTTCAAATATAGCTATAGCTCCCATATATATCTTTCATTCGATTTGGTTTTTAAGTCACTCGCATTCGTAATACGCATTCGACAACAATGATATTTGGTTCAAGATATCTTATAGAGTTTAGAAATATTTTGCCAAATTTTATCGAGAACGACTAAGACTTGGATATAGCTCGCATATATATCCTTAATCCGATTTCAGTTTTATTGTGCAAATAATGGATAATATCAACCCAAGTACAGGTTGAGATGAAAAAACTGTAACCAACATCAGACTGCTGTCATTTCTAAGCAACTCGTCCGACAGCTGTAAAGACTATTCCAGTGACAGCTCATTATATTGTTTACAAGAGTACAAAAGCATTTTGGTGAGAATTTTCCACAAAAAAGTTATTCATGATGGAATTGAAGCGTGATAGTGTGATTTATTTATATTTGGCTGGAAAACCACAAGTGGCTATCGTTAGACCACTCTAACATTTAAATGTGAATAAATCTTTTGTGCCTCGTACCATCGCTCGTTACCGTGATACTGGTAGCGTAATACGACGTCAAGCAAGTGTACGGAAGAAAACATCAACATCAGCAGAAATGTTTCGAAAAGTAAAGAGTCGACTAGATCGAAACGAGTGTCGCAGTGTTGCCGAAAAATGACTCGTAAGATGATCATATCGCAAAATTCCATTCGGCAAATATTAAAAAATGAGCTCGGGGTAAGGCCATTGAAATTGCAAAAAGTACAAGAACTTACCATTGAAATTCCAAAAAGTGCAAGAACTTACACCGCAACTGAAAGAAAATAGACTCAAAAGAGCTAAAGAGTTGCTTCGCTTAGGCGAAAGTGGTGAACTACCTAATTTGGTTTTCTCCGATGAGAAAACATTCGTTGTCCCGCAGTTTGTAAACAAACAAAATAATCATGTTTACTTGCCAATGAGTTCAGCTGTAAATATTCACTTTCGGTTGGCCACCAGAACTCAAAATTGGCCACCAGAAGTACATTCTTAAATAGTAACATTCCGTCATTTTTATACCCTACACCACAAGGTGGTCAGGGTATTATGTCTTTGTGCATTTGTTTGTAACAGGCAAAAGGCAACGAGATAGACCCATAGTTCCTTTTGATGATCTGCATAGAATCACATTCTGAGTCGATTTATGCATGTCCGTCCGTCCGTCTGTCCATGTATTTTTGTAAACAAAGTACAGTTCGCATTTATTGTCCTATCCAGATGAAATTTTGCACAAATCATTTGTTTGGCCCAAGGGCGAACCCTATTGAAATTGGAGATAGTCAAAATTTAGATATAGCTCCAATATATATCTTCGTCCGATTTTCCTTTTATTGTGCACCAAACGTGTAATATCAGGCCGAATGGTATGGCTTTTTGCCAGATTAAGCCTGAAAATAAGTATGCCAAAATTTATCGAAATCGGTTCAGATATAGCTATAGCTCTCATATATATTGTTCATCCGATTTGTTATTTTTGTCCTCCGCAGCCGTAATATGCACTCTGTAACAACAATATTTGGGGAAATATATCAAATGCAGCTCAGAAATACCTTTACTAAATTTTATCCAGATCGGTTCAGATTTGGATATAGCTCCCATGTATAACTTCGTCCGATTTACCTTTTATTGTGCACCAAACGTTTAATATTTGTCCAAATGGGATGGAATTTGGAACTTACGACCGAATTGAGTCTAGAAGCTAGTATGTCAAATTTGGTGAAGATCGGTTCAGATATAGCTATAGCTCACATATATACTCTTCATCCGATTTGTTATATTTGTTACCCACAGCTGTAATATGCACTCCGTAACGACGATTTTCAGGGAAATATATCAAATACAGCTCAGAAATATCTTTGCCAAATTTTATCGAGATCGGTTCCGATTTGGATATAGCTCCCATATATATATTTGTCCGATTTCAAGTTAATTGTCCAGCAAATGGGTAATACAAGTCCGAATTTAAAAGACACAAATGCTTTGGCATATTCAGTCCTTTGAACTTTAAATTATAATCATAGCGTGTATGAACTTTTAATTGTTATGCGGAGCTCTACTAAATTAGCAAAGTGGTGTAGGGTATCATAAAGTCGGCCCGCCCGACTTTAAGACTTTCTTTACTGGTTAGATGTTTTTTTTTTGTGATTTTTTAAAACTACAAAGTCTCTCTTCGTTCCGGCGTTAGTCTGTTTAAGTTATGTAAAACAACGAAAATAAATTTTTTAAAAGGCTATAACTCCGTCAATGTTAATATTTTGGAGTTTTTATAGTGTCATTCTTGGCGCATATTATAAGTGATATACCCCTTTTTTACTATTTCCACCCACAAAAGGACATTACAATAAGATATAATTCATTATTAAAACCCCTTTTGAATGCGAAACTATCCCCTCCATAATGGATTGGTTAGCACTTGAACAGAAATAGTCTTTACATTTATGATGTGATTTCGCTTTTTTCCAATAACCCACAGCATGTGGTATGTCCTTTTTCAAATATCCGGCAATAGTTGACACCAAACATTAACGTAGATATTCGCACGCACCAACGAACAATCCTTTACCAGTTGCGGATGTCTCTCCTTCCATTTTGAAACAGGGTAGAAGGGTTAACATAGTAAATCAAAAATTATATTATATTTATTTAATAATATTGTCCTTTTTTTGGTTTGTTGGGAGTCAAACAAATCGAAGGAAACAGGAAACGCGTGCCAATATCCCTTAGGGTGGCGTGTGTCTGGATGTGTGATGCAAGGAACGGTCCCTTTCATCCCTACCACAAACCATTGACATCCATAAAAATCCATAAATATAATTTCGAAATCAATGTTTAAGAATTCATGTCAATATTTCGTAATAGTTTTTTGATAGGAAATTATGACACCACCCAATAATCCACATAACGTAGTTTTAAAAGAGTATACGACGAGTGTTGAAGAAAAGACACTTATTATAAGATAATTTTATTTTGACTTCTACAAACCGAGTAATTTGGAATTTTCCACAAAAAAACAAGTACTAAATTTGTCAAAAATAAAAAAAAGTTTTTTATAAACCAAATATAAATTTGTAAATACTCCCCCTCACAAGGAAATTTTATCTAGAATATTTCTTCCTTTGACACTTATCCCCCAAAATTGAAGAACAAACTGAGATTCTTACTTAGAATTGAAATATGTAAAATTAGCAGTAACAAGTAAAAAAGCAGCTAATCAACTACCCTCCACCATTTGGAAGGAACTTAAAATATTTCAAAAAAATTTCCTGAAACTACCACTTAAATGAAAACTGTTTTATGGAGACTATACGAAGACGTGGACTTGCTTACGAAATTTTTAGTCATAGGCTGTAGTACCCACTACGAACTTCAAATACCAGATTTAAAATAATTCCGATGAATAATGTCGCACAAATCATAAAAATACCGAGTATCGGGAGCTATCGTTATATGGGGGCTATAAGAAGACGTAGACCTGCATACAAAAATGTTTGTCATAGGTTGTAGTACCGTTGCGAACTTCAAATACGAAATTTGAAATAATTCTTTTAAAAAATACCGCTAAAGTCATGAAAATACCGAATATAGGGAGGTACCGTTATGTGGCGGCTATACGAAACGTGAACCGACATAGCCCCTTTACGAACTTAACCTGCCTACCGGTAAACTATGCATGTATGCAACATTTTAGCCTTCTATCTCAATTAGTTCGAAATAGAGCGTGATTACAACAGGCAGGTGGACATCGCTAGATCGTCTTAGAATTTTACGCTGATCCAGAATTTACAGGGTGAGATAAAAAACTGCAACAAAGTCAAACGCCGTAATTTTTACATTTTTTTTTAAATTTTATTGAATGAAAGCTAAATATTTCAGAAAGAGCATTAAATTTCAGACTAAGTTTAGATTTGTTCGAATTGGTCACTTTTGGCACGATTTATGGCCTTCAAACGGCCAAAGAAACCATCACACGCTGCCCAAATGTTGCTCTACGGTATTTTGGCCCATTCCCGGCGAAACGCTTGTTTGAGGTGATCGACACTTTGGTATTTTTTAGTGCCAACCTCGCTTTCCAAAATACTCCAACGGATTGGTATCCGGAGATTTTGGTCGCTGGGTCATGGAAATAAAGCGAGGAACCTCATTTTGTAACCGTTCTTGGGTGGCGCGTGCTGAGTGCGATGGTGCTGGAGTCCTGTTGGAATGTCCAAGGTCTGCGGCCAAAATGTTTGCGTACCCAAGGCTTTAATACGTCCTCCAGAATATTTTTGCGATAATAGTCGGCATTTATTCTGATGCCACGGTCGATTAATACGAGCGGAGAGCGACCATCGGCTGTTATGGCGGCCATGGCCGGCGCTAGAGTTCTGTTGGCCAACCGAAGGTGCACATTTTCAGCTGACCTCTTTGGCAAGTAAATACGATCATTTTGTTTGTTTTCAAACTGCTGGACAACGAATGTTTTCTCATCGGAGAGAACCAAATTCGGCAGTTCACTACTTTCGGCCAAGCGAAGCTACTCTTTAGCTCTTTTGAGCATATTTTCTGTCTATTGCGGTATAAGTTCTTGTACTTTTTGAAATTTCAATGGCTTTAACCCGAGCTCATTTTTCAATATTTGCCGAATGGAATATTGCGATATGTTCAGCTCACGAGCCATATGTTCAGCTCACGAGCCATATGTTCAGCTCACGAGCTTTACTTTTCGAACCTTTTCTGCTGATGTTGCTGTTTTCTTCCGTCCACTTCCTTGACGTCGGGTTACCAGTATCACGGTAACGAGCGATGGTACGAGACACAAAAGATTTATTCACATTTAAATGCTGGAGTTAGAGATAGCCACTTGTGGTTTTCCAGCAAAATATAAAGAAATCACACTATCACGCTTGAATTCAATCACGAATAACTGTTTATCTGGAAAATTCTCACCAAAATGCTTTTATACGCTTGGAAATGATAGCAGTCTGAAGTTGGTTGCAGTTTTTTCATCGCACCCTGTATTTGTCTTTGACGTCATTCTTCTAAAATTATGCTTTGGGCTTTAAGCCCTAAATGTGTTGTTAGTATTTATGAATATTTTGATGTATTCTGGGACCTATAGTAGAATTATGATAAATCATTTTTAGAACAGATTGACTAGCTTTGATTTCGTTTGAACAGAATTTTAGTAACATTTTGAAAAATGGATCAGAAATCCATATTTTTGGTTACTGAAATAACCGGTCTTGAAGAAATCGTAATCAAAAACTAATTAATTTTCTATGCAAAGTTTCAAAACGCAATTTTCTTTGTGTACCCCTTTTTGACGCACATGGTACACCGCGGACACTGTTGCATAAAGGGTATTCCATTCTCTCTAATATTTGTAGCGGCGATTCCGTCCATGTTCGAACCAAACCAAACGCGCCATTCTTTATCCCATTCATGAATTCATCGATTATTAGAAATTATGTCGTGTCCCAGCATGAAATCCGCCTTTCCAGTTTTTTTTTTTGGATAAAACGAATATTTTTTTGGGGGTAAAAATAAAACGAGTATGGGTTTGGGAGAAAGGGGTTGTTGTAATATTTGCCTTTCAGACTTTCACTTTTTCTCGCTTGATTGCAATTTTCATCCGCTGTGTTTTGTCATTCGTATTTTGTTTATAAATAATGAATAGTTACGGTATGGACAGTATTGACATTACCTTTCATTTTCAATACACCGAGGAAAAAAAGGGACTAAAGTAAAAATGCAATTAGCAATTATAAGTAAGAATTTAAATAAGCCAAGTTTTCCATTGGCAATTCTTTGTCTGTAGGAGAAAGGGTAAGGAGAATGGAAATGGAAAAAAATGCTCGTACTGGAAATTTATTTCGTTTTTATTTATTTTTTTTTGTATAGTTATTGTTGACCTTTGATCAATATATTTTCTTCTGGTTTTTCGTTTGGCTTGAAGTCAGAATTAAAAAAAACAGACGAATTTGTTTTTTTTATATATTAAATTATTTGTCCGATATTTCGATTATCTTCGATAGTCATCATCAGGGATTTGAATTGGATTTTAACTCTTCTGTTTTTAAGTTCTCTGATGCAGCTTTTCCATCCTTTCCTTTTTACTCGAATTTTCCAACTGTTTTTATTTTTATACAAAGATGTAATTAAAAACCAGCAAGGAGGGGTCAAATGTAGGGCGTTGCCCAGGGTGAGATGAAAAAACAGCAACCAATTTCAGACTGCTGTCATTTTTTAACCAATCGTCCGACAGCTGTTATAATTATTCCAGTGACAGCTCATTTTATTGTTTAAAAGCGTAGAAAAGCATTTTGGTGACAATTTTCCAGAAAAAAAGTTATTCGTGATGGAATTTAAGCGTGACAGTGTGATTTCTTTATATTTGGCTGGAAAAACACAAGTGTCTATCGTTAGAGTACTTCAGCATTTAAATGTGAATAAATCTTTTGTGTCTCGTACCATCGCTCGTTGTCGCGATACTGGTAGCGTAGCCCGACGTCAAGGAAGTGGACGGAAGAAAACAGCAACATCAGCAGAAATGTTTCGAAAAGTAAAGAAGCGACCTGATCAAAACCCGCGTCGAAGTGGCCGAAAAATGGCTCGTGAGCTGAATATATCGCAATATTCCATTCGGCAAATATTGAAAAATGAGCTCGGGTTAAAGCCATTGAAATTCCAAAAAGGGCAAAAACTTACACCGCAACAGAAAGAAAATAGACTCAAAAGAGCTAAAGAGTTGCTTCGCTTGGCCGAAAGTGGAGAACTGCTGAATTTGGTTTTCTCCGATGAGAAAACATTCGTTGTCCAGCAGTTTGTAAACAAACAAAATGATCGTGTTCTTTTGCAAAAGAGGTCAGCTGAAAATGTGCCCCTACTGTTGGTCACCAGAACTCAAGCGCCAGCCATGGTGATGGTGTGGGCCGCCATAACAGCCGATGGCCGCCCGTTTAAACGACTGTGACATCAGAATAAATGCGGAATATTATGGCGAAAATATTCTGGAGGTTGTATTAAAGCCTTGGGCACACAAAGATTTTGGCCGCAGACCTTGGACATTCCAATAGGACTCAGCACCATCGCACACAGCACGCGCCACCCAAGAATGGTTACAAAATGAGATTCATCGCTTCATTTTCAGCGCACAATGGCCACTAAAATCTGCAGATTCCAATCCCTTGGACTATTGTTCCTGGAGTATTTTGGAAAGCAAGGTTGGCACTAAAAAATACCAAATACCTCAAGCAAGAGATTGGCCGGGAATGGGCCAAAATACCGCAGAACATCAACTAAAATCTGCAGACTCCAATCCAAGCGCAAGGTTGGCGCAGAACATCAACTTAAATCTTCAGATTCCAATCCCTTGGACTATTGTTCCTGGAGTATTTTGGAAAGCAAGGTTGGCGCAAAAAAATATCAAAGTTTCGATCACTTCAAGCAAGCGCTTCGCCGGGAATGGGCCAAAATACAAAATAAAATAATTAAAATAATTTTTTAATGACTACTACGGATGTGGGTTTTTAAAAATAATTTTTTAAGGAATTTTCTTAAGGACTACTAAGGACGTGGTTTTATTTTATTTTATTTTTTAATATTTTCAGGACAGGGATTTTTCAAATAGTTTTAAGGACTTTGAAAGTTGTGGGTTTTTTAATATTTTTGAAGGCCTATTGGTCCATTGTTTTTATGCCCTACAAAACTTTGTGTTGGGGGTATTATAAGTTGACGGCTTCGTTGGCAGTTTGAAGGCCATAATTCGTGCCAAAGGTGACCAATTCGAACATATCTAAACTTATTCTAAAATTTGAGGCTATTTCCGACATATTTTGCTTTTATTAACTAAAATTTAAAAAAAAATGTAAAAATTATGGCGTTTGACTTTGTTGCATTTTTTTATCTCACCCTGTACATAGCTAGATTGGCTCAGATCGACGAGATAGAAATATCCATATGTATTTCCTATGTGCAGGAGCAATATTTTGGCGTGTTTCATAATTTTTTGACCAATGAAACTTATAATACCTCCAACACATAGTGTTGGAGGGTATAAAAAATCTACCAAACTAAAGCTAATTCAAAATCTGAATGGTTGATGAGTTTTTTTTGTATTAGTTTTCGATATTTTTTCCATTTCCAAGTTCTTTATTTTGTTATATATTTTTTTGTTTTTATTTTTTTAATTTTTTTTAATAAGATTTTTCCCAGTGTAGCATAATCCCCTTCCACCAATCCTAGAACTATACGACGTTATTTTATTTAACTTTTAGGGTTGATCGGTCAATCGCTTATTAAATATGAATTTTGCCTCATAGAAAAAAGGATAATATACGACTTTGTTGTTCGTCCCTTTATATTTTTTGTTTTGTAACATTCGCTGGTACTCCACTCAACAACTATCCCTCCACACATTATTGACATCCATTCTGACAATGGCACACATTTGTGTCTAGTCGAGCTGCAATTTCAATTACAACATGTCATCATCTCTGGCCTGTTTGTGTTCAAAATATTTGAGTTCAACAACAAAATATGACATTTTTAGTAGTGGGTCTATGGGTCGCATTGTTGTTGTTGTTGTTGTGTTCCTTTTCGATTACATTTTCGTTTCGCCATTTGCCTTTGTTTACTTTCAATATTAATAAATTTATGACAGTGAAATGCATTGTCAACATCCGAAACTAGGTAGAGGTAGTTTGGCATGTTTTCTCTGTTAACACATATTTAGTGGTCGTTCATATGGCTCATAATTTAATAATAATAATAGGGTGAAGGCCCTATGCCAATTTGAAGGGCGGAAAAATGGCAATTGGGTTAAATATTGATTATTTACGTTCAACAAAAGGGTCTGTGTCGTAACTTGTGATTTGACTAACAAAAATATTTTCTTTATGAAACCTCGTTAAGAAATGATTTTGGGTAAGATAATAATGATGTTTCTATACACATAGTGTAAAATCATCCGTTTTTGAGATAATTATTATTTTTTATAAAGAAACTGTTGAATTTCCTTATAAACATCGTAGAAAATATTCGTCGGTTTGTCGACTTATATACCCTCCTCCTGACCGTAAGGCATACTTTGCACAAGATTAAAAAAAAATCTATCATATTTTGTCAGAACGATATTTAAAAAATTTATTTTTAAAAAAATTACTTGCCTGAAGGCCTTAAACAAAATACCAAAATGACGTTCTAAAGTCTTTGAAAAATCCGATAATTTTAAGTTAGAAGGTACTACCATGGTACAATAACAGGAAGTAGAATAAAGGAACTTCCTAAATATATTTTATTTGTCTTGTGGTGCCCCTATTTTGTCAAAACCCTGTATATGTTTTGAGATTAAACAAATGCAACCAACTTCAGACTGCTGCCATTTCTAAGCCTCTCGTCCGACAGCTGTTAAAATTATTCCAGTGAAAGCTCATTATATTGTTAACAAGCGTACAAGTTATTTTGGTGAGAATTTTCCAGAACAAAAGTTATTCGTGATGGAATTCAAGCGTGGCTGGAAAACCGCAAGTGGGTATCGTTAGAGCACACCAGCATTTAAATGTGAATAAATCTTTTGTGTCTCGTACCATCGCTCGTTACCGTGATACTGGTAGCGTAGCCCGACGTCGAGGAAGTGAACGTAAGAAAACAGCAACATAAGCAGAAATGGTTCGAAAAGTAAAGAAGCGGCTTGATCGAAACCCGCGTCGCAGTGGCCGAAAAATGGCTCGTAAGCTGAACTTATCGCAATATTCCATTCGGCAAATATTGAAAAAGGAGCTCGAGTTAAAGCCATTGATAATCCAAAAAGTGCAAGAACAGAAAGAAAATAGACTCAAAAGAGCTAAAAAGTAGCTTCGCTTGGCCGAAAGTGGTGAACTGCCGAATTTGGTTTTCTCAGTTGAGAAAGCATTCATTATCCACCAGTTTGTAAACACACAAAATGATCGTGTTTACTTGCCAAAGAGGTCAGCTGAAAATGTGCACCTTCGGTTGGCCACCAGAACTCAAGCGCCGGCCATGGCGATGGTGTGGGCCGCCATAACAGCCGATGGTCGCTCTCCGCTCGTATTAGTCGACCGTGGCATTAGAATAAATGTCGAATTTTATCGCGAAAATATTCTGGAGGGTGTATCAAAACCTTGGGCACGCAAATATTTTGGCCGCGGACCTTGGACCTTCGAACAGGTCTCAGCACAAAAATGGTTACAAAATGACTTTCCTCGCATCATTTCCAGCTCACAATGGCCACCAAACCCTCCGGATACCAATCCGTTGGACTATTCTGTGTCTGGAATATTTTGGAAACCAAGGTTGGCACTAAAAAATACCAAAGGGTCGATCACCTCAAGCAAGCGCTTCGCCGGGAATGGGCCAAATACCGCAGAGCAACTTTCGGGCAGCGTGTGACGATTTCATTGACCATAATTCGTTCCAAAGGTGACCAATTCGAACAATTCTAAAGTTATTCTAAAATTTGATGCTATTTCCGACATGTTTAGCTTTCATTGAATAAAGTTTAAAAAACCAGTAAAGAAAGTCCTAAGTCGGCGGGCCCGATTTTATGATACCCTACACCACATTGCTAATTTAGTTGAGTTCCACATGACAATTGAAAGTTTTTATGGGAGAATACACGCTATGAATATAATTATAATTTAAAGTTCAAAGGACTAAATGTGCCGAAGCATTTGTATCTTTTAAATTCGGACTTATATTGCCCATTTGGTGCAAAATTAATTTGAAATCTGATGAAGATATAAATGGGAGCATTATCTAAATCTGAACCGATCTATAAAATTTAGCAAAGATATTTCTGACCTATATTTGATATATTTTCCTAAATATCGTTGTTACGGAGTGCATATTACGGATGTGGGTAACAAATACAACAAATCGGATGAGCAATATATATGGGAGCTATAGCTATATCTGAACCGATCTTCACCAAATTTGGCACGCTACCTTCTAGACTCAATTCGGTCGTATGTGCCAAATTCCATCCCATTTGGCCAAATATTAGACGTTTGGTGCACAATAAAAGGTAAATCGGGCGAAGTTATATATGGGAGCTATATCCAAATCTGAACCGATCTCGATAAAATTTAGCAAAGGTATTTCTGAGCTGCATTTGATATATTTCCCCAAATATTGTTGTTACAGAGTGCATACTACGGCTGCGGTGGACAAAAATAACAAATCGGATGACCAATATATATGGGAGCTATAGCTATATCTGAACCGATTTCGATCAAATTTGGCATACTTTCAGGTCCAATCTGATCGTACGTGAAAAATTCCATACTATTCGGACTGATATTACACGTTTGGTGCACAATAAAAGGCAAATCGGACGAAGATATATATGGGAGATATATCTAAATTTTTACCGATTACCTCCAATTTCAATAGGGTTCGTCCTTGGGCCAAACAAATGTTGTTTGGAAAATTTCATCTCAATCGGATAATAAATGCGACCTGCATTTTGTTCACAGGAATACATGGACAGACGGACGGACGGACAGACGGACTGACATGCATAAATCAACTCAGAATGTGATTCTATGCAGATCATCAAAAGGAACTATGGGTCTATCTCGTTTCCTTTTGTCTTTTGCAAAGCAATGCACAAAGACATAATACCCTGACCACCTTGTGGTGTAGGGTATAAAAATGTAAAAATTATGGTGTTTGACTTTATTGCATTTTTTATATCACCCTGTATGTTGTTGTATATATTTTGCTATATATGCGATATCTTGGATATGAGCATCTATATAACGGTTAGAAGTGACATTTTCGTGCATTTGTGACTTGGTCAGGATTAAAAATATTCGCTGTTTAGTGGAAATTTTCGTTTTTTTTTACATAAAAGTTATGGTCCATTTTACCCACTAAATATTCTCCCATGACCAATTAAAATGTAGGCTTCTGACCACCCTAAACTGTAGCTCCATGCAAAATTTCGCGTCGATTGGTTTATAATTACGACTTGTAGATCAACTGTAAAATTATGCGATCATCTTAAACCTCTTTTGTCTCCATCTCCCCACCTCCATGCTAAATTTTGTAAGGACCATAATTGCAACCTGTAGAGTGATTACAAATTAACATTTGCAGACAGACGGAAGGACATATATAGCTAGATCGACTCAGCTTGGCGAGATAGGAACATCCATACATAGTTTCCTGTGTCGGGGACTAATATTTCGAGGCGTTACATAATTTTTGGCCCAATCAAACTTATAATACCCCCAAAACATACAAAGTGTTGTAGGGTATAAAAATTGAAACAAGACACTGCTGAAATTTCTGATTCCCAAATAGTTGTTTCTTCAAAATATTATTGAGTTTATTCACAAATATTTATGATGTAATCAACACATGGCATTGAGATCATATTAATAACACTAGAAATGTGTCAGAAAACCCATAAAATGTAAATGTAAGCGAAAATTGTACACATTCAAGTGATATGTTTAATTTCGAGACACAGAATGTTTGTGCGACCCTTATATAAGTGACCAAAAACAGCAACCAAAAATATACCCAAAAAAGCAAGAAATTGCCATAAAATACATTTGTTTTACCAAAAAAAAAAAAATCCTGTTCCTCCCTGACACAAAAAACTGCCAATGAGTATGAATAGCCAATATATATTTGTCATTTTTACACCACCATGTCGGACATTGAACGGCAATTTGTGCCTAATGTTCGACACGTTATTTTAATGTTTATTATTCCCTTTTTGATATTGATATATTTTCTACACAAATATTGACATTCCAAAAAAAAAAAAAAACAAAACAAAAAACAGAAACAAATGAAAAGGTCACAGTGGTCCCTTGTCGTCCTGTCTGTCCTGTTTTAGTCACGGTTTGATTTGTACAAATTGTTTGTGATTTTTTGTTGGATTTGCAGAAAACAGAAATCTAGGAAATATGTCTCATTTCGCCATGGTAAAAAACAAATAAATTTGTTTTGATGAAACTATCAAGCAGCACAATTTCTGAGTATGAAGCAAATTGGTTTGGTGTTATGGAAACGTTTCGACAAAATTGTTTGCAAAATATTTTATTTATGTGTGTGAATATTTCCCAATATTATGAAGTGTTTTCCTTTTTTCTTTTGTTTTGATTAATTACTCCAATTATTTAGAAAAAGGATTAATGCTGTAGACGACACAAAGCTGCAATTTTGAGTGAAATCGTAAATCGTTTTCTTTACCCTCTCACCCCCCTCCCAAAATGCAATTCTCTTGTTATTTATCTTATTGGAAATGTGGAATAAATCCTTACAAATTGGGGTTATGAAGTTCAAAGCGAATGGCAATAAATTATTTGAATATTATAATCCTTCATTCATTGTTAATATATTGAAATATTTCCAGCCATTAAATATACATATTCTTTGAAGTAATGTCCTATAGAAATAATTGTCATCACATATTTTAGAGTAAAATTTTTGACTATAGTAAAATGATGATTTACGGAAAAAATTTGTTTAGCTCAGAGGGGGGGTTTTCTTAATTTAATATAGAGTCCTTTATTCTTTGTTTTGGTTGGTAACAATTGTACCTTTTTGTTGCAACAATGTTCGAATATTAGTTTTGGTAAGAAGAACAAGAGATAGTGTTATATTAATAAAAACAAGCAAAGATCCCAACATGAAGTGGTTCAAAATCAAAAACTTGAATACAAAATATGTAATATTAGCGTTGCAATTATACTCTTAATATAATTTAATTTTTAATATTCCAACGATGTCCGTCTGTCTGTTGCAATTTCGCTATCTTTCGAAAGAATTGAGAAGGAATATTTTGCACACTTTTGTATTTTGCCATTTTGTAGGCAGGTTCAGTTCGTAAATGGGCCATGTTGGTCCACGTTTTCGTATAGCCCCCATATAACGGTACCTCCACATATTCGGGTTTTTGAGGATTTAAGCGAATTATTCACCGCAATGGTTTCAATTTTCGTATTAGAACATCATAATGGGTACTAAAGCCTATGACAAACAAGTAAAAAAGCAGTAAGTTGAATACCCTCTACCATTTGAAACGAATTAGAAAATTTTGAAAAAAATAAAATCCATTAAAAATTCTATTAACATCTTTAAAATATCTAATATAGGAAGGTGCCGATATATGGGGGGATATACGATATTGTGGACCTATAAAGACAAATCTATGTCTGTGTGTAAAGTACTCACAAGGAACTCCTTGTGTGGATTTTCAGATAATTCCATTGGGAAAAGTGGCTAAAATCATCAAAATACCGAATATAGGGGAGTACCGTTATATGGGGGATATACGATATTGTGGACCTATATAGACAATTCCGTTTCTGGGGTAAAGTGCTCACAAAGAACTCCGTGTGTTGATTTCAGACATTACGATTGGTAAATGTGGCTAAAATCATCAAAATACCGAATATCGCGGGGTACCGTTATATGGGAGCTATACGTTATCGTTAACCTATATAGAGAATTCTCTGTCGGGGGGTAAAGTGCTCACAAAGAACCCCTTGTGTACAAAGAACCCCTTGTGACCATTCCGTTGAAAAATATGGCTAAAAACATTAAAATACGGAATATCGGGGGTACCGTTATATGAGGGCTATACGATATCGTGGACCTATATAGATAATTCTCTGCCGAGGTATAAAGTACCGACAAGGAACTCCTTGTGTGGATTTTCAGACAATTCCGATGAAAAATGTGGGTAAAATCTTCAAAATACCGAATATCGGGGGTACCGTTATATGGGGGCTATACGATATCGTGGAAATAGATAGACAATTCTTTTTGAGGGGGTAAAATGCCCACAAGGTACTCCTTTTGTGGAATTTCAGACAATTCCATTGAAAAATGTGCATAAAATCATCAAAATACCAAATATCGGGGGTACCGTTATATGGGGGCTATACGATATCGTGGACCTATATAGATAATTCTCTGCCGAGGTATGAAGTACCCACAAGGAACTCCTTGTGTGGATTTTTAGACAATTCCGTTGAAAAATGTGGGTAAAATCATCAAAATACCGAATATCGGAGGGTACCGTTATTTGGGGGATATACGATATCGTGGACCTGTATAGACAATTCCGTTTCAGGGGTAAAGTGCTCACAAAGAATTCCGTGTGTGGATTTTCAGACAATACGATTGGAAAACGTGGCTAAAATCATCAAAATATCGAATATCGGGGGTACCGTTATATGGGGGATATACGATATCGTGGACCTGTATAGACAATTCGCTCTCAGGATGTAAAGTACTCACAAGGAACTACTTGTGTGGAATTTCAGACAATTCCATTGAAAAATGTGGCTAAAATCATCAAAATACCGAATACCGTGGAGGTACCGTTATATGGGGGATATACGATATTGTGGACCTATATAGATAATTCTCTGCCGAGGTATAAAGTGCCCACAAGAAACTCCTTGTGTGGATTTTCAGACAATTCCGTTGAAAAATGTGGGTAAAATCATCAAAATACCGAATATCGGAGGGTACCGTTATTTGGGGGATATACGATATCGTGGACCGATATAGCCCATCTTCGAACTTGACCTGCCTGCAGACAAAAGAGAGATCTGTGCAAAATTTTAGCTTCCTATCTTAATTCGTTTAGACTGTAGCGTGATTACAACAGACGGACAGACGGATGGAAAGGGCTAAATCGTCTTAGAATTTTACGCTGATCAAGAATATATATACTTTGTTGGGTCTAAAATGATTATTTCGATGAGTTACAAACGGAATGACGAACTTAATATACCCTCCATACCTTTTTTGGTGGAGGGTATAAAAACTACATTTGCAGGCCCATCTCTTCGTATAGGCCCCATATAACGGTACCTCCCGATATTCGGCATTTTAATGACATTCGCGACATTTTTCACCGGAATTGTTTCAAATTTTGCACTTGAAGTTCAGAATCGGTACTACAGCTTATGTCAAAAAATTACTTATGCAGGTCCAAGTCTGCATATAGCCCCCATTAAACGGCTTTCATTCAAGCGGTATTTTTTGAAAATTTTCAATTTCTTTTGAAATGGTGGAGGGTATTAAAAGTTCGGCCCGGCAGCTTTTTTTATTTGTTTAGTACTCCAAATTTTTTTAATTTGACACATTTTTTTAGTCAAAACTACATACATCGTACTAAATTTTTAGACTTTAAAGGTATTATATGTTATTCCTTTTTCGGAAAGAATAATAGGAAGGTGTTCCTTTACATCAAAAAATCTTCAAAATCTTTCATTTTTTCAAAGTTTTCCGAGTAGTAGGATTGCACGGTCCCGCATCTAAATTTTCTGTCCAAATCTATTTCAACATCTCCATATGTAAACCCTAGAAACCAACATTGATCTCAATATCATATTCCAGATCTATACTTTCACCCAATACCAAATTTAGTAACATTTAGTACTTTTCGATCAATCGTAGTACTTATTCTTAAATCCACCTTCTTCTCTTAAATCTATATACAAACAGTGTCCTCATATCAAATTTCAGAATTCCAGTTCTATCCTAAGACCCAATCCCAAATAGTGACATCGATATGAAATTTGAGAATTTCAACTCTATCCCTTCACCTAATACCAAATTGGGTAACATTTAGTACGCATATCCATAACAATATCCATCTTTCCATCCCAGACACCAACAGTGATCCAAAATTAGTACCATTTAGTACTTTTCGAACAATTATAGTACGTATTTGCAAAACCACTACCAGGTCTCAACATCAGATACCAACAGAGACTTCAATATGAAATTTCGGGATTCCTGTTTTATACATCTACTAAATATCGTAAAAATTTCCGAAACCACCTAACAGTGACCTCAATATCAAATTTCGCGATTCCAGCTGTAATCCTTCTACCAATACCAAATTTAGTTTGCGTACAATTATAGCGTACATTTCCAATAACACCTCCAGATATCAAATTTCAGAATTTTTTCCATTAGTACTTTTCGTACAATTTCCGAAACCACCTCCATATGTCCACGCCACACATGAACTGCGAACCTAATACCAAATTTCAGATTTCAAGCACTATCTGTTCACCCAATACTAAATTGTACCAAACATGGTACTATTTAGCAATTTTTTTGTACTTGCAGTACACATTTCCAAAACCATCTCTTTATCACAAACCTACCATCAATAGAGACTTCAATACAAAACTTTAAAATTGCAGCATTATCCGTTCACCCTTAACCAAACGTTTTCAAATTTAGTACAGTTGGCACACTCAGTACACATTTCCAAAACCACCTCATATATCAAACGTACTTTTCAACCTTGATTCTCATACCAAGTTTTTGTCCTCTATCAGTTCACATAATACCAAATTTTACAAATTGTACAATTTTAGAAATTTAGCATAATTTTAGAACTATTCGTAACCGTAAAGTTGGAATTTCCAAAAGCAGTTTGTAATATTCCACATAATATGTACATCCCAAGTTGGCCGAAAAATGTTTATGTCGTTATACTGAAACCTCGCTGGTTATAATGATGGTAGTTTCCTTATGTAAATCTTCCAAATCTGGCCGTTACATTCGAGAGCTTAAAACTGGTTGCTGGATTTGTGTTATATGAAAACATGACATTTTTAAAATATTTCAATTGATATTTGTCGCATTTATTAAAATTTTCATTTCAGATTTCCGTAACTCAAGAATTAAGCAACTCTGTGTTGTTGTTGCAAAACAACCAAGCTTAAGACCCTTCTTTTTATACCCTACACCACAAGGTGGTCAGGGTATTATGTCTTTGTGCATTTGTTTGTAACAGGCAAAAGGAAACGAGATAGACCCATAGTTCCTTTTGATGATCTGCATAGAATCACTTTCTGAGTTGATTTATGCATGTCAGTCCGTCTGTCCGTCCGTCCGTCTGTCCATGTATTCTTGTGAACAAAATGCAGGTCGCATTTATTATCCGATTGAGATGAAACTTTGCAAACAACATTTGTTTGGCCCAAGGACGAACCCTATTGAAATTGGAGATAGTCGGTAAAAATTTAGATATAGCTCCCATATATATCTTCGTCCGATTTGCCTTTTATTGTGCACCAAACGTGTAATATCAGCCCGAATAGTATGAAATGTTGCACATACAACCAAATTAGGCCTGAAAATAAGTATGCCAAATTTGATCGAAATAGGTTCAGATATAGCTATAGCTCCCATATATATTGTTCATCCGATTTGTTGTATTTGTTACCTACAGCCGTAATATGCACTCCGTAACAACGATATTCAGGGAAATATCTCAAATACAGCTCAAAAATATCTTTGCCAAATTTTATTGAGATCGGTTCAGATTTGGATATAGTTCCCATATATATCTTTATCTGATTTCAAATTAATTTTGCACCAAATGGGCAATACAAGTCCGAATTTAAAAGATACAAATGCTTCGGCATATTTAGTCCTTTGAACTTTAAATTATACTTATAATCATAGCGTGTATGATTGAATTCTCCCATAAAAACTTTTAATTATTAAGTGGAGCTCAACTAAATTAGCAAAGTGGTGTAGGGTATCATAAAATCGGCCCCGCCCGACTTTAGGACTTTCTTTACTGGTTTTGTATTAAATTTATTGTACTTTTAGGTTAAGCTTTAAGTGCGAATTTCCTAAAACCCAGCCTTGTTGTGTAAAATTGATTGAAAAAATACTTCAAAGAAATAATGTTGAGAGAGGGTTCTATGGGAGCTATACCAAATGTTGGGCCGACCCATATTAACATTATTTAAAAAGGATATCATATACCCATTAAGAACACTAGATGTCCAATTTCAGTCCATTTTTACTAAAAAATTAGTTATTTTTAGTTTTATATTTTTTTTTTATAAGAAATGCCTCAGAGATACAATATCCTTGGTATATCAATAATATCTGTTCCTCTGAAACACGCTCTATTGTTATCTATTGGAGCATTGAATTATTCCATTTGCCGAGACATCCCATTATCTTGTAAATAAAAATTAATAAATGTTTCCATTTTATATTACAAAGTATTTATTACACATACATCCATACATGCAAAGCAAACGATGTCGTAAGTGTTTTAAAATTTATTGATTGTCTACTTTGAAATCTCTTGGATCACCACCATATATCATTTTAATGGAAGAAATTTTCTTAAAAGTTCAACACAAAGGATATCCAATAAATTGTCTTCAGCACGACCACCACTACTGCCACAACTAAATACATGTGGGACAGAGGCAACAGTTCATCTCAGTTGTTCATAACATGCTCGTATAGTTTCAATTTTATGGTGATTAAATGGGGGGTTATTTTCCAAAGGCAGGGGACAGGGTGTCGCCATTTAGCACTCATCCCATGTCATCACTCCGTCTGCCTCCTCGGTTTTGTTTCACATTTCTATTCTATTGTTCACAAATATTTAATCGTCTGTAAACATTTAAAAGTTTTTTTTTGTTGGTTGTTCTTCAAAGCAGTCTAGTAATGTTTGCTCCTGGTCTTCTATTAAAACATTAATGCGATTTAAGATTACTATGCCAATAGGATGTGTATGTAATGGAGGGTCCTTTTTGAAAACCATTTATATCTCATATTTATTGTCGCTGTACTCTTACTTTTCGCTTAACGATTTCCATTTTGATTCGATGCCTGTGATAAATCACGTTCTGCTACTATCAATAATTATGTTTTCTTTATGTTTTGAATCTATTAAATAGTCATAATTTTGATTTATTGAAAGAAGTTGAAATAAAAAAGTTTGCAACTGTTAACATTTCGCTTGTCCAGACAGTGCGTTGGATATTAATTGTATGATCAAAAAAGATGTAGTAATATTTCGTGGAGTTTGTTTGGAAGCTGGATAGGACATAATTTTGCGATGCCTATATTGATTTGAAAATTTTCTTATAGAAAATTATATAAGTGTAAATTTTTGTTCTCTAATGTTTGCCGTTATTTTAAATACTGACATAATTTGTTGTATGTATTTAAGAAAATACATAAAACAGTTAGGAAAAGGCTATAGTTGGGCTGGGCTGACCATGTAATACCTTACACCACTATAATTATTGTTAAAGTTACTGTAAATCTGAAACAATTTTGTATATCATATCATTCTGGAAATAATGTCATGTAATCTTAGAAAAGAGTTTATTACCAATCTACGAGACCATGCGAAATTTCCTGGTAATTGTCTTATTTTTACGCCCTCAGAGGTGCTAATGGGAATTCAACACAATATTTGAATATTTCGATTCATTCAGCCTCAAGCAATATATGTACCTTTTTCTTTTAATTAGCCGGGAAGTGGCTTTCAGGATTCAAAATTTTTTTTCGAAATCAGAAAAATTTCAGTATTGTTAAGTTTCACCAAATATACTGCGATGATCTCCAAAAATTATAGGTTTCTATTCTGATCCTATCCCTAACTTAAAATGGAAATAACTCAGCCCGTACTGTTGTTCGGTGGCTGTACGTTGGTTACGGGCAGATATTGACAGAAGTTCTTTTATCAAACTGGAAGTGTAGGACCATCTGGCTCAATCTTAGCAGGAGAACAGCCTCATCTGATGTTTTTCCAAGAATCGCTAACATTAGGGACACTTTTTCTAGGTTTGTCTTTGAGAGTTTGACTTTACAGAGTGAGATGAAAAAACTGCAACCAACTTCAGACTGCTGTCATTTCTAAGCCACTCGTCCGACAGCTGTTAAAATTATTCCACTTACGGCGTACAAAAGCATTTTGGTGAGAATTTTAAAGAAAAAACGTTTTTCGTGATGGAATTCAAGCGCGATAGTGTGATTTCTTTTTATTTGGCTGGAAAATCACAAGTGGCTATCGTTAGAGCACTCCAGCATTTAAATGTGAATAAATCTTTTGTGGCTCGTACCATCGCTCGTCACCGTGATACTGGTAGCGTAGCCCGACGTCAAGGAAGTGTAGGGAAGAAAACAGCACCATCAGCAGAAATGGTTCGAAAAGTAAAGAAGCGACTTGATCGAAACCCGCGTCGCAGTGGCCGAAAAATGGCTCGTGAGCTGAAAATATCGCAATATTCCATTCGGCAAATATTGAAAAATGAGCTCAGGGTAAAGCCATTGAAATTCCAAAAAGTGCCAAAACTTACACCGCAACAGAAAGAAAATAGACTCAAAAGATCTAAAGAGTTGCTTCGCTTGGCCGAAAATGGTGAACTGCCGAATTTGGTTTTCTCAGTTGAGAAAGCATTCATTATCACCAGTTTGTAAACAAACAAAATGATCGTGTTTACTTGCCAAAGAGGTCAGCGGAACTCAAGCGCCGGCCATGGTGATGGTGTGGGCCGCCATAACAGCCCATGGTCGCTCTCCGCTCGTATTAATCGACCGTGACATCAGAATAAATGCCGACTATTGTGGCGAAAATATTCTGGAGGGTGCAGACCTTGGACATTCTAACAGGACTCAGCACCATCGCACTCAGCAAGCGCCACCCAAGAATGATTACAAAATGAGGTTCCTCGCTTCATTTCAATGGCCTCCAAAATTTCCGGATAACAATCCGTTGGACTATTGTGTCTGGAGTATTTTGAAAAGCATGTCCGTCAAGATAAATTTAAATTTAATTAGCAAAGACACAAACCAAGGTGATTTTTTCTCCGGTTCGCAAAGGGTTAATAAAGAGAGAGAGAGATAGGGAGAGATAGAGAGAGGGAGAGGGAGTAGTAAACCAGAGAAAAATTAAAGGTAAATTAAATTGTATTAGTTTTCATAAAATTTCATAATTTTCCGTACAAATTTCAAATTTAAAATTGAAATCGCTAAATAAAAACCTAATTAAAATTTACGTTGGAAAACTTTGAAACCCTTAACTCTACATTTAAACAGAGAATAAAATATTTAAAAATGAAGCGGTGTCAAGGCTGGGCACAAATCAAAGGTCTCGAGGAGTACTTTCCGAATCTGTGGACCTTATAGTCAAAAAGAATTACAGACTTAGGACTTTTTTGCATTTTCTGAAGAATTATCGCTCAATTTTAGGAAAATTGCAGATAAAAGCGTCCACAGAACACAAACTAAAAATGAAGCGGTGTCGTGGCTGGGCACAAATGAAAGGTCTCGAGGAGTACTTTCCGAATATATGGACCTTATGGTCAAAAAGAATTTCAGACTTATTTAGCTATTTTATCGACATATTTCGTGCCAAAGGTGGCCAATTTGAATAAATCTAACATTTGATGCTATTTCCGAAATTTTTTGCTTTCATTCCATAAAATTTAAAAAAAAATTGTAAAAAGTATGGCGTTTGACTTTGTTGCTGTTTTTTTTCCTCGCGTTTTTTTATAAATCATAAAGGACCTCATGCAAGCAAGCTCGGACAACTTTTGTCCAATTCTAGTTAACTGTAAACCACCTTTTTAAGGATCATTTGGTGCATGATGTAGAGAAATTCATGGATATAAAAAATGTTGGCCCTTTTGTGGTGAGGTACCAGAAGGAGTGGACCGATACATTCCATCTTTACAGCTTATCTTGTGTTAATAGAAATAATGGGTTGTGTGAATATGAAACACGGATGATTATTTGGAATTTGATTATCGTTTTGGTTATCCAAAACTTTGACCCTTTGTCCCAGAAGTAATGGGCCTATCTCTACCATAAATGGAATCGGATGCTAATTTCAAAATTTTTACCGTTTGAGGGAGAGGTGCCAGAAAGAGTGGACCGGTCAAATGATATATTTCCTCTGTAGACATATGGCTGAGGGTATAAAACGTGTGTAAAATAATAAAAAAAATTAAATTAAAATAAAACCTCCATCCGCAAGAGTCTTACAATTCCTGAAGTCGCATAAACCACAATGACTATGTAAAATTATCATATAATTTAATCCAAAACTAAGCTCAAGGAAAGTTTTGAAATCAGAAATTGGTCATTATTGGTCTATCGCTAGATACGTTATAACTTGTTTGAACGGACTTGTATTCGGTTGGCAAACAAACTCGTTAACTTTCATATTAATTACAAACTTTAAATAAACTGATATTCCCACCTCTTTTTTCTAAACTCTTATAAAAGGATTCATTATCCAAATGCATTGCCTTGGTATTAATCCAGTTAATTTTAATAATAAAACAATTTAGCAACAATCCACAAAAGTATTCTAATGAAATTAGTGAAAACTTTTTGGCTAATAAATCCTCTTAATGCCCCCACTCCTAGAATGAGTTAAACGGAACAATATACCTATCAAATGCCATAAATATTTATTAATAAAATTAACGGCATGGCATGGAAACGTAATAAAAATTTACCAACACCCAGGCACCAACTCTCCTGCTCCATGTGAAGCGGCTTAGCATGGCAACCATCACCATTTCCTCCTCACAGGCAATAATTAAAAATTTAAATTCATAAAATCAACTAACCAACAAGCGACCAACAAACATCGTCATCGTCGTGTAAAAATTAAGCCACATTTCCTAGAAGGAATTAAATTTACAACAATTTATACTCATCCTTGTTGGGTGTGCGGAATTATGCCTTCAATGTCAGGACGAAAGTATATAACCCTTTCGATGGCACTACATCATGGATTTGTTGCCTAAGCTCTTTTAATAGAGTTATGGAGATACATTTACATGATACTGCCAAAGCATATCCTCCTTGTTGGTTGGATGGTTGCAGAACACATGCCTTCCTTTAGCCGATCTGCACCCCCAACCCTTTATTGCCCACACCATCAAAATAAATATTTGGCAAGTGATTAAAATTAAGCAATGTTATGTTAATATTGTTGTTGGCAATGTCGCTGCTGTAAAGTTTAACTTCGAAACAAAATTTGAAAATTAAAAAAAAAAAACGAAAACTGATGATATCGCACATTTACATAAAGTAATAGACACCAACATGATAATAATTTCAACATTTTTGGCACCCCTTCCTTCTTCTACACTTCAGCGACCATAAGCAATGAATTATTGTTGCTAAGCTAGAACCCAGTGAACATTTTGGCGGGCAGAACACATTTTGGGAAAAGGCTTTATTTTGGAAAACAAAAACTCAATAACTGACGACCAATCTCTTTCTTTAGGAAATCTATATCTGACCTCAGCAGGAGAGAAAAAAAGTTGGAGCTACTGAGGTATTTTTTTACAGCTTAGCCTTAATTTTAGAAAAAAAACTCTGTAGCTGAGGACCGATTTCATTCTATAGAAATACTGATTTCTTATATAAAAAACTACCTCAGTCACTGGGGTGGAATTTTTGTTTTTCTATAGAAAAACAAGTAAAAAGCAGTAAGTTCGGCCGGGCCGAACTTTGAATACCCTCCACCATTTGGAACGAATTCAGCTATTAAAAAAAAAAACTAAAATCCGTAAAAATTCTGTTAAAATCCTAAAAATACAAATGTAGCCGTCATATTAGGGTCTAAACGATGACGTAGACCTGCATAGGCAACTTTTGTCATAAGCCATCACAATATTCAAATCCGAAACTTGAAAAAAAAATCGGTGAATAATGTAGCTAAAATCATCATTATATGGGGGCTATACCAAAATGTAATATCCTCAAATACTAAATTTGAAACAATTCCGATGAATAATGTCAAAATGCTAAATAAAGGGAGGTACCGTTATATGGGAGCTATAAGAAGACGTGGACCTGCATAGACACTTTTCTGTCATAGGCTGTATTATTCATTACGAACTTCAAATGCCAAATTTGAAATAATTCCGGTGAATAATGTCGGTAAAATTATCAAAATACCGAATATCGGGAGGTACCGTTATATGGGGGCTATATGATAACTTGGACCTACATGGCCCATTTACGAACTTAACCTGACTACTGGCAAAATATACATGTGTGCAAAAGTTTAGCCTTCTATCTCAATTTGTTCGAAAGATAGCGTGATTACAACAGACAGACGGACAGAAACACAGACATGGCTAAATCGTCTAAGAATTTTACGCTGATCAAGAATATATATACTTTCTTGGGTCTGACATGAGTATTTCGAGGAGTTACAAACGGAATGATAAAATTAATATACCCTCCATAGTATGGTGGAGGGTATAAAAAGTGTCATTAAAAGTGTCAAGTGTCCCTGACAACAGATGATTTTCTATAAAATAAACTAAATGATCTGTCTATTTGCTTCTCTCAAGGACCATTACTTTTCAGGTCCTGAAAGAAGGCCCAGTCTGCCACAAAATAAAATTATTCGGAAAAGGTTTACTGGGCTTTCATTAACTTTTTCAAAGCATTTGGGCATATTTCATAGAGGTTATAAAAATGCGTCTGTTGCTGAGATGGATTTTTTTTTTCTATGGAAAACATTGCCTCAGTAGCTGAGGTATGACTTTTTTAAAAAAAGTGCATCTATAGCTGAGTTCTGATTTTTCTCTATAGAAAAAAAAAAAAAAACAGTAGCTGAGGTCTGATTTTTTTATAGGAAAAAAATACTCCAGTAGTTGAGGTTCGATTTTCTATCGAAAATAATAATTCAATAGATAAAGTTCGATTTTTTCTATCGAAAAAAATACATCAGTAACTGAGGTCCGATTTTTGCTATATATGAGGACTGCCCGAGGAGTACATCTTTTCTACAAGAAAAAAAGTGTCATCAAAAGTGTCAAGTGTCCCTGACAACAGATGCTTTTCTATAGAAAAACAAGTAAAAAGCAGTAAGTTCGGCCGGGCCGAACTTTGAATACCCTCCACCATTTGGAACGAATTTAACTATTAAAAAAAAAACTAAAATCCGTAAAAATTCTGTTAAAATCCTAAAAATACCAAATGTAGCCGTCATATTAGTGTCTAAACGACGACGTAGACCTGCATAGGCAACTTTTGTCATAAGCCATCACAATATTCAAATCCGAAACTTGAAAAAAAATTGGTGAATAATGTAGCTAAAATCTTCATTACATGGGGGCTATACCAAAATGTGGACCTGCACAGACAAATACCAAATTTGAAATAATTCCGATGAATAATGTCGCTAAAATCATCAAAATACCAAATAAAGGGAGGTACCGTCATATGGGAGCTATAAGAAGACGTGGACCTGCACAGACACTTTTCTGTCATAGGCTGTATTATTCATTACGAACTTCAAATACCAAAATTTGAAAAAAAATTCCGATGAATAACGTCGCTAAAATAATGAAAATACCGAATATCGGGAGGTACCGTTATGTGGGGGCTTTACGAAGACGTGGACCTGCACAGACAACTTTTTGTGTTAGGCTGTAGTATTCATTACGAACTTCAAGTACCAAATTTGAAACAATTCCGGTGAATAATGTCGCTAAAATAATGAAAATACCGAATATCGGGACGTACCGTTATGTGGGGGCTATACGTAGACGTGGACCTGCGCAGACAATCTCCTGTCATATGCTGTAGTATCCATTACAAACTTCAAATACCAAAATTTGAAACAATTCCGGTGAATAAAGTCGCTAAAATCATCAAAATACCGAATATTGGGAGGTACCCTTGTGTGGGGGCTACATCAAAACGTGGACCTACATGGCCCATACCAAAAGTCCCGCAGACATAATATACATTTGAGTAAAATTGGATCAATCTACTTCATTTCGTTCGGAAGCTAGAGTGATTTCCACAGACGAACGGACATTGCGAAATTGACATAGATGCTGACCAAGCATATATATATTTTGGGGGTTCTAAAATGTATATTTCGATGTGTTACAAACGGAATGACAAATTTAATATACCCTCCATACTATGGTGAAGGGTATAAAAAAATGCCTCAGTAGCTGAGATGGAATTTGTTTCTATGGAAAGCATTGCCTCAGTAGCTGAGGTCTGATTTTTTTATAAAAAAAAAAATACTCCATTAGCTTAGGTTCGATTTTCTATCATAATAATTCAATAGATGAATTTCGATTTTTTTCTATCGAAAAAAAAATACATCAGTAACTAAGGTCCGATTTTTTTTTATAGAATAGGACTACCCGAGGAGTACATATTTTCTACAAAAAAAAAGTGTCATCAAAAGTGACAAGTGTCCCTGACATCAGATGATTTTCTATAAAATAAATTCAATTGTAAAATTTTTTATAAAAAAAAATACTCTTCTCCTTCATAATAATTTTCCCTGTAGAAATGATCAATCTAATTTGCTTCTCTCAAGGACCATTAATTTTCAGGTCCTGAAAGAAGGCCCAGTCTGCCACAAAAAGAAAAATTATTCGGAAAAGGTTTACTGGGCTTTCATTAACTTTTTTAAAGCATTTGGGCATATTTCATAGCTGCTTAATGTATGAGATGATGAAGTCAGCCTTAAGCCTATACGGAGGTAGTACACCATAGATCCCACAAACAGAAAGCGTTAGTAATGAATTTTTAGTCGAGAATTTATTTATTATTTTCTGGTTTCATGCAATCAGACTCCAAGCACTCAGTAACTCGAACAACTTCGAATAGCATTGAAAGTTTTCGGAATGTCTATTTGGTTGGCATGGTAATAAACTTCAGCAATTGTCTACCGTTCGCATTTTGTCGGCTGAATTCCAGTAAATTATAATGTCACCCTAGGGGTGGTTATTGTTGGAGTTAAAATTAAGACTGGAGAATCCTAAATCTGAATCTGTTTTACATCCATTGCCACCACATAACGAGTTAAAATGAAATAACTGTGGCATATCACTGTTACATTTCTACGTCATGACAAAATTCTCTATGGCTTTTTCCAACCACGTATCCTTTACACAGTACTTCTAATGTTCATCATGTTCTAATTTTCCATATGACATTTTAATTTTTATTTTATGTTTATTAATTATGACCATCATATGGGGAGGTCGGAGATGTTTGCTGTCACACTGTGAGGGCGGCTTGTAAATCTTTGCTGTATGTCACATGTCATTTTTGTAATTGCGTCGTTTTTTGAGGTTAACCAAATCGTGTTTGTAATATTAAAATGTATCTGTTTTATGGTGAAAGGGGAATGTCTTTTCTTTTCTACAGAAAGCCTTGCCTGTAATGCAAGCAACACACGATACAACTGGTTGTACAACTTGGAGAGTACTTAAATTGTGTGTTTCGGTCACAAACGATACAACTTAGTGTAAAATCTCTATGTACAACTTCACTTTTCGTAGAGTTTTTTTGAGTTAAGATGACACCGAAAAAAATTATGCTCTATAATTAACTCAATAGCTTTTATTTATTACTAATTTTTGAAATTCCATTTTATAAATTGAAATTCCATTTTCAAGGTGAGATAAAAAAACGCCAAAAGCCATAATTTTTACATTTTCTTTTGTTAAATTTTATTGAATGAAAGCAAAAAAATCGGAAATAGCATTAAATTTTAAAATAAGTTTAGATTTGGCAAAAATCATGGCCTTCAAACGGCCAATGAAACCGTCGCACGCAGCCCGAATGTTGCTCTGCTGTATTTTGGCCTATTCCCGGCGAAGCGCTTGCTTGAGGTGATCGACATTTTAGTACTTTTTAGTGCCAACCTTGTTTTCCAAAATACTCCAGACCAAATAGTCCAACGGATTGGTATCCGCAGATTTTGGTGGCCATTGTGCGCTGGAAATGAAGCGAGGAACCTCATTTTGTAACCGTTCTTGGGTGGCGCGAGCTGAGTGCGGTGGTGCTGAGTCCTCTTGAAATGTCCAAGGTCTGCGGCCAAAAAGTTTGCGTGCCCAAGGCTTTAATACACCTTCCAGAATATTTTCGCGATAATATTCGGCATTTATTCGATTAATACGAGCGGAGAGCGACCATCGGCTGTTATGGCGGCCCCACCATCACCATGACCGGCGCTTTTCATCTGACCTCTTTGGCAAGTAAACAAGATCTGTTTGTTTATTTACAAACTGCTGGACAACGAATGTTTTCTCATCGAAGAATATCAAATTCGGCAGTTCACCACTTTCGGCCAAGCGAAGCAACTCTTTAGCTCTTTTGAGTCTATTTTCTTTCTGTTGCACTTTTTGGAATTTTCGATGGCTTTACCCCGAGCTCATTTTTCAATATTTGCCGAATAGAACATAGCGATATGTTCAGATTACGGGCCATTTCTTAGCCACTTCGACGCGGGTTTCGATCAAGTCGCTACTTTGCTTTTCGAACCATTTCTGCTTATGTTGCTGTTTTCTTCCGTCCACTTTCCTGACGTCGAGCTACGCTAACAGTATCAAGGTAACGAGCGATGGTACGTTTGTAACTCCTCGAAATACTCATGTCAGACTCAACAAAGTATATATATTCTTGATCAGCGTAAAATTCTAAGTCGATTTAGTGATGTCCGTCTGTCTGTCTGTTGCAATCACGCTATCTTTCGAACGAATTGAGGTAGAGGGCTAAAACTTTCTACAAATGTTTATTTTGCCAGGTTAAGTTCGTAAATGGGCCATATAGATCCACCTTTTCATATAGCCCCCATATAACAGTACCTCCCGATATTCGGTATTTTGATGATTTTGGCGACATTATACACCGAAATTGTTTCTAATTTAGTATTTGAAGTTCGAAAGAGATACTACAGCCTAAGACAGAATATTGTCTGTGCAGGTCCACGTCTTTGTATAGCCCCCATATAACGGTACCTCCCTTGATTCGGTATTTTGATGATTTTAGCGACATTATCCACCGGAATTGTTTCAATTTTGGTATTTGAGATTATGACAGAAAATTGTCTGCGCAGGTCCACGTTTTAATATAGCCCCCATATAACGGAACCTCCCGATATTCGATGTTGTGAAGATTTTAGCGACATTATTCAGCGGAATTGTTTCAAATTTGGTATTTGAAGTTCGAAATAGATACTACAGCCTAGGACAGAAAATTGTCTGTGCAGGTCCACGTCTTTGTATAGCCCCCATATAACGATACCTCCCGATATTCGTTATTTTGATGATTTTAGGTACAATACTCACTGAAATTGTTTGAGATGTCGTATTTGAAGTTCGTAATGGATGCTGCAGCCTGTAACAGAAATTTGCCTGTGTAGGTCCAGGTCTTCGTATAGCTCCGATATAACGGTACCTCCATATATACGGTATTTCGATGAGTTTAGGTACATTATTCACCGTTTATTTCAAGTTTCGAATTTGAATATGGTAATGGCACATGACAACAATCCCTGTGTAGGTCCACGTCGTGTAGACCCCAATACAATGGCTATATTCGGTATTTTTAAGATTTTAAAAGAATTTTTAACGGATTTTATTTTTTGAAAATTTCCGAATTCGTTCAAATGGTGGAAAGTATTCAAAGTTCGGCCCGGCCCGGCTTTTTAACTTGTTTAATTTTTGCACATTCCAATATTTTTATCAACACATAATCAGGTGTGAATATGGAATATGTCAGACCACTCCTTCGGACATATCGGCTCACTCCCTCTGGTACCTCCCTCACAACGGATCAAGTTGTGAATAACCAAAATGCTCATAAATGCGAACCAATCACTCGATTCCCTCCAAATATCACGCATTCCAATATTTTTATTAACACAAGACCTGGTGTGAAGATGATAGGTCTAGGCTCTCCCCTGCTGGTAACTCGCCCACAAAGGGGCACAATTTTCAATACTTATAATAATTGTCGGAACAAGTCAGCAATTCTTTTGAATTTTGTACATCATAAAATTTTTTCGATATTAAATGAAAAGGGTCCACTATATCTGGCACTTCACGCACTTTTCTACATTTTTCAAAAATTATTACATGTTAAATGTAATTATGAATGAAGTAGTCGATATAGTCCAAATCTGACGCATTTATATCGGACTTAGGCCAAATACGAAATGGACAACATTGACCCGCTTCTTTGGAACGTCCCCCATAATGGGTCAACAGTTTGATAATATATTTAAATAATATATTTAAATAAACGAACAGTGGCTCTGTCGGCAAAACCGACAAATACTTTTTAACTTATATGAATTTTAACTCTTATATGTATTTAAATTACTATTTCCATCCCTACATATCTGTAACAACGAAAAATCCATTTCTTTCCTTCCCAATTAGAGCGCAATTTCACGTAAAATCACGGTAACATTTTACACCTCATTATCAGACTCTAAGGTGTAGTAAACAACAAGAAATAACAAATCCCAAAATTCCCTGGATGAGGTCATTTTAAAATATGTTCATTCTGGACACGCTTTATTACGCTAACAACAACAACAAAAACATCATAAATTCTAAATCCTCCAAAACAAATGGCTGGCCTGTTTATATTTTGCTTCCAAAGCACCGTCAAAAAGCCACGCTAACTACCATCATTTCTGCAATCGACATTGATTTGTTGTGTGTTCTTCTGTGCGTGTTTATTATTTTATTTTTATTTTAAAAATTTCACAGGATTTCGATTTTCCCGGCACGCGTTCGCTGTTTTTTAAATTACAATTTCCTTCCCAATTTTAAACACATCGTTTTTATTGCTTTTTAACAAATTTTATTTGTATCTCCTCTTTGTCGACACCGTTGTCGTGTTGACTGGGGGAGAAATAACATAAATTTCCAATGATTCCAATCGTTACTACTCCGCCTACCTCTTGCTTCGAACGACGTCCAGCCATTATGGCAAACACCAAAATGCCAGCGTCGTGAAAATTTTAAAAATTCAAAAGTCATAATTTAGGAACACTCTTCTTTGGATGTGGGGAAAATATCCTCCCACAGGATGAGCAGGCCGTGTGTGAGTTCATGTGGTTTTTTTGTGTGCCAGTATCCTAATCACATAAAATTAATAGACAATAATTCTGGAAAAATAAATGAATTTCGTTTTTAAACAATATTTGCTGATCTACTAGCCCTAAGTTAAATTTTCATCTCCTCCATCCCCTTGTTTATCAAGTAAAACCAACCCCTTCCCCTTTTTCCGTTGACTGTTTTTTTCTTTTCAATTTCCATTTGAGCTGCTCGCCTGAATGTGTTTTTAATATTTTCCAAATCGATTTGCATATTTGTTGGAATAGATTTTTCCATAAAGAATAACATCCCTCCCGACCAGTCAACAACAAGGAATGTTTATGCCATGGAAAATGTTTGGGGAAATGGAGTGATTATGGCCAAAAGTATTTCAATGCTGACATCTGTAAAAGATTTATGTGTTTTTCGTCAGTTCACAGTTTTTCCCTAGGGAGAGTTTGGTTTCTGAACGTTAAATGGGGCACTTTAGCCAAATCATAGTTGTTGGGGGAGAAGAATGGGTTTCTGCTCTTCTCCTCCGCTTTTGAATGGGATTGCAAATGTAAATGATGCCACCACTGTTTCTCTTCCGTTTGGTTATTCATTTTGATTAAATTGTATAATTTATGCTAAACTAATTGAAAATGTCAGACAGTCGGTGGTGATGTTAATGAATGTGGGAGAGGGCGAATTAAAGGACCATAACATTGATGAAGTTCTAGTATCATTATCACGACCATATTGCATTTTCTTTGAAGTTATCCACCACAGATGCAAGTAAACCTGTTGAAACAACTTCTTTCACGACTTATGACTGGCGATTGAGATATCGTCTAAACCTACCATAGAAATAGTGTTTTCCTTCTGATGGATACTTCTAGTACGCGTTCCGTCTAGAACTCCCCCTGCTTCTTCGTGATGGTGTTACTTTAGTCTTATATAAGTCCTTGCGAAGTTCATCTCACTTAGCCTCTTTGGAGGCATTTATCAAGTTTCTGCGGTCATCTTGCTCTTGTGCAAAGTCCATAGTTATCGATGACGTGGAACTTCATACCAACTTTTTTGTCATAGACTGTATTACCCGTTAAAAACATGGCCCATTTACGAACTTAACCTGCCTATTGGCAAAATACACATTTTAACCTTTTCTCTCAATTCGTTCGAAAGATAGCGTGATTACAACCGACAGACAGACAGATGGACATCGCTAAATCGTCTTAGAATTTTACGCCGATCCAGAATATATACTTTGCAGGGTCTACTATGAATATTTCGAGGAGCTACAAACGGAATGACAACGTCAATATACCCTCCATATGGCTACTTGACATTATTTCAAGAAAACAAAAATGGAGCATACTCTATTATTTCACTTGAATGGAAAATGTTTTACTCGTTCTAGAGTGAGAGCCCCTTAGATACAAATCCATTTTGGTAAATTTCGTTTTTTGAAATAGCACAAATGTTACCTTTGGTTTTTGACCGGCGACTTTTGTTGGTAGGTATTCTTAACAATTTCACACAAAAGTTGTGGTCCATTTTACCCGCTAAATATAATCCAATGTTAATTCAAAATGCTAGACTTCTGTCCTGTTCTTAGCTCTTTCCTCATGCAAAATTCCGAGTCGATTGGTTTTCAATTGTGATCTGTAGAGCGCCTGCACAATCGTTTTTTTTTTATTTTTTACATTTTTTTAATTTTATTCAATGAAAGCAGAAAATGTCGGAAATAGCATCAAATTTTAGAATAAGTTTAGATTTGTTCGAATTGGTCACCTTTTGACGAATTATGGGCTTCAAACGGCCAATGAAACCGTCACACGCTGTCCGAATGTTGTTCTGTGGTATTTTGACCCATTCCCGGCGAAGCGCTTGCTTGAGGTGATCGCCACTTTGGTATTTTTTAGTGCCAACCTTGCTTTCCAAAATTCTCCAGACACAATAGTCCATTGTGCGCCGAAAATGAAGCGATGAACCTCATTTCGCAACCATTCCTGGGTGGCGCGTGCTGACTGCGGTGGTGTTGAGTCCTGTTGGAATGTCCAAGTTCTGCGACCAGAATATTTTCGCGATAATATTCGGCATTTATTCTGATGCCACGTTCGATTAATACGAGTGGAGAGCGACCATCGGCTGTTATGGCGGCCCACACCATCACCATGGCCGACGCTTGAGTTCTTGTGGCCAACCGAAGGTGTACATTTTCAGCTGACCTCTTTGGCAAGTAAACACGATCATTTTGTTTGTTTACCAGCTGCTGGACAACGAATGTTGTCTCTTCGGAGAAAACCAAGTGCCACAGTTGACCACTTTCAGCCAAGCGAAGCAACTCTTTAGCTCTTTCGAGTCTATTATCTTTCTGTTGCAGTGTAAGTTCTTGCACTTTTTGGAATTTCAATCGATTTACCCCGGGCTCATTTTTCAATATTTGCCGAATGGAATATTGCAATACGTTGAGCTCACGAGCCATTTTTTGGCCACTGCGACGCCGGTTTCGATCAAGTCGCTTCTTTAATTTTCGAACCATTTCTGCTGATGTTACTGTTTTTCCCGTCCACTTCTTTGACGTCGGGCTACGCTACCAGTATCACGGTAACGAGCGATGGTACGAGACATAACATATTTATTCACATTTAAATGCTGGAGAGCTCTTACGATAGCCACTTGTGGTTTTCCAGCCAAATATAAAGAAATCAGACTAACACGCTTGAATTCCATCACGAATAACTTTCTTTCGGGATGCTTTTGTACGCCTGTAAACAATATAATGAGCTGTCACCGGAATTATTTTAACAGCTGTCGGTAGAGTGGCTTAGAAATGACAGCAATCTGAAGTTGGTTGCAGTTTTTTCATCTCACCCTGACATCTTCAAAGCAATAGGCTTCAATTCTGACCCTAACTCTACCTTCCAGAAAAATTTCGTTAGGATCGGACGATAGTTGCGATCGGAATATTATAGCCATACGCCCATCCAAAATTATACCCATATCACAGTGTTATAGGGTGAAAATAAAAAATGTACAAATCAGTATTGAAAGTCAAATATTAGAAAATTTCATGCAATAAAAATTCTTTAAAAACAATAGGCTTTAATTCTGACCCTAACCCTTAATTGAAAAATTCGTGATAAAATTAAAAAAAAATGTTGTAAAAAAGATTCACTTTTTTATTGGTTTATTTTACGCGATTTTCTTAGATTTAACCTTTTTTGGCAAAAGAGACCATTCCGAATTGATGAAAATTGTGAAAATCAGCCAAGCTGTTTGTTTCTTATAAGCCGAATGGCAAAAATCGATTTCTTTTACCTATTTTGCCATATATGTCAAATATTGGCATCAGCATCACTCAATGGTTAGAAGTGACCTTTCAATTCTTGGTTTAGTGGAAATGTTGGTATTTTTTTTTCATAAAAGTTATGTTTTATTTTACCCGCTAAATATTGTCCGACCTTCCAAATTGATAGGCTTCTGCCCAGCCCTAATTTTAAACTTCGAGAAAAATTCCGCGTCGATTCGTTTATAATTGTGACTTGTAGAGCAACAGCAAAATCAGGACATTGTTCTGTTTTTGGTCCATTCCAACCCGTAAATATTTTGCAATCATCTCCAAAAACAATAGGCTTCTATTCAGAGACTAACCCGACCTCCATTTTCAATTTCGTGAGAATCTGGCCAAAATTACGACCTGTAGCGTGATTACAAATTAACATGGACAGCCGGACTGGATCGGCGAGATAGGAAGATTCCTATGTCGGGGACCAATATTTCGAGGTGTTACATAATTTTTGGCCCAATGCATCTGTATGAAGATATAACCAATTCCATGAGATTTTATTTAAGAAGTAAATATGAAAATTGTTGAGAACATACAAGGGATGAGGTTTTGTTCTATTGTATTCCCTTTCGAATCGTTGTACAAAAACAGGACTTTATTTTTCCTTGTTTAACACAATTTGCAGTCATATTTCCTTCGACCTTCGATTTGTTTGAACCCTTAGCTATATTTTCTAATCGATTTGTATTTTTTTTATTTACATCTTCATCATAATGGGGGCAAAAAAGTTCGGTCCAAGGACTTATCAACGTTTTCGCTGGTTTTAATTAACCCAACTTAAAATTGATAATTTTCCTCAGTCTTGGCAAAGTTGGACTGATTTGTACATTCAAAAACCTTTTGTCAATTTCCAATGATCTTCTTTGCTTTTCTTCTACAAAACCACAGCGGAATTAATCTATAACTATTAACACGACAGCATAACATACAATTGCGAAAACACCAAAATTTTACAATCAACTCTAATGGACTGCAGAATATTTGTTTTTCATGTTGACTTCTCTTAAAAGTTGAGGAGTGAGTCATAGAGTGACCTAATCGAAATTACGTGCCCCGTTTGATTTCTGGTTGTCGAATTGGAAAAAATACCAACAGGATATCCTGTGCCATGTTTGCCAGACACGTGAATGACAAAACATGCGGAGGATAACGAACAAGAAGGAGTACGGGGAAATAGAATCCCGTAAAAGCATTTGATTGATTGAAAACGAAAATGACGCATGAGACCAATGCGCGTTTTTCCACAGTGTGATATGAACAGAATCGATGGGGGGAAATAACAACGATGATGATGATGATGAGGACGGCGACAATGATAATGAGAAAAAATGGACTGGGAATTCGGGAAGACCGGGACGGACAACAATGCCACTGATGATAACATGTTGGCAGATTTGCAAACATTGAACAGACTCCCAGTGATATAACCAGGAATACAATAGAGACGACTCCTTGGAGGTGTTGGAATTTTAAATGAAAATTACAAAATGTACTTATCACTCCCCCCACCCGACCGTACCATACAAGGCGCACAACATACATAGAACAAGTGTGGGATAATCACACCAACACTACATGTGTGCCAAGCCATGCCATTCCCAGCTCTCCAAAATGAACACCAGCAGCAGCGTTGGCAGTGACATGGGTCCTTTACTGTAGTAGTAGTTTCTTTATTGGGAAAAGTAACAACGGAATGAAATCACCACTCATGTCATTTTCTGAGCACTTTTAAGGATTACCAACGGTGGAAGGGGTCAACTTAGTTAAGGAGAGGACCAAATCTTGTCAAATAACAAGCTATTCGAATTGAATTTGCCAAGATTTTGTACGTTGCTGTAAGTTTCTTGCTTTGCAAATAATTGAACAAATCCTTGAGGATTTGAAACGTTGTTTGCAGACATTACCATTTTTGCACATTTGTTGTCCAGACGAAGGAAGACGTTTTGTTCGCAAGTCATTGCTGAACTTTTCAACAATTCTCACACAAATATTTGACCATAATTCGGAAAGAAATGTTCCTCATTGCAATTGCAAATAGACCTGGTAATTATAATATTTAATGCAGATGTGAATACAGTTTTTCTAGATATTTTCGTCCAGAGACGGGGGGTATGAACATTGGGAGAATGGAAAAATGTAGTGGGTTTTTAAAATGTATGACGGGGTTTAAAGTTTAAATGCAGCTCGTGAGACGTGTTAGTGATATACATGTCTACTTAAGAACGAGAGATATTAGCTTACGCTGAAATAAACTTAGTCGCAGCCAGTATCAAATTGTGAGATGTTGACTTTCTACATTTATACGTTTTGATGATGGAACAATAATCTGAAGATCCTGCCGATACATGGGGCTCCAAAAAGAGGTTGTATCTGATTTAATGTAAAAATCTCGAACTTACATTATTCTAAAAATAACTTTATTTCAAAATGTTGTTGACAATATTGTGAATAAACAGGGTGAGATAAAAAAAACTGCAACTGAAAGCAAAAAATGTCGGAAATAGAGTAAGTAATAGAATAAGTTTCGATTTGTTCGAATTGGTCTTTATTGGCACGAATTATGGCCTTCAAACCGCCAATGAAACCGCCACACGCTGCTTGAATGTTGCTCTGCGGTATTTTGGCCCAATCCCGCTGAAGTGCTTGCTTGAGGTAATCGACATTTTGGTATTTTTGAGTGCCAATCTTGCGTTCCAAAATACTCCAGACACAATAGTCCAACGGATTGGTATCCGGAGATTTTGGTGGCCGTTATGCGCAGGAAATTAAGCGAGGAACCTCATTTTGTAACCATTCTTGGGTGGCGTGTGCTGAATGCTGAGTGTTATGGTGCTGAGTCCTGTTGGAATGTCCAAGGTCTGCGGCCAAAATGTTTGCGTGCCCAATGCTTTAATACACCCTCCACGATATTTTCGCGATAATATTCGGCATTTATTCTGATGCATCGGTCGATTAATACGAGCGGGGAGCGACCATCACCATGGTGTGCGCAGCCATAACAGCCGTTGTTCGCTGGCCGGCCCCAGAATTCTGGTGGCCAACCGAATGTGCACATTTCCAGCTGATCTCTTTGGTAAGTAAACACGATCATTTTGTTTGTTTACAAACTGCTGAACAACGAATGTTTTCTCATCGGAGAAAACCAAATTCGGCAGCTCACCACTTTCGGCCAAGCGAAGCAACTCTTTAGCTCTTTTGAGTCTATTTTCTTCTGTTGCGGTTCTTGCACTTTTTGGAATTTCAATTGATTTATTCCGAGCTCATTTTTCCATATTTGCCGAATGGGGGGAATATTGCGACATGTTTAGCTCACGAACCATTTTTGCTGATGTTGCTGTTTTCTTCCGCCCACTTCCTTGACGTCGGACTACGCTACCAGTATCACGGTAACTAGCGATGATATGAGACACTAAAGATTTATTCACATTTAATGCTGGAGTGCTCTAACGATAGCCACTTGTGGTTTTCCAGCCAAATATAAAGAAATCACACTATTACGCTTGAATTCCATCACGAATAACTTTTTTTCTGGAAAATTCTCACGAAAATGGTTTTGTACGCTTGTAAACAATATAATGAGCTGTCGCTGGAAAAATTTTAACAGCTGTCGGACGAGTGGCTTAGAAATGACAGCCGTCTGAAGTTGGTTCCTGTTTTTTTATCTCACCCTGTATGAAGGTGGTTTTGGATATGTTTACTATAAGTACACTAAAAGTACTATATTTCAAATCGCAAATATGATGTTAGGATTCCTGTTCATATCTAATTTGGACATATGGAGGTGGTATGGGAAATGTGTTCTATTATTGTACGAAACTAAATTTGATATTGGGTAAAGGGATAGGGCTGGAAACCTAATTGAGATATGGAAGCGGATTTGGAAATGTGTACTATAATTGTACGAAAAGTACTAAATTGGTTGAGGGGCAGAGATAATATTCTGAAATTTGATATTTAGATTACAGATGGTATTTGTGTTTGAGATTTGGCGTTGGTTTTGGATGTGTGCACGATAATTGTACGAAAAGTACTAAATATTACTATATTTGATATTGGGTGAAGTGGTAAAGTTGAAATACTGTAATTTGATATGTAGGTGGTTTTGGACATGCGTAGTATAACTGTACGAAAAGTGCAAAATGCCACAAAATGTGCCGTTATTTGTTGGGATAGGTAGGTGGTAGGATAGCTGGTTTTGGTCATGTATATGTAGTATGACTGTACGAAAAATATGTTAATAAACATGGGATAGGGTCTTAGGAGAGAGCTGGTGTTACTAAATGGTATATGGTATATAGTATAAATCGAGGCCAGTGTTACTAAATGGTATATAGTATTGACAGAATTTGCCGTTCAGTGAATGAATAGAGCTTGAATCCTGAAATTTGATATTGAGGTCACTGTTGCTTTCTAGGATTTAGAAATGGTGGTGGCCAATTTTTATTATGAAAGAAGTTGAACTTGTTTTGGCTAGAAAAATTGGATCCTTTTCGATAAAGGAAAAACTTGAATACGAATAAAGTGTTATTGAACCGTTGAAAAGTTAGTACGATATATGAAGTTTCGTTTGGAAATCTTGTTCATAAAACAATGAAAGCATTGTACATTTTGAGCATAAAAAATGATCTGTTGGAATGAATTTAAATTTTAAGGTGGATTTTTCGATGACGAACTAGCTAGTTATGAAAAAATGCATATAACTTATTTAAAAATACTGTATTTTTTAATTCTAGAATAACAACTCTTATTTGAAATCTATTTATGTTACCAAACTATGGCCAGGTATAAACATTTTTTTAATGATTTTCAAAGACTTCCTTTCCATGAAATGAGGATTTTTTATACCCTACACCACAAGGTGGTCAGGGTATTATGTCTTTGTGCATTTGTTTGTAACAGGCAAAAGGAAACGAGATAGACCCATAGTTCCTTTTGATGATCTGCATAGAATCACTTTCTGAGTTGATTTGTGCATGTCAGTCCGTCTGTCCGTCCGTCCGTCCGTCCGTATTCTTGTGAACAAAATGCAGGTCGCATTTATTATCCGATTGAGATGAAATTTTGCAAACAACATTTGTTTGGCCCAAGGACGAACCCTATTGAAATTGGAGATAATCGGTAAAAATTTAGATATAGCTCCCATATATATCTTCGTCCGATTTGCCTTTTATTGTGCACCAAACGTGTAATATCAGTCCGAATAGTATGGAATTTTGCACATACAACCAAATTAGGCCTGAAAATAAGTATGCCAAATTTTATCGAAATCGGTTCAGATATAGCTATAGCTCCCATATATATTGTTCATCCGATTTGTTATTTTTGTCCTCCGCAGCCGTAATATGCACTCTGTAACAACAATATTTGTGGAAATATATCAAATGCAACTCAGAAATATCTTTGCTAAATTTTATCGAGATCGGTTCAGATTTGGATATAGCTCCCATATATAACTTCGTCCGATTTACCATTTATTGTACACCAAACGTCTAATATTTGTCCAAATGGGATGGAATTTGGCACATACGACCGAATTTAGTCTAGAAGGTAGTATGCCAAATTTTGTTCATCCGATTTATTGTATTTGTTACCCATGGCCGTAATATGCACTCCGTAACAACGATATTCAGGGAAATATATCAAATACAGCTCAGAAATATCTTTGCCAAATTTTATCGAGATCGGTTCAGATTTGGATATAGTTCCCATATATATTTTTATCCGATTTCAAATTAATTTCGCACCAAATGGACAATACAAGTCCGAATTTAAAAGATACAAATGCTTCGGCATATTTAGTCCTTTGAACTTTAAATTATAATTATAATCATAGCGTGTATGATTGAATTCTCCCATAAAAACTTTTAATTATTAAGTGGAGCTCAACTAAATTAGCAAAGTGGTGTAGGGTTTCATAAAATCGGCCCCGCCCGACTTTAGGACTTTCTTTACTGGTTTAAATATAACTTTCAAGGATTGTGGATATATTGAGGTTCCCAGTTAGCCCAATTTTCGAAATGTCTTTATCCGTTCAAGAGATACAGCATTTTTGACCAAAAAATAATTATTCGGAATAACTACTTGTGTTGAACTTGATAAAGAAAATAAATAAAGCTGAGGCGGCTGCAGGGTCTCAGCATTATTTTTTCTACCTCGTTCTTTAAATTATAATTTCTATTCCCATCAAAAAAAAAAAAGAAAGTCCAACTTTCTATTTTTCGCGGCATGGCGAGTAAATCCAAAATAAACCTCGCATTGCATTTTTGATGCGCTTCTCTTGTCTCTGTGTGGCATCATGCCATATCAAAAGTTTAGTTTCATTTTGTAGGTCTGCGTTTTCCTTTTTTATTGTTGCTGTGCGGTAGAAGAGAGACAGACGATAGCATCGCCCAAAAAGGATTACAACAAATTTCACCAAATGAATTATGACTTTTTTGTTAGCAAAGTATATCCGCTTGCTTTGCCATTGTTCTCTGCGCCGTTGCGGCTAACAAAATGTTCCAAACAAAAGAAAAAAAGTAAAAAAACTCAACTCGAAACAAAAATTGAGGAAATTTCTACCAAGATGTTCTTGTCTTTTGGCGGGATAAAAGAGTAACATTTCCATTGTTATAAAAATTATCAAAATCGCTTTTTTCTTGTTCAACGTTTTGTTCTTAGAAATGTTTGAGATTAAGTTAAATTTGTTAAACTCCCCTTTGGCCATAAATTCTTGTTTTTCAGTTGAAAGTTGAGAATTAAGAATTAAATGTGTTCTTTATGCCCTGCCTTTGCTCTTGCCGTCGCAACGAGAAGGTGCGGGATGCAAAAATTGAAAAAGAGTTTTGGATTTTTTACTTTTCCCCAAAAAAAACCAAACAATATTATCCTAATGACTTCCACGCTGTAGTTGAGTTGAGAATAACTTGAAAAGGGTACAACTTCCTTGAATGCCTCCCACCCCAGTCCTCTGGGACGTAGTATTTTTACATAATTTTTACCTGCCAACAAATAAAACTGTCACGCCTTTGCATATGTCTTTTGGAAATTTGTTGAAAATTTATGGCAATTTTGTTGTGTTTTTGTTATTTTTGTTGTCTTGAGTTTTCTCCAAACATGATCTTGAGACGTGCGCCAGGATTTTGTAAAATAAAATTTACAACTTGTTCTCCAAAGTAATTAGTTTCTTTAAGTTTCAACACATTCGATAAGACGACGAGTCTCGAGACACGGCAATTCCATTAGTCTAATGTGGTTAGTTTTTTGAGATAGAATTTTAAATAACTAGAAATGAGTTTGGTTTGGAATGAAATTTGGGGAAAATGTTCTTAAATTACTTTTACTCTTTACGAATTGATACAAAAATAAATAAATAAATAAATAAATTGAACAAGCAAGAAAGTATTTCAAAATGAGATTTCCAACAATATTTTTACAGAACCACTGAAATGGATTAACTTTGGTAATAAAATGTAGACAGAACTCAGTTCCGAGGACTCAGTTTGTCACAGATGGAAATGTTGAATTTTTTAAGAGATTTTCTGGTCTACCTGTTGGCAAGAGTACCACCATCCACTTGTGCTTAAAAATGAGGCCAATAAAAAATCTTAATTTTGGTTTCTTTATTTCCTGGTCTGACAGTTTTAAAATACCGAAATCTGTATAGGTTGAATCAGCCATGGAGGTGTAGATTAAGTCGCCATTGTATGGATGTTTAGGGGCATCAAACGGACCTTTAGGAAAACAATATTAATTTTTAAATATGTTTTTTTGAAGAATATATTTACAAGGAAAAATAATAGATTTATATGATTTTTTTAAGAATATTTTTATGATATCTCGGCTAATAGGGTTCATAGTGCATCGAAAAATATTCAAATAAAATATTGTATAACCACCATATTCTGGTACTAGCCGATTTAGAGGTACTTTGCAGGTTATGACCACATTTTATATAATCATAATCATAACCACATAATCCGATTACATAAATATTTATACCCTACAACACTATGTTAATTTGTAATCAAGCTAATTTGTAAACAAGCTACGCAATTATGAACCGATCCTCACGAAATTGAAAATGGAGGTGGGTTTAGATTCAGAATAGAACCCTACTGTTTTTGGAGATGATCGCACGATATTTAGGGGTTGAAATGGTCCAAAAACAGAAAATTTTCCTGATTTTGCAGTTGCTATATAGGCCACGATTATGAACCAATCGACACGAAAATTTATATGGAGTTAGAGTTTGGGACTGGGCCGAAACCTACCAATTTGAGCGGCCATCGAACAATAAAAAGCGGGTAACTTTTATGTTAGAAAATAGGAAAATTTCCACTAAAACGCGAATATTTTTAATCCCAGCCAAATCACAAATACATTAAAAGATCACTTCTGACCATTAAAGTGATGCTAATAGCCAAGAAATCGGATATATATCAAAATAGCTACAATATATATGTAAAAAAATTATCTCATTTATTTTGCTTATAAATCAAGAACCGCTGGGCCGATTTTCACAGTTCCCATCAATTCAGAATGGTCTCTTGCTAGTAAAGGATAAAATCTAAGAAAATCGCGGGATAATATACCAATGAAAAGTTATATGTTTTGTTTCATTTTTTTCCATTTTTGTCATATTTTTTTTATCGCATGCGATTTTTTCAATTTGACTTACAATTTTGAATTTTAAATTTTCTAAATTTTTACACCCCCCAAAACTACGCAATTATCATCCGATCCTCATAAAATTTTGCATAGGGGTAGGGTCGGAATTGAAGCCTATTGTTCTTAGGATGTGCATTTAGAGGTTTAAATGGCTTAAAATTTTTAAATTTTTCTAATTTTGTAGTCGTTCTATAGGCCACAATTGAAAATTAATCGACACGGAATTTCTCATAGGAAGAGAGTTGAGGACAGAGAAGTCTAGCATTTTGGGTGACCATTGGATTATATTTAGCTGTAAAATGGACCACAACTTTCGTGTGCAATTGTTTTGAATACTTCACAACACTATGGAGTGCGTAAATATTGGCCAAATTCTCCGGTAAGGGTAACCTCTGGGCAGGGCTCTTTGGCATTATTTCAAAAACGAAATCTTCCAAAATGGATTTGGATATAAGGGGACTTTGAACATATTGTAGTGTTGTAGGATATCATATGGTCGGCCACGCACGACTAAAGCCTTTGCTTACTTGTTTTCAAAATGTTTATCACACTTTCCAAAGGACTTCACTTCATTCCCGAAGCGAAGCGCTTGCTTGAGGTGATCGACACTTTGGTATTTTTTAGTGCCAACCTTGCTTTCCAAAACACTTCAGACACAATAGTCCAACGGATTGGTATCCGGAGATTTTAGTGGCCATTGTGCGCTGGAAACTAAGCGGGGAACCTCATTTTGTAACCGTTCATAGGTGGCGCGTGTTGGGTGCGATGGTGCTGAGTTCTGTTTGAATGTCCAAGGTCTGCGGCCAAAATGTTTGCGTGCCCAAGGCTTTAATACACTCTACAGAATATTTTCGCGATAATGATGCTACGGTCGATCAATACGAGCAGAGAGCGACCATCGGCTGTTATGGCGGCCCACACCATCACCATGTCCGGCGCTTAATTCTGGTGGCACATTTCAGGTGCCATTTTCAGCGGAGGTGCACATTTTCAGCTGACCTCTTTGGCAAGTAAACGCCATCAATTGGTTTGTTTATAAACTGTTGGACAACGAATGTTTTCTCATCGGAGAAAATCAAATTCGACAGTTCACCACATTCGGCCAAGCAAAGCAACTCTTTAGCTCTTTGGAGTCTATTTTCTTCCTGTTGCGGTGTAAGTTCTTGCACTTTTTGGAATATCAATGGCTTTACCCGAACTCATTTTTTAGTATTTGCCGAATGGAATATTGCGATATGTTCAGCTCACGAGCCACTTTTCGGCCACTGCGACGCTGGTTTCGATCAAGATCAAGCTTCTTTACTTTTCGAACCATTTCTGCTGATGTTGCTGTTTTCTTCCGTCCACTTCCTTGACGGCGGGCTAATCTACCGGTATCACGGTTATTCACAGTTAAATGCTGGAGTTCTCTAACGATATCCACTTGTGGTTTTCCAGCCAAATATAAAAAAATCACACTATCACCCTTGAATTCCCTCACGAACAAATTTTTTCTGGAAAATTCTCACCAAAATGCTTTTGTAAGCTTGTAAACAATGTAATGAACTGACACTGGAATAATTTTTACAGCTGTCGGACGAGTGGCTTAGAAATGACAGCAGTCTGAAGTTGGTTGTAGTTTTTTCATCTCACCCTGTATATATTCTTGATCAACGTAAAATTCTAAGACGATTTAGTCCTGTCCGTCCGTCGTCTGTTGCAATCAAAACGAATTAAGATAGGAAGCTAAAATTTTGCACAGATCTGTCTTTTGTCTGAAGGCAGGTCAAGTTCGAAGATGGGCTATATCGGTCCACGACATCGTATAGGCCGAATACAACGGTTGCCCCCGATATTAGGTATTTAGATATTAGATATTCCACATTTTTCAATGGAATTGTCTGAAGTTCCACACAAGGAGTTCCTTGTGAGTACTTTATTCCAGGGAAGAGAATTATCTATAAAGGTCCACGATATCGTATAGCCCCGATGTAACGGTACCCCCCAGATATTCGTTATTTAGCCAATGAAATTGTCTGAAATTATACACAAGGAGTTCTTTGTGAGCACTTTATCCTCTGAAAGAGAATTGTCTATATATGTCCACAATATCATATATCCCCCACATAACGGTACCCCCGATATTCGGTATTTTGACGATTTTAGCCACATTTTTCAATGAAAATATCTGAAATTCTACACAAGGAGTTCTTTGTGAACACTTTACCACCTGAAAGAGAGTTGTCTATATAAGTCAACAATATCGTATATCCCCATATAATGGCAGACTCCTATATTCGGTCTTATTTTTTGAAAATTTTTCTAATCCGTTCCAAATGGTGGAGTATACTGCTTTTTTACTTGCTATTATGTTTTTTTTTTTGAACCTTCTTCTATTGATCTCCGAATCTTCTGACTCAAGAGATAAATATAAACACCGCCCTAGAGGATAGTAAACCTTCCTTATTCTTTTATGGGTGCTTTGGCTAGATCCCCCGAAGATAAAAGGTTTTTTGGGGTCTTTTGTAAATTTGTACTTTGAGGCATATTAAAATTGACATCCTTAGAGATTTCTTTATATAAAACGTCCTTTCATGGATAAATTTAAAATATCCTTCCCCTTTGGATAGACACAAAATTTTGCCAATATCCTTAATAGATTTTTTTCGCATTCACCTAAATTCTGATAAAGATCTTTGCCATATCTATTATCTGACTTTATTAATCCATAAAAATGCCAACACTTTAGCATAACAAATCAACAAAAACATAAAACTATCGACAGTTCGACAAACCCTCAGACCTTTGACAAAGGGACACATCTCATTGTGGCAGCATTTAAGCTGACATTAAAACCATTTGAAATGTTCAACAATCAATCCCCACTCATAAAGTAACAATAACTATTTGTTACTGCAATGAAAAAAACAACAAAAATAACAAACAAAATAAAGGACACACACACAGGCAGCATTACTAGGCCAGCGAAATGTATGAATGATTCCATTGAAGCCAAGCAAGCCTGCTGTTTTCATCAAAAAGTACGCTAGATGAACAAATCAAATGCTCAACAAATCATTTGTTCCCAAGCATTACAACGGAGCAGCAACAGAGGAAAAACATGAGGGATGAACCAACCTTCTCGTGGCACTTAGTCTGAAATGTAACCTAACTTTGTGTTTCTCTATGGAGGAACAATGTTGCGTATAGTTGTAGGACAAATCTTGTTGTTGGAGTGCGTAAGTTTGACTGCGGTACGCAGCTTTCCGTTTTTGAGAAGCAGCCTACAAGCCTGCTCATCCTCGAGAATAAAAAGCCAAGCGAGAAAGAAAAGCACGCGGCCGGTCGGTCAAAAGTACAGTCAAATAGTCTCTTCGACCAACCCCCAGCCAGGACATTTAGCCATCCCATAGGCAAACCAAACGACCAACCAGAATGGATGGTTAGTTAACTGAAAGTTTTCACCAGAGTACAGTTAACACGCATTCTGTAGCAACTTGCCGAAATGTGTTTTTGGTTGGTGGGGTGTGTCCTGTAAAAAAGTCACAATGCCGCCGGCTGGTGCGTAAATGGGTGGCGTCGGTTTAATGTGTTGCTTTGTTGTCAATTTTGAATAGAATGAATTTTAATACTTTCGAAAGTTAGCGTGTGTATTGAATTGGGAAAATGATAAATTTGAGATGTATAAAAAATATAGTCATCTGGAAACCAATTGATATCATAGACAGAAATATTGTGTCGTTCCGGTATTTTGATCAGAATTCATCACATCAAGTCTATCGAAGTCCTTGGTAAAAGTCCCGGTTGATATTGGGGAATTTTGTAAAGAATATCTTTGAATACTTATCTTATACTGTTGGTATTTTAAAACATGGTTCAAGGAGTAGCCGACTCCGAAGCCTGGATCCTGAGTCCAATCAAATATAGAGATTTATTTTTATAGAATCCTGATTTAAAATTTTCTGAAATAGCCTTTTAACCAGTAGTATTTATTCTAATACAAAAAAAATACATTAATTAGACCTCGTGTTGCTTTCGAACAGAAGACAATATGGGGGAACAAAGTCATCTATAAAAAAGTGTATAGTTAAAACCTTTAATAAATGATCTAGAGAGGGAGTATCAGCCACCTTCTATTAATAAAAACCCCTCTTTTGACCAAAAGATGGGTAGATTCCCTTTAGTATTTCTATTCACCTCAAAAATACTGTTTTCCAAAAATAACCGTTTGACCATCAAGGTAAGCACAAAAAAAATGTTAAAAAAAATGTTAGAAATTTTGATAACAAAATGTTAAAAAAATGTTATATACTAGCTGGTCCGATCTGCGTTGCCGGCCGTTGTTTTAGTTTTTAATGCATATTTTGAAAGCATAAAAATTCACATATCTGGCTGGAATAAATGGCACAATTTTTATTATAAATCGATCGATTAAAAAAAAACTTGTCCTATAGGCTTTAATTTGAGAGTTAGAAACCTATAAAATAAACCACATCTAATAAAATGTATATATCTACTGTTTATAATAAATGTAAGAGATGCTGTTATATGGGAAATATACCAAAATATGTACCTATGCAGTAAAATGGTTACCTAACCCCGAAGTAGCCTAAATACACATTTTTAGCCAAATCAATTTGTAAGTGTGGTCAAGACCCTCGAATTGATCTACATTGAACATTTTCTGCGAAGAGATTTTCTACCCCCTTAGTAACCATAATGACAAATAAGAGCCAAATCAATTAAATAATGTGGAAAACATGGACCTTTACGTATTATTGTTTGAAGGGACGTTTTTTCTTCCTAAACACTGAAATTGCCAAAAATTTACTAAAATACAAATAAAATGGTATCAGTCGGTTTTGCCGACTGGTGTATACCCCCAGCCAACGTGCCTGATTTGGACTATATCATCCACTTCCTATACTTCAAATGCGATATTTGCAAGTTTTTAGTAAATGTGTAAAATAGCGTGAGGTACTAGATATAGCGGACCGAAATATTCCATTTCATAAAATACAGGTAAAAATATTGGTTTGTGCGGACTTTAAAGGAAATCGAGCATGTATATCAAATTTATACGAAATCATAAATTTCGATAAATTACATATTCATATCAGATTTCTGGTTGAGAGAAATATTTAGATATAGCAAGTTGTAAAGAATCGATGACTTGTTTCGCAAGTTATGACAGATATAAGTATTGCAATTTGTGGCCCTTTGTGGGTGAGGTACCAGAAGGGGTTGGAAGATGTATGTATATACAGGGTAAAATAAAAAAAACCGCAAAAAAGTCAAAAGCCATAATTTTTACTTTTTTTTTAAATTTTATTGAGTGAAAGCAAAAAAGGTCGGAAATAGCATCAAATTTTAGAATAAGTTTCGAGTTGTTCGAATTGGTAGCACGAATTATGGCCTTCAAACGTCCAATGAAACCGTCACACGCTGCCCGAATGTTGCTCTGCGGTATTTTGGCCCATTCCCGGCGAAACGTTTGCTTGAGGTGATCGACAATTTGCTTTCAAGAATACTCCAGGCACAATAGTCCAACGGATTGGTATCCGGAGATTTTGGTGGCCATTGTGCGCTGGAAATGAAGCGAGTAACCTAATTTTGTAACCATTCTTGGGTGGCGCGTGCTGAATGTTGATGGAATGCCCAAGGTCGGCGGACAAAATGTGTGCGCGCCCAAGGCTTTAATACACCCTCTAGAATATTCGGCAATTATTCTGATGCCACGGTCGATTAATACGAGCGGAGAGCGACCATCTGCTGTTATGGTGGCCCACACCATCACCATGGCCGGCGTTTGAGTTCTGGTGGCCAACCAAAGGTGCACATTTTCAGCTGACCTCTTTGGCAAGTAAACACGATATGTTTGTTTGTTTACAAACTGCTGGACAGCGAATGTTTTCTTAACGGAGAAAACCAAATTCGGCAGCTCACCACTTTCGGCCATGCGAAGCAACTCTTTAGCTCTTTTTAGTCTATTTTCTTTCTGTTGCGGTTCTGTTAAGTTCTTGCATTTTTTGGAATTTCAATGGCTTTACCCGGACCAATATATGCCGAATGGAATATTGCGATATGTTCACCTCACGAGCCATTTTTCGGACACTGCGACGCGGGTTTCGATCAAGTCGCTTTTTTACTTTCCGAACCATTTCTGCTGATGTTGCTGTTTTCTTCCGTCCATTTCCTTGACGTCGGGCTGGAAAATTTTCAGCAACATGCTTTTGTACACTTGTAAACAATATAATGAGCTGTCGGATGAGTGGCTTACAAATGACAGCAGTCTGAATTTGGTTGCAGTTTTTCATCTCACCCTGTATAATTACCTCGTATTTATATTGGTTTTGTAGGATGGAGGAGTCCTGCCAAATGATATCAGAAGGACTGCTCCACGATTAATCCGCCTTTCCCATAAATTTATGAGGAGAAACTTTTTTCTAAATTTCCCCACCCCCAATAAAATTATTTAATTTACATTTTTATCATTCTAGATAACATTGCGAGAAAATTCGAAAATGAACATATGAAATTTCTGAAGACTGGTGTCGAGTCTGCAGTTTTGAAACAAATCTCCACACAATTGTCCCAATCTCACAGCAAAAAGGACATTTTCGTCAAGGAAGTGCATGAACTGGGAGCTGTCGATCAGTTCTTTGCATGTTACACATGCCGTGCAACCCTGAATGTTACCCGTTACCCGTTCATTCCGTGATCCTGAAGGTGAATTGACCGGCCGATAATTGATAATAAGTCGATTATGAAGAAAAGTGTTCTTGACATTTGTGATCGTTTGAAAATCCAAACCGAAGAAGTTTCTGAAGCTCTATTCGAATCTCATTGGGACATTGCTGAATATATTATAACAAACACCGTAATCGATTCACGCGAAATGTGTGGCCTATTTATGCAGTTAAGTTTCTGTGATACGGGTAAGCATCCCGACTACGAATGGTCTTTGGCCGTTGACCAGACAGTGCCTGAAGCCACAGAAATGATTTGAAAATCTTACATTTAACTGACATGCATCACGATCTCTGGTACAAGGCTGGCGCAATGGCTGAATGTGATGAGCCGCTGTGTTGTCAAGTTCATAGCGAGGTGCAGAGGGTACCTCAAAGGCGGCCGGTTATTGGGGTGATTATCGTGAATGTGATTTGCCATGGCAGACACTTGAAAATGCTTTCGATCACATTAAAACCACTCATAAATTGGATTATATTTATCAAACTGGAGATGTGGTGGATCACATGGTGTGGGGTACTTCGGATGAAAAGAATGAAGATGTCTACAAGAATGTTATTGAAAAAATGTATGAAGTATTCCCTGATGTTCCCGTCTATCCAACAATTGGTAATCACGAATCGCATCCATTGAATATGTAAGTACAAAATTGGAAATGATTTTTAAGAATAATTATTTAGATCTACGATTTTCGTGAAATTTATTCAAATTATGTAATTATACCCTTAGCCTTGGCCCTAGAAACGGCCAAAACGTGCCTCATCGAAATAACGGTTTTAGACCCTAGGTCTATTCGGACCAAATCCGTTTTAGGACATTTGGAGTCAATCTAGGGTAGTCCGTTCGTCTGTTTGTCGGGATGCAGGTGCCCACGATAACTCTCGAAAGGAGTATCCGATTTGGTCTAAACTTGGTACATCGTAATATTATTGTCAAACTCAGATCGAGTTCGGAGATGGGGAATATCGGTCCACTCCACAAAAGTTTTCACAGAAAATAATTTTCAGTATAGAGCAAGAAAGTTTCGTCCAATTTTTTGCAACATTTGCAAATCCCAATATTTTTGGATTATAACTTTTATAAATTGCGAAAGAAAACATCCGATTCTTTTTAAATTTCATACATCTCAAATTTTCTAACACAGCATTTGCTGTGAATATCGACCCACATTTTCTGGTACCTCCCCCATAACGGATCGACATTTTCAATAATCATGAAGCTCCAAGTTCGATTCAAGACAGCTATTATCAAATTATCTTCACAGCAAAGTTTTGTTGTAATGATGGATTTGTTTTCCACAACAACTACACTGCTTCCATTGCATACACCTGTTATAGTGCTGCTGTAGGAAGACGGTACCATTTTTGAAGTTTAGTACCATTTCAGAATTATTTCGTTACCAAAAACAATTTGGTATACCAGTGCTGCCTCTCATTCCAAGTTTCAGAATTCTAGCTCATTCCGTTTGATCAATTCTTAGCAAATACAGAGTGAGATAAAAAACTGCAACAAAGTCAAACACCATAATTTTTACATTTTTTTAAATCTTATTGAATGAAAGCAAAAAATGTCGAAAATAGCATCAAAATTTCAGAATAAGTTTATATTTGTTCGAAACGGCTTCCCGAATGTTGCTCTGCGGTATTTTGGCCCATTCCCAACGAATCGCTTGCTTGAGATGATCGACATTTTGGTATTTTGTGTTTGTGCCGACCTTGCTTTCCAAAATACTCCAGGCACAATAGTCCAACGGATTGGTATCCGGAAATTTTGATGGCCATTGAAATGAAGCGAGGAACCTCATTTTGTAACCATTATTGGGTGGCGCGTTCTGAGTCCTGTTGGAATGTCCTAGGTCTGCGGCCAAAATGTTTGTGTGCCCAAGGCTGTAACACATCATCCAAAATATTTTCGCGATAATATTTGGCATTTATTCTGATGCCACGGTCGATTAATACGAGCGGAGAGTGACCATAGGCCAAAATGTTTGCGTGCCCAAGGCTTTAACACACCCTCCAAAATACTTTCCCGATAAAATTCGCCATTTTTTCTGATGCCACGGTTGATTAATACGAGCGGAAAGTGACCATCGGCTGTTATAGCGGCCCACACCATCACCATAGCCGGTGCTTGAGTTCTGGTGACCAACCGAAGGTGCACATTTTCAGCTGACCTCTTTGACAGTTAACACTATAATTTTGTTTGTTTACGAACTGTAGGACAACGAATGTTTTCTCATCGGAGAAAAACAAATTCGGCAGTTCACCATTTTCGGTCAAGCGAAGCAACTCTTTAGCTCTTTCGAGTCTATTTTCTTTCTGTTGCTGTGTAAGTTCTTGCACTTTTTGGAATTTCAATGGCTTTACCCCCAGCTCATTTTTCAATATTTGCCGAATGGAATTTTGCGATATGTTCAGCTCAGACGACGGGCTACGCTACCAGTATCACGGTAACGAGCGATGGTACGAGATACAAAAGATTTATTCATATTTAAATGATTGCTCTAAGCATAGCCACTTGTGGTTTTCCAGTCAAATATAAAGAAATCACCCTATCACCCTTGAATTCCATTACGAATAACTTTTTTTCTGGAAAATTCTCACCAAAATGCTTTTATACGCTTGTAAAGAATATAATGAGCTGTCACTGGAATAACTTTAACAGCTGTCGGACGAGTGGCTTAGAAATGACAGCAGTATGAAGTTGTTTGCAAATTTGTCATCTCACCCCGTAGATACAGGCTAAAAAACCTTTACGAAAATTTTTGTCGTCCGACTCAAAAGTGGATTCGGTACAAAATATCAGATACTGTAGCTAAATAAGCATCGGGGTGTAGGATATCATAAAATGGGCCCCTCCCGATTTTTGCACTTTCTTTACAGTTTTTTTTTCTTTTAATAGTGGAAAGTTTTTCCTCAGATTCTCCGTAAATTCCAGCGATTTTGACTAGTTTAGTAATTTGCCTCGAAATTCTGTTTAAAGTAAATTTTTAACATAAATACTTCTTTTTTTTAAGATTGTAACCTTTCCAATACAAAAATTGTACAATTACATTATAACATTATGAGGGCGGTTCGGAAACTTCTTAGCCTAATAATTAATGAAAGAGAATAGTTAGTTTTTCAGAAATATTTTTATTTTTTAATATAATCTCCTGAACCTTCAATACACTTAGTCCAACGGTTTTCCAGCAATTCTATCCCTTGATTAAATTTGTTTTCCTCAAGGTCTTTAAAATAGTGGTTTACAACTGTAACTGCATCTTCATTTGAGGTAAAACGCCTGCCAGCAAGGATTTTTTTTCATTTGGGAACAAGTAAAAGTCACTGGGAGCTAAATCAGGAGAATAAGGTGGCTGGTCAAGCAACTCGTACTTTAATTTGTTGTTTTTAGCAATTGTTAAAAAACTCTTATGCGCTGGTACGTTGTTTTGATGAGAAATAATTTTTTTTTGTTATAAGCCAGGATATTTTTCTCGAATTTGTATACTTAATTGATCCAAAAAGGTTGCAATAGTATTCTGAATTCATTCTTTTACCTTTTGCAGATAGTCAATCAATAAAATACCTTTGAAATTCCAAAATCCGTTGCCATAACCTTACAGGCGGTTTCAGTCAATTGTTTGGATCGACTGTTAACAAATGCGGCACCCATCTTGCAGAAAGCTTTTTCATCTGTAGTTCTTCATGCAAAATTAAATGGACTCGATCATTTGAGATGCCCATGATATTAGCAATTTCACGCATTTTTATTCGTCGATCATTTAATACCATATCGTGCACGTTGGCTATAATTTCAGTTATTGTTGCTGTTTTTGGTCATCCACTTAATTCAGCAACCCAATTTTTTACTGTTGCATATGAAGGAGCACTTTCACCTCACACATCCACCATATCATTGTGAATTTCGTGTCCCGATAAACCTTTTCTATGTAAGTATTTAATGACAGCACAGGTATCTAATTTTTCCATTACCAAAAATAACAGAGATGGAAGTTTCCAAAACCCTTAACTTGTTTCTGTTCATACCGCGCCTTTTGTGCTAAGCTTAGAAGTTTTTGAACTGCCCTCGTATGGTCAAAGTTTACATCCCAATCCGTTGAGTTTTTGCTTAACTGGTCACCTAACTGGGCCTTAAAATGTACATTCTAAATGCTGGTTAAATATCTTGATTTCACCTATTCCATTAAAAAAATATGGATCTTCTACCTTTAAACCTTCATAGACGTGTTGTTGAACACACATTAAATAAGCTCAAACATTATTTGTAAATTTGAAAATTTTCGAATGAAACATAATTCACTTCCGTTGATACAGTCACACACAAACATATCCCACATTCTAGCCATGTCGATGATGCCTCTTTCTAATGATGCCACTGATGATTGTTGCTTTGAAAAAGATTAAGTTACGGTGGCTTCATGTTTTCTAATATTTGAGTACATCCTTGTGTCTATCCCATCAACGAAAGGCCCATCGAAAAACATCCCTTTTCAGCAACAAATGCCAAAATTGCTAGCGTGTTCTAGGGTGGTCCTTCCTCATCATGAGGTACTTCCTTTTATGTCATTACTTGTTTTCTTTTTTTTTTGTAGCTTCAAAAAAAAAAAAAAAAAAAAAAATGAAAAAACTTTAAAACACGTTCATGCGAATGAGGGAAGGGGAAAATTGTCTAACTGTCAGTCTCCCAGTACGTGTAATAATTCATACATTAAAGTGACCATGTGACAATTTTGTGTTCTTCATCAGGCCGGGGAAGTTAAGTCCTGGTGAGGAATCCATATTGCCAACAGGAATGTGGAAAATGCTTTCACATTCACTTTCACACAATAAATCAAAATTAAATTGTGTGTTGAGTTTGGTGTGTCCTTTTTTCCGCACACAAAAGTTGACATTGCCCCGGGGATGGGTGATGGGTTTTCATCACTTTTTACCATGTGTGCATGTGTGCTTTATTTTTGGGGTTATTATTGGAAGAATAAGATGGACAAAAAAAAGGTTTTATTGAAAAATTGTCAAATATTTATTCAATTTTGGGAAGATTTTTAAACCAAGATCTGTGCCACAGTGCATAGAGGACAAAAATGCTTCTATACAACTGAAGGATATTTACTCTATGTTTTCAATCGATTTTACTGAAATTTAAAATCCTTGTCTGGGAATGGACATGAGATTGGAGAATATTGAACGTGTTTTTTGATCCCATAGAACCCTACCTCCTTAGAGCCCTACCCTGATATAAGAGATTTTTAAGATTTTGGCAACAATTTTCAATAGATTTTGATGCAGTTTAGAATGAATATGATCAGATTTTGTGTAAATATTTTTCAGAACTTTCTTGACCAGAACTGTGGATTTTATAATATATAAATAATGTAATTTATATACTACAATATATGTATAATATTTAACATATACGTATCTTCCTATAATGATGACTTTCTTTCTAAACAATTGGCATAACCCAAAAATCGTAGATTTTTCAAATTTTTTCTTAATATTTTTCTTTGCCAGAATATAAATTTTTTAAAATAGTTTTCAATGATTTCCTTTTCAAATATTTTAAGGAGACCCTAGACAAGAATTTTGAATTTTTAAAAATAAAGAAAAAGTATTTATGGCGAGAATTTGTTGATTTTTCTAAACTCTTTCAAGGAATTCGTGGCCAAGAATCGTAGAGTGAAAAAGAAAATTCAAAGAGTTCAATGTTAAAAATAGGTGATTTTATAAAATAAATTGAAGGACGGGTCCTTTTGATTGCAGATATTTAAAGAGGAAAAATAGCCTATTTTAAAATGCTCATAACTCCTTAAATATTAACATTTCGGGGTTTTTAGCATCGTTTTGATTACAGATATTTAAAGAGGAAAAATAGGCTATTTTAAAATGCTCATAACTCCTTAAATATTGACATTTTGGGGTTTTTAGCATCGTTTTGATTGCAGATATTTAAAGAGGAAAAATAGGCTATTTTAAAATGCTCATAACTCCTTAAATATTAACATTTCGGGGTTTTTAGCATCGTTTTGATTGCAGATATTTAAAGAGGAAAAATAGGTTATTTTAAAATGCTCATAACTCCTTAAATATTAACATTTCGGGGTTTTTAGCATCGTTTTGATTGCAGATATTTAAAGAGGAGAAATAGGCTATTTAAAATGCTCATAACTCCTTAAATATTAACATTTCGGGGTTTTTAGCATCGTTTTGATTGCAGATATTTAAAGAGGAAAAATAGACTATTTTAAAATGCTCATAACTCCTTAAATATTAACATTTCGGGGTTTTTAGCATCGTTTTGATTGCAGATATTTAAAGAGGAGAAATAGGCTATTTTAAAATGCTCATAACTCCTTAAATATTAACATTTCGGGGTTTTTAGCATCGTTTTGATTGCAGATATTTAAAGAGGAAAAATAGTCTATTTTAAAATGCTCATAACTCCTTAAATATTAACATTTCGGGGTTCTTAGCATCGTTTTGATTGCAGTTTCTTTATGGCTTATTTTAAAATGCTCATAACTCCTTAAATACAAACATTTCGGAGTTTTTAGCATCATTTTGATTGCAGATATTTAAAGAGGAAAAATAGCATATTTTAAAATGCTCATAACTCCTTAAATATTAACATTTCGGGGTTTTTAGCATCGTTTTGATTGCAGATGTTTAAAGAGGAAAAATAGGCTATTTTAAAATGCTCATAACTCCTTAAATATTAACATTTCGGGGTTTTTAGCATCGTTTTGATTGCAGATATTTAAAGAGGAGAAATAGGCTATTTTAAAATGCTCATAACTCCTTAAATATTAACATTTCGGGGTTTTTAGCATCGTTTTGATTGCAGATATTTAAAGAGGAAAAATAGCCTATTTTAAAATGCTCATAACTCCTTAAATATTAACATTTCGGGGTTTTTAGCATCGTTTTGATTGCAGTTTCTTTATGGCTTATTTTAAAATGCTCATAACTCCTTAAATACAAACATTTCGGAGTTTTTAGCATCATTTTGATTGCAGATATTTAAAGAGGAAAAATAGCATATTTTAAAATGCTCATAACTCCTTAAATATTAACATTTCGGGGTTTTTAGCATCGTTTTGATTGTAGATATTCAAAGAGGAGAAATAGGCTATTTTAAAATGCTCATAACTGCTTAAATATTGACATTTCGGGGTTTTTAGCATCGTTTTGATTGCAGATATTTAAAGAGGAAAAATAGCCTATTTTAAAATGCTCATAACTCCTTAAATATTGACATTTCGGGGTTTTTAGCATCGTTTTGATTGCAGATATTTAAAGAGGAAAAGTAGCCTACTTTAAAATGCTCATAACTCCTGAAATATTGACATTTCGTGGTTTTTAGCATCGTTTTGATTGTAGTTTCTTTATGGCTTATTTTAAAATGCTCATAACTCCTTAAATATTGACATTTCGGGGTTTTTAGCATCGTTTTGATTGCAGATATTTAAAGAGGAAAAATAGCCTATTTTAAAATGCTCATAACTCCTTAAATATTAACATTTCGGGGTTTTTAGCATCGTTTTGATTGCAGATATTTAAAGAGGAAAAATAGCCTATTTTAAAATGCTCATAACTCCTTAAATATTGACATTTCGGGGTTTTTAGCATCGTTTTGATTGCAGATATATAAAGAGGAAAAATAGCCTATTTTAAAATGCTCATAACTCCTTAAATATTGACATTTCGGGGTTTTTAGCATCGTTTTGATTGCAGATATTTAAAGAGGAAAATTAGCCTATTTTAAAATGCTCATAACTCCTTAAATATTAACATTTCGGGGTTTTTAGCATCGTTTTGATTGCAGATATTTAAAGAGGAAAAATAGCCTATTTTAAAATGCTCATAACTCCTTAAATATTAACATTTCGGGGGTTTTAGCATCGTTTTGATTGTAGATATTCAAAGAGGAAAAATAGCCTATTTTAAAATGCTCATAACTCCTTAAATATTGACATTTCGGGGTTTTTAGCATCGTTTTGATTGCAGATATTTAAAGAGGAAAAATAGCCTATTTTAAAATGCTCATAACTCCTTAAATATTAACATTTCGGGGTTTTTAGCATCGTTTTGATTGCAGATATTTAAAGAGGAAAAATATCCTATTTTAAAATGCTCATAACTCCCTAAATATTGACATTTCGGGGTTTTTAGCATCGTTTTGATTGCAGATATTTAAAGAGGAAAAATAGCCTATTTTAAAATGCTCATAACTCCTTAAATATTAACATCTCGGGGTTTTTAGCATCGTTTTGATTGCAGATATTTAAAGAGGAAAAATATCCTATTTTAAAATGCTCATAACTCCCTAAATATTGACATTTCGGGGTTTTTAGCATCGTTTTGATTGCAGATATTTAAAGAGGAAAAATAGCCTACTTTAAAATGCTCATAACTCCTTAAATATTGACATTTCGGGGGTTTCAGCATCATTTTGATTGCAGTTTCTTTATGGCTTATTTTAAAATGCTCATAACTCCTTAAACATTGACATTTCGGGGTTTTTAGCATCGTTTTGATTGCAGATATTTAAAGAGGAAAAATAGCCTATTTTAAAATGCTCATAACTCCTTAAATATTAACATTTCGGGGTTTTTAGCATCGTTTTGATTGTAGATATTTAAAGAGGAAAAATATCCTATTTTAAAATGCTCATAACTCCCTAAATATTGACATTTCGGGGTTTTTAGCATCGTTTTGATTGTAGTTTCTTTATGGCTTATTTTAAAATGCTCATAACTCCTTAAATATTGACATTTCGGGGTTTTTAGCATCGTTTTGATTGCAGATATTTAAAGAGAAAAAATAGCCTATTTTAAAATGCTCATAACTCCTTAAATATTGACATTTCGGGGTTTTTAGCATCGTTTTGATTGCAGATATTTAAAGAGGAAAAATAGCCTATTTTAAAATGCTCATAACTCCTTAAATATTGACATTTCGGGGTTTTTAGCATCGTTTTGATTGCAGATATTTAAAGAGGAAAAATAGCCTATTTTAAAATGCTCATAACTCCTTAAATATTAACATTTCGGGGTTTTTAGCATCGTTTTGATTGCAGATATTTAAAGAGGAAAAATAGCCTACTTTAAAATGCTCATAACTCCTTAAATATTGACATTTCGGGGTTTTTTGCATCGTTTTGATTGCAGTTTCTTTATGGCTTATTTTAAAATGCTCATAACTCCTTAAATATTGACATTTCGGGGTTTTTAGCATCGTTTTGATTGCAGATATTTGAAGAGGAAAAATAGCCTATTTTAAAATGCTCATAACTCCTTAAATATTAACATTTCGGGGTTTTTAGCATCGTTTTGATTGCAGATATTTAAAGAGGAAAAATATCCTATTTTAAAATGCTCATAACTCCCTAAATATTGACATTTCGGGTTTTTAGCATCGTTTTGATTGCAGATATTTAAAGAGGAAAAATAGCCTACTTTAAAATGCTCATAACTCCTTAAATATTGACATTTCGGGGGTTTTAGCATCGTTTTGATTGCAGTTTCTTTATGGCTTATTTTAAAATGCTCATAACTCCTTAAATATTGACATTTCGGGGTTTTTAGCATCGTTTTGATTGCAGATATTTAAAGAGGAAAAATAGCATATTTTAAAATGCTCATAACTCCTTAAATATTAACATTTCGGGGTTTTTAGCATCGTTTTGATTGCAGATATTTAAAGAGGAAAAATAGCCTACTTTAAAATGCTCATAACTCCTTAAATATTGACATTTCGGGGTTTTTAGCATCGTTTTGATTGTAATTTCTTTATGGCTTATTTTAAAATGCTCATAACTCCTTAAATATTGACATTTCGGGGTTTTAGCATCGTTTTGATTGCAGATATTTAAAGAGGAAAAATATCCTATTTTAAAATGCTCATAACTCCCTAAATATTGACATTTCGGGGTTTTTAGCATCGTTTTGATTGCAGATATTTAAAGAGGAAAAGTAGCCTACTTTAAAATGCTCATAACTCCTTAAATATTGACATTTCGGGGGTTTTAGCATCGTTTGATTGCAGTTTCTTTATGGCTTATTTTAAAATGCTCATAACTCCTTAAATATTGACATTTCGGGTTTTTAGCATCGTTTTGATTGCAGATATTTAAAGAGGAAAATTAGCCTACTTTAAAATGCTCATAACTCCTTAAATATTGACATTTCGGGGGTTTTAGCATCGTTTTGATTGCAGTTTCTTTATGGCTTATTTTAAAATGCTCATAACTCCTTAAATATTGACATTTCGGGGTTTTTAGCATCGTTTTGATTGCAGATATTTAAAGAGGAAAAATAGCCTATTTTAAAATGCTCATAACTCCTTAAATATTAACATTTCGGGGTTTTAGCATCGTTTTGATTGCAGATATTTAAAGAGGAAAAATAGCCTATTTTAAAATGCTCATAACTCCCTAAATATTGACATTTCGGGGTTTTTAGCATCGTTTTGATTGCAGATATTTAAAGAGGAAAAGTAGCCTACTTTAAAATGCTCATAACTCCCTAAATATTGACATTTCGGGGTTTTTAGCATCGTTTTGATTGCAGATATTTAAAGAGGAAAAATAGCCTACTTTAAAATGCTCATAACTCCTTAAATATTGACATTTCGGGGGTTTTAGCATCGTTTTGATTGCAGTTTCTTTATGGCTTATTTTAAAATGCTCATAACTCCTTAATATTGACATTTCGGGGTTTTTAGCATCGTTTTGATTGCAGATATTTAAAGAGGAAAAATAGTCTACTTTAAAATGCTCATAACTCCTTAAATATTGACATTTCGGGGGTTTTAGCATCGTTTTGATTGCAGTTTCTTTATGGCTTATTTTAAAATGCTCATAACTCCTTAAATATTGACATTTCGGGGTTTTTAGCATCGTTTTGATTGCAGATATTTAAAGAGGAAAAATAGCCTACTTTAAAATGCTCATAACTCCTTAAATATTGACATTTCGGGGTTTTTAGCATCGTTTTGATTGTAATTTCTTTATGGCTTATTTTAAATGCTCATAACTCCTTAAATATGACATTTCGGGGTTTTTAGCATCGTTTTGATTGCAGATATTTAAAGAGGAAAAATATCCTATTTTAAAATGCTCATAACTCCCTAAATATTGACATTTCGGGGTTTTTAGCATCGTTTTGATTGCAGATATTTAAAGAGGAAAAGTAGCCTACTTTAAAATGCTCATAACTCCTTAAATATTGACATTTCGGGGTTTTTAGCATCGTTTTGATTGCAGTTTCTTTATGGCTTATTTTAAAATGCTCATAACTCCTTAAATATTAACATTTCGGGGTTTTTAGCATCGTTTTGATTGCAGATATTTAAAGAGGAAAAATAGCCTATTTTAAAATGCTCATAACTCCTTAAATATTAACATTTCGGGGTTTTTAGCATCGTTTTGATTGCAGATATTTAAAGAGGAAAAATAGCCTATTTTAAAATGCTCATAACTCCTTAAATATTAACATTTCGGGGTTTTTAGCATCGTTTTGATTGTAGATATTTAAAGAGGAAAAATATCCTATTTTAAAATGCTCATAACTCCCTAAATATTGACATTTCGGGGTTTTTAGCATCGTTTTGATTGTAGTTTCTTTATGGCTTATTTTAAAATGCTCATAACTCCTTAAATATTGACATTTCGGGGTTTTTAGCATCGTTTTGATTGCAGATATTTAAAGAGAAAAAATAGCCTATTTTAAAATGCTCATAACTCCTTAAATATTGACATTTCGGGGTTTTTAGCATCGTTTTTGATTGCAGTTTCTTTATGGCTTATTTTAAAATGCTCATAACTCCTTAAATATTGACATTTCGGGGTTTTTAGCATCGTTTTGATTGCAGATATTTGAAGAGGAAAAATAGCCTATTTTAAAATGCTCATAACTCCTTAAATATTAACATTTCGGGGTTTTTTAGCATCGTTTTGATTGCAGATATTAAAGAGGAAAAATATCCTATTTTAAAATGCTCATAACTCCCTAAATATTGACATTTCGGGGTTTTTAGCATCGTTTTGATTGCAGATATTTAAAGAGGAAAAATAGCCTACTTAAAATGCTCATAACTCCTTAAATATTGACATTTCGGGGGTTTTAGCATCGTTTTGATTGCAGTTTCTTTATGGCTTATTTTAAAATGCTCATAACTCCTTAAATATTGACATTTCGGGGTTTTTAGCATCGTTTTGATTGCAGATATTTAAAGAGGAAAATAGCATATTTTAAATGCTCATAACTCCTTAAATATTAACATTTCGGGGTTTTTAGCATCGTTTTGATTGCAGATATTTAAAGAGGAAAAATAGCCTACTTTAAAATGCTCATAACTCCTTAAATATTGACATTTCGGGGTTTTTAGCATCGTTTTGATTG